>NC_064671.1:0-600000 GCF_943734685.1 Anopheles coluzzii
AACAAAACAAAACACTTTAAAATATGAAGGAAATAATAAAACTTATTTGTGATAGAAAACTTACCAGCTACCAGCAACCTTCCAGCAATTACAGCCCTTCCCGCAGCTGCACGTACACGAACCGTGCTGTCGATCGTTTGTTGCGAGCTACCTGTATGGAATATACATAAAAAAACACGAATTAATAAGCATCGATAATTATTACACTTAGAATGTAATTTTAATTATAATAATACCTCGCGAAAGATATACAAAAATATTAAAACAAACCTTCACAAAGGGACGCCTCATTTTTTTATCACAACAAAACACAGCTTGACAGCTTCACAGTGGGCCGCGAGGCGAGTTTGACCAGCATAGCATTTTGCACTGAACAAAAATTCCAAGTTCGAAAGTAAAATTAAAAACGAACCTCCGGTTTGATTCAATTCAAAAAATTTATTCTGAATCTAAAAAACTCTGTGTTAAATTCAGTAAGAATCGTATAAAACGGTTAAATTAATTTTAGAGCCAAACTCTAAAACATTAATGCGGCGAACCTCTGTGCCGATGTATTTCAACCCTCGAAGCCGGCAGTGTAAACTATTCTTTCCATAGGAATCCGCACGTACGTGTGAAACTCGAGATACGCAATTGTGCTCGGTACCGTAATATAATATTCAGATAATAAATCTAATGCTAAACTAACGCGCTAACCGTTAGCCAAAACTCTGGAAGCCACGGCGCGCCACCAATCGCAACCTAAAAGGGGCGAGGACAAGCCTCCCATCTATCCGAACAAAAAATAAAAAAACCAATTTTCTTTCTTTCTTTCTTTTCGTTATTTTTATATCACAAAAAACTTTCGGAGGTCTTCGTGGCGTACCGGAACGATGAAACACCAGCAGCTGCAGCTACCAGCAACCTGAAAAAGAAAACAAAACAAAACACTTTAAAATATGAAGGAAATAATAAAACTTATTTGTGATAGAAAACTTACCAGCTACCAGCAACCTTCCAGCAATACAGCCCTTCCCGCAGCTGCAGCTACCAGCAACCTTCCAGCAATACAGCCCTTCCCGCAGCTGCAGCTACCAGCAACCTAAACAAAACAAAACAAAACACTTTAAAATATGAAGGAAATAATAAACTTATTTGTGATAGAAAACTTACCAGCTACCAGCAACCTTCCAGCAATACAGCCCTTCCCGCAGCTGCACGTACACGAACCGTGCTGTCGATCGTTTGTTGCGAGCTACCTGTATGGAATATACATAAAAAAAACACGAATTAATAAGCATCGATAATTATTACACTTAGAATGTAATTTTAATTATAATAATACCTCGCGAAAGATATACAAAAATATTAAAACAAACCTTCACAAAGGGACGCCTCATTTTTTATCACAACAAAACACAGCTTGACAGCTTCACAGTGGGCCGCGAGGCGAGTTTGACCAGCATAGCATTTTGCACTGAACAAAAATTCCAAGTTCGAAAGTAAAATTAAAAAACGAACCTCCGGTTGATTCAATTCAAAAAATTTATTCTGAATCTAAAAACTCTGTGTTAAATTCAGTAAGAATCGTATAAAACGGTTAAATTAATTTTAGAGCCAAACTCTAAAACATTAATGCGGCGAACCTCTGTGCCGATGTATTTCAACCCTCGAAGCCGGCAGTGTAAACTATTCTTTCCATAGGAATCCGCACGTACGTGTGAAACTCGAGATACGCAATTGTGCTCGGTACCGTAATATAATATTCAGATAATAAATCTAATGCTAAACTAACGCGCTAACCGTTAGCCAAAACTCTGGAAGCCACGGCGCGCCACCAATCGCAACCTAAAAGGGGCGAGGACAAGCCTCCCATCTATCCGAACAAAAAATAAAAAAACCAATTTTCTTTCTTTCTTTCTTTTCGTTTATTTTTATATCACAAAAAACTTTCGGAGGTCTTCGTGGCGTACCGGAACGATGAAACACCAGCAGCTGCAGCTACCAGCAACCTGAAAAAGAAAACAAAACAAAACACTTTAAAATATGAAGGAAATAATAAAACTTATTTGTGATAGAAAACTTACCAGCTACCAGCAACCTTCCAGCAATACAGCCCTTCCCGCAGCTGCAGCTACCAGCAACCTTCCAGCAATACAGCCCTTCCCGCAGCTGCAGCTACCAGCAACCTAAACAAAACAAAACAAAACACTTTAAAATATGAAGGAAATAATAAAACTTATTTGTGATAGAAAACTTACCAGCTACCAGCAACCTTCCAGCAATACAGCCCTTCCCGCAGCTGCACGTACACGAACCGTGCTGTCGATCGTTTGTTGCGAGCTACCTGTATGGAATATACATAAAAAAACACGAATTAATAAGCATCGATAATTATTACACTTAGAATGTAATTTTAATTATAATAATACCTCGCGAAAGATATACAAAAATATTAAAACAAACCTTCACAAAGGGACGCCTCATTTTTTATCACAACAAAACACAGCTTGACAGCTTCACAGTGGGCCGCGAGGCGAGTTTGACCAGCATAGCATTTTGCACTGAACAAAAATTCCAAGTTCGAAAGTAAAATTAAAAACGAACCTCCGGTTTGATTCAATTCAAAAAATTTATTCTGAATCTAAAAACTCTGTGTTAAATTCAGTAAGAATCGTATAAAACGGTTAAATTAATTTTAGAGCCAAACTCTAAAACATTAATGCGGCGAACCTCTGTGCCGATATATTTCAACCCTCGAAGCCGGCAGTGTAAACTATTCTTTCCATAGGAATCCGCACGTACGTGTGAAACTCGAGATACGCAATTGTGCTCGGTACCGTAATATAATATTCAGATAATAAATCTAATGCTAAACTAACGCGCTAACCGTTAGCCAAAACTCTGGAAGCCACGGCGCGCCACCAATCGCAACCTAAAAGGGGCGAGGACAAGCCTCCCATCTATCCGAACAAAAAATAAAAAAACCAATTTTCTTTCTTTCTTTCTTTTCGTTTATTTTTATATCACAAAAAACTTTCGGAGGTCTTCGTGGCGTACCGGAACGATGAAACACCAGCAGCTGCAGCTACCAGCAACCTGAAAAAGAAAACAAAACAAAACACTTTAAAATATGAAGGAAATAATAAAACTTATTTGTGATAGAAAACTTACCAGCTACCAGCAACCTTCCAGCAATACAGCCCTTCCCGCAGCTGCAGCTACCAGCAACCTTCCAGCAATACAGCCCTTCCCGCAGCTGCAGCTACCAGCAACCTAAACAAAACAAAACAAAACACTTTAAAATATGAAGGAAATAATAAAACTTATTTGTGATAGAAAACTTACCAGCTACCAGCAACCTTCCAGCAATACAGCCCTTCCCGCAGCTGCACGTACACGAACCGTGCTGTCGATCGTTTGTTGCGAGCTACCTGTATGGAATATACATAAAAAAACACGAATTAATAAGCATCGATAATTATTACACTTAGAATGTAATTTTAATTATAATAATACCTCGCGAAAGATATACAAAAATATTAAAACAAACCTTCACAAAGGGACGCCTCATTTTTTATCACAACAAAACACAGCTTGACAGCTTCACAGTGGGCCGCGAGGCGAGTTTGACCAGCATAGCATTTTGCACTGAACAAAAATTCCAAGTTCGAAAGTAAAATTAAAAACGAACCTCCGGTTTGATTCAATTCAAAAAATTTATTCTGAATCTAAAAACTCTGTGTTAAATTCAGTAAGAATCGTATAAAACGGTTAAATTAATTTTAGAGCCAAACTCTAAAACATTAATGCGGCGAACCTCTGTGCCGATGTATTTCAACCCTCGAAGCCGGCAGTGTAAACTATTCTTTCCATAGGAATCCGCACGTACGTGTGAAACTCGAGATACGCAATTGTGCTCGGTACCGTAATATAATATTCAGATAATAAATCTAATGCTAAACTAACGCGCTAACCGTTAGCCAAAACTCTGGAAGCCACGGCGCGCCACCAATCGCAACCTAAAAGGGGCGAGGACAAGCCTCCCATCTATCCGAACAAAAAATAAAAAAACCAATTTTCTTTCTTTCTTTCTTTTCGTTTATTTTTATATCACAAAAAACTTTCGGAGGTCTTCGTGGCGTACCGGAACGATGAAACACCAGCAGCTGCAGCTACCAGCAACCTGAAAAAGAAAACAAAACAAAACACTTTAAAATATGAAGGAAATAATAAAACTTATTTGTGATAGAAAACTTACCAGCTACCAGCAACCTTCCAGCAATACAGCCCTTCCCGCAGCTGCAGCTACCAGCAACCTTCCAGCAATACAGCCCTTCCCGCAGCTGCAGCTACCAGCAACCTAAACAAAACAAAACAAAACACTTTAAAATATGAAGGAAATAATAAAACTTATTTGTGATAGAAAACTTACCAGCTACCAGCAACCTTCCAGCAATACAGCCCTTCCCGCAGCTGCACGTACACGAACCGTGCTGTCGATCGTTTGTTGCGAGCTACCTGTATGGAATATACATAAAAAAACACGAATTAATAAGCATCGATAATTATTACACTTAGAATGTAATTTTAATTATAATAATACCTCGCGAAAGATATACAAAAATATTAAAACAAACCTTCACAAAGGGACGCCTCATTTTTTATCACAACAAAACACAGCTTGACAGCTTCACAGTGGGCCGCGAGGCGAGTTTGACCAGCATAGCATTTTGCACTGAACAAAAATTCCAAGTTCGAAAGTAAAATTAAAAACGAACCTCCGGTTTGATTCAATTCAAAAAATTTATTCTGAATCTAAAAACTCTGTGTTAAATTCAGTAAGAATCGTATAAAACGGTTAAATTAATTTTAGAGCCAAACTCTAAAACATTAATGCGGCGAACCTCTGTGCCGATATATTTCAACCCTCGAAGCCGGCAGTGTAAACTATTCTTTCCATAGGAATCCGCACGTACGTGTGAAACTCGAGATACGCAATTGTGCTCGGTACCGTAATATAATATTCAGATAATAAATCTAATGCTAAACTAACGCGCTAACCGTTAGCCAAAACTCTGGAAGCCACGGCGCGCCACCAATCGCAACCTAAAAGGGGCGAGGACAAGCCTCCCATCTATCCGAACAAAAAATAAAAAAACCAATTTTCTTTCTTTCTTTCTTTTCGTTTATTTTTATATCACAAAAAACTTTCGGAGGTCTTCGTGGCGTACCGGAACGATGAAACACCAGCAGCTGCAGCTACCAGCAACCTGAAAAAGAAAACAAAACAAAACACTTTAAAATATGAAGGAAATAATAAAACTTATTTGTGATAGAAAACTTACCAGCTACCAGCAACCTTCCAGCAATACAGCCCTTCCCGCAGCTGCAGCTACCAGCAACCTTCCAGCAATACAGCCCTTCCCGCAGCTGCAGCTACCAGCAACCTAAACAAAACAAAACAAAACACTTTAAAATATGAAGGAAATAATAAAACTTATTTGTGATAGAAAACTTACCAGCTACCAGCAACCTTCCAGCAATACAGCCCTTCCCGCAGCTGCACGTACACGAACCGTGCTGTCGATCGTTTGTTGCGAGCTACCTGTATGGAATATACATAAAAAAACACGAATTAATAAGCATCGATAATTATTACACTTAGAATGTAATTTTAATTATAATAATACCTCGCGAAAGATATACAAAAATATTAAAACAAACCTTCACAAAGGGACGCCTCATTTTTTATCACAACAAAACACAGCTTGACAGCTTCACAGTGGGCCGCGAGGCGAGTTTGACCAGCATAGCATTTTGCACTGAACAAAAATTCCAAGTTCGAAAGTAAAATTAAAAACGAACCTCCGGTTTGATTCAATTCAAAAAATTTATTCTGAATCTAAAAACTCTGTGTTAAATTCAGTAAGAATCGTATAAAACGGTTAAATTAATTTTAGAGCCAAACTCTAAAACATTAATGCGGCGAACCTCTGTGCCGATATATTTCAACCCTCGAAGCCGGCAGTGTAAACTATTCTTTCCATAGGAATCCGCACGTACGTGTGAAACTCGAGATACGCAATTGTGCTCGGTACCGTAATATAATATTCAGATAATAAATCTAATGCTAAACTAACGCGCTAACCGTTAGCCAAAACTCTGGAAGCCACGGCGCGCCACCAATCGCAACCTAAAAGGGGCGAGGACAAGCCTCCCATCTATCCGAACAAAAAATAAAAAAACCAATTTTCTTTCTTTCTTTCTTTTCGTTTATTTTTATATCACAAAAAACTTTCGGAGGTCTTCGTGGCGTACCGGAACGATGAAACACCAGCAGCTGCAGCTACCAGCAACCTGAAAAAGAAAACAAAACAAAACACTTTAAAATATGAAGGAAATAATAAAACTTATTTGTGATAGAAAACTTACCAGCTACCAGCAACCTTCCAGCAATACAGCCCTTCCCGCAGCTGCAGCTACCAGCAACCTTCCAGCAATACAGCCCTTCCCGCAGCTGCAGCTACCAGCAACCTAAACAAAACAAAACAAAACACTTTAAAATATGAAGGAAATAATAAAACTTATTTGTGATAGAAAACTTACCAGCTACCAGCAACCTTCCAGCAATACAGCCCTTCCCGCAGCTGCACGTACACGAACCGTGCTGTCGATCGTTTGTTGCGAGCTACCTGTATGGAATATACATAAAAAAACACGAATTAATAAGCATCGATAATTATTACACTTAGAATGTAATTTTAATTATAATAATACCTCGCGAAAGATATACAAAAATATTAAAACAAACCTTCACAAAGGGACGCCTCATTTTTTATCACAACAAAACACAGCTTGACAGCTTCACAGTGGGCCGCGAGGCGAGTTTGACCAGCATAGCATTTTGCACTGAACAAAAATTCCAAGTTCGAAAGTAAAATTAAAAACGAACCTCCGGTTTGATTCAATTCAAAAAATTTATTCTGAATCTAAAAACTCTGTGTTAAATTCAGTAAGAATCGTATAAAACGGTTAAATTAATTTTAGAGCCAAACTCTAAAACATTAATGCGGCGAACCTCTGTGCCGATGTATTTCAACCCTCGAAGCCGGCAGTGTAAACTATTCTTTCCATAGGAATCCGCACGTACGTGTGAAACTCGAGATACGCAATTGTGCTCGGTACCGTAATATAATATTCAGATAATAAATCTAATGCTAAACTAACGCGCTAACCGTTAGCCAAAACTCTGGAAGCCACGGCGCGCCACCAATCGCAACCTAAAAGGGGCGAGGACAAGCCTCCCATCTATCCGAACAAAAAATAAAAAAACCAATTTTCTTTCTTTCTTTCTTTTCGTTTATTTTTATATCACAAAAAACTTTCGGAGGTCTTCGTGGCGTACCGGAACGATGAAACACCAGCAGCTGCAGCTACCAGCAACCTGAAAAAGAAAACAAAACAAAACACTTTAAAATATGAAGGAAATAATAAAACTTATTTGTGATAGAAAACTTACCAGCTACCAGCAACCTTCCAGCAATACAGCCCTTCCCGCAGCTGCAGCTACCAGCAACCTTCCAGCAATACAGCCCTTCCCGCAGCTGCAGCTACCAGCAACCTAAACAAAACAAAACAAAACACTTTAAAATATGAAGGAAATAATAAAACTTATTTGTGATAGAAAACTTACCAGCTACCAGCAACCTTCCAGCAATACAGCCCTTCCCGCAGCTGCACGTACACGAACCGTGCTGTCGATCGTTTGTTGCGAGCTACCTGTATGGAATATACATAAAAAAACACGAATTAATAAGCATCGATAATTATTACACTTAGAATGTAATTTTAATTATAATAATACCTCGCGAAAGATATACAAAAATATTAAAACAAACCTTCACAAAGGGACGCCTCATTTTTTATCACAACAAAACACAGCTTGACAGCTTCACAGTGGGCCGCGAGGCGAGTTTGACCAGCATAGCATTTTGCACTGAACAAAAATTCCAAGTTCGAAAGTAAAATTAAAAACGAACCTCCGGTTTGATTCAATTCAAAAAATTTATTCTGAATCTAAAAACTCTGTGTTAAATTCAGTAAGAATCGTATAAAACGGTTAAATTAATTTTAGAGCCAAACTCTAAAACATTAATGCGGCGAACCTCTGTGCCGATGTATTTCAACCCTCGAAGCCGGCAGTGTAAACTATTCTTTCCATAGGAATCCGCACGTACGTGTGAAACTCGAGATACGCAATTGTGCTCGGTACCGTAATATAATATTCAGATAATAAATCTAATGCTAAACTAACGCGCTAACCGTTAGCCAAAACTCTGGAAGCCACGGCGCGCCACCAATCGCAACCTAAAAGGGGCGAGGACAAGCCTCCCATCTATCCGAACAAAAAATAAAAAAACCAATTTTCTTTCTTTCTTTCTTTTCGTTTATTTTTATATCACAAAAAACTTTCGGAGGTCTTCGTGGCGTACCGGAACGATGAAACACCAGCAGCTGCAGCTACCAGCAACCTGAAAAAGAAAACAAAACAAAACACTTTAAAATATGAAGGAAATAATAAAACTTATTTGTGATAGAAAACTTACCAGCTACCAGCAACCTTCCAGCAATACAGCCCTTCCCGCAGCTGCAGCTACCAGCAACCTTCCAGCAATACAGCCCTTCCCGCAGCTGCAGCTACCAGCAACCTAAACAAAACAAAACAAAACACTTTAAAATATGAAGGAAATAATAAAACTTATTTGTGATAGAAAACTTACCAGCTACCAGCAACCTTCCAGCAATACAGCCCTTCCCGCAGCTGCACGTACACGAACCGTGCTGTCGATCGTTTGTTGCGAGCTACCTGTATGGAATATACATAAAAAAACACGAATTAATAAGCATCGATAATTATTACACTTAGAATGTAATTTTAATTATAATAATACCTCGCGAAAGATATACAAAAATATTAAAACAAACCTTCACAAAGGGACGCCTCATTTTTTATCACAACAAAACACAGCTTGACAGCTTCACAGTGGGCCGCGAGGCGAGTTTGACCAGCATAGCATTTTGCACTGAACAAAAATTCCAAGTTCGAAAGTAAAATTAAAAACGAACCTCCGGTTTGATTCAATTCAAAAAATTTATTCTGAATCTAAAAACTCTGTGTTAAATTCAGTAAGAATCGTATAAAACGGTTAAATTAATTTTAGAGCCAAACTCTAAAACATTAATGCGGCGAACCTCTGTGCCGATGTATTTCAACCCTCGAAGCCGGCAGTGTAAACTATTCTTTCCATAGGAATCCGCACGTACGTGTGAAACTCGAGATACGCAATTGTGCTCGGTACCGTAATATAATATTCAGATAATAAATCTAATGCTAAACTAACGCGCTAACCGTTAGCCAAAACTCTGGAAGCCACGGCGCGCCACCAATCGCAACCTAAAAGGGGCGAGGACAAGCCTCCCATCTATCCGAACAAAAAATAAAAAAACCAATTTTCTTTCTTTCTTTCTTTTCGTTTATTTTTATATCACAAAAAACTTTCGGAGGTCTTCGTGGCGTACCGGAACGATGAAACACCAGCAGCTGCAGCTACCAGCAACCTGAAAAAGAAAACAAAACAAAACACTTTAAAATATGAAGGAAATAATAAAACTTATTTGTGATAGAAAACTTACCAGCTACCAGCAACCTTCCAGCAATACAGCCCTTCCCGCAGCTGCAGCTACCAGCAACCTTCCAGCAATACAGCCCTTCCCGCAGCTGCAGCTACCAGCAACCTAAACAAAACAAAACAAAACACTTTAAAATATGAAGGAAATAATAAAACTTATTTGTGATAGAAAACTTACCAGCTACCAGCAACCTTCCAGCAATACAGCCCTTCCCGCAGCTGCACGTACACGAACCGTGCTGTCGATCGTTTGTTGCGAGCTACCTGTATGGAATATACATAAAAAAACACGAATTAATAAGCATCGATAATTATTACACTTAGAATGTAATTTTAATTATAATAATACCTCGCGAAAGATATACAAAAATATTAAAACAAACCTTCACAAAGGGACGCCTCATTTTTTATCACAACAAAACACAGCTTGACAGCTTCACAGTGGGCCGCGAGGCGAGTTTGACCAGCATAGCATTTTGCACTGAACAAAAATTCCAAGTTCGAAAGTAAAATTAAAAACGAACCTCCGGTTTGATTCAATTCAAAAAATTTATTCTGAATCTAAAAACTCTGTGTTAAATTCAGTAAGAATCGTATAAAACGGTTAAATTAATTTTAGAGCCAAACTCTAAAACATTAATGCGGCGAACCTCTGTGCCGATGTATTTCAACCCTCGAAGCCGGCAGTGTAAACTATTCTTTCCATAGGAATCCGCACGTACGTGTGAAACTCGAGATACGCAATTGTGCTCGGTACCGTAATATAATATTCAGATAATAAATCTAATGCTAAACTAACGCGCTAACCGTTAGCCAAAACTCTGGAAGCCACGGCGCGCCACCAATCGCAACCTAAAAGGGGCGAGGACAAGCCTCCCATCTATCCGAACAAAAAATAAAAAAACCAATTTTCTTTCTTTCTTTCTTTTCGTTTATTTTTATATCACAAAAAACTTTCGGAGGTCTTCGTGGCGTACCGGAACGATGAAACACCAGCAGCTGCAGCTACCAGCAACCTGAAAAAGAAAACAAAACAAAACACTTTAAAATATGAAGGAAATAATAAAACTTATTTGTGATAGAAAACTTACCAGCTACCAGCAACCTTCCAGCAATACAGCCCTTCCCGCAGCTGCAGCTACCAGCAACCTTCCAGCAATACAGCCCTTCCCGCAGCTGCAGCTACCAGCAACCTAAACAAAACAAAACAAAACACTTTAAAATATGAAGGAAATAATAAAACTTATTTGTGATAGAAAACTTACCAGCTACCAGCAACCTTCCAGCAATACAGCCCTTCCCGCAGCTGCACGTACACGAACCGTGCTGTCGATCGTTTGTTGCGAGCTACCTGTATGGAATATACATAAAAAAACACGAATTAATAAGCATCGATAATTATTACACTTAGAATGTAATTTTAATTATAATAATACCTCGCGAAAGATATACAAAAATATTAAAACAAACCTTCACAAAGGGACGCCTCATTTTTTATCACAACAAAACACAGCTTGACAGCTTCACAGTGGGCCGCGAGGCGAGTTTGACCAGCATAGCATTTTGCACTGAACAAAAATTCCAAGTTCGAAAGTAAAATTAAAAACGAACCTCCGGTTTGATTCAATTCAAAAAATTTATTCTGAATCTAAAAACTCTGTGTTAAATTCAGTAAGAATCGTATAAAACGGTTAAATTAATTTTAGAGCCAAACTCTAAAACATTAATGCGGCGAACCTCTGTGCCGATGTATTTCAACCCTCGAAGCCGGCAGTGTAAACTATTCTTTCCATAGGAATCCGCACGTACGTGTGAAACTCGAGATACGCAATTGTGCTCGGTACCGTAATATAATATTCAGATAATAAATCTAATGCTAAACTAACGCGCTAACCGTTAGCCAAAACTCTGGAAGCCACGGCGCGCCACCAATCGCAACCTAAAAGGGGCGAGGACAAGCCTCCCATCTATCCGAACAAAAAATAAAAAAACCAATTTTCTTTCTTTCTTTCTTTTCGTTTATTTTTATATCACAAAAAACTTTCGGAGGTCTTCGTGGCGTACCGGAACGATGAAACACCAGCAGCTGCAGCTACCAGCAACCTGAAAAAGAAAACAAAACAAAACACTTTAAAATATGAAGGAAATAATAAAACTTATTTGTGATAGAAAACTTACCAGCTACCAGCAACCTTCCAGCAATACAGCCCTTCCCGCAGCTGCAGCTACCAGCAACCTTCCAGCAATACAGCCCTTCCCGCAGCTGCAGCTACCAGCAACCTAAACAAAACAAAACAAAACACTTTAAAATATGAAGGAAATAATAAAACTTATTTGTGATAGAAAACTTACCAGCTACCAGCAACCTTCCAGCAATACAGCCCTTCCCGCAGCTGCACGTACACGAACCGTGCTGTCGATCGTTTGTTGCGAGCTACCTGTATGGAATATACATAAAAAAACACGAATTAATAAGCATCGATAATTATTACACTTAGAATGTAATTTTAATTATAATAATACCTCGCGAAAGATATACAAAAATATTAAAACAAACCTTCACAAAGGGACGCCTCATTTTTTATCACAACAAAACACAGCTTGACAGCTTCACAGTGGGCCGCGAGGCGAGTTTGACCAGCATAGCATTTTGCACTGAACAAAAATTCCAAGTTCGAAAGTAAAATTAAAAACGAACCTCCGGTTTGATTCAATTCAAAAAATTTATTCTGAATCTAAAAACTCTGTGTTAAATTCAGTAAGAATCGTATAAAACGGTTAAATTAATTTTAGAGCCAAACTCTAAAACATTAATGCGGCGAACCTCTGTGCCGATGTATTTCAACCCTCGAAGCCGGCAGTGTAAACTATTCTTTCCATAGGAATCCGCACGTACGTGTGAAACTCGAGATACGCAATTGTGCTCGGTACCGTAATATAATATTCAGATAATAAATCTAATGCTAAACTAACGCGCTAACCGTTAGCCAAAACTCTGGAAGCCACGGCGCGCCACCAATCGCAACCTAAAAGGGGCGAGGACAAGCCTCCCATCTATCCGAACAAAAAATAAAAAAACCAATTTTCTTTCTTTCTTTCTTTTCGTTTATTTTTATATCACAAAAAACTTTCGGAGGTCTTCGTGGCGTACCGGAACGATGAAACACCAGCAGCTGCAGCTACCAGCAACCTGAAAAAGAAAACAAAACAAAACACTTTAAAATATGAAGGAAATAATAAAACTTATTTGTGATAGAAAACTTACCAGCTACCAGCAACCTTCCAGCAATACAGCCCTTCCCGCAGCTGCAGCTACCAGCAACCTTCCAGCAATACAGCCCTTCCCGCAGCTGCAGCTACCAGCAACCTAAACAAAACAAAACAAAACACTTTAAAATATGAAGGAAATAATAAAACTTATTTGTGATAGAAAACTTACCAGCTACCAGCAACCTTCCAGCAATACAGCCCTTCCCGCAGCTGCACGTACACGAACCGTGCTGTCGATCGTTTGTTGCGAGCTACCTGTATGGAATATACATAAAAAAACACGAATTAATAAGCATCGATAATTATTACACTTAGAATGTAATTTTAATTATAATAATACCTCGCGAAAGATATACAAAAATATTAAAACAAACCTTCACAAAGGGACGCCTCATTTTTTATCACAACAAAACACAGCTTGACAGCTTCACAGTGGGCCGCGAGGCGAGTTTGACCAGCATAGCATTTTGCACTGAACAAAAATTCCAAGTTCGAAAGTAAAATTAAAAACGAACCTCCGGTTTGATTCAATTCAAAAAATTTATTCTGAATCTAAAAACTCTGTGTTAAATTCAGTAAGAATCGTATAAAACGGTTAAATTAATTTTAGAGCCAAACTCTAAAACATTAATGCGGCGAACCTCTGTGCCGATGTATTTCAACCCTCGAAGCCGGCAGTGTAAACTATTCTTTCCATAGGAATCCGCACGTACGTGTGAAACTCGAGATACGCAATTGTGCTCGGTACCGTAATATAATATTCAGATAATAAATCTAATGCTAAACTAACGCGCTAACCGTTAGCCAAAACTCTGGAAGCCACGGCGCGCCACCAATCGCAACCTAAAAGGGGCGAGGACAAGCCTCCCATCTATCCGAACAAAAAATAAAAAAACCAATTTTCTTTCTTTCTTTCTTTTCGTTTATTTTTATATCACAAAAAACTTTCGGAGGTCTTCGTGGCGTACCGGAACGATGAAACACCAGCAGCTGCAGCTACCAGCAACCTGAAAAAGAAAACAAAACAAAACACTTTAAAATATGAAGGAAATAATAAAACTTATTTGTGATAGAAAACTTACCAGCTACCAGCAACCTTCCAGCAATACAGCCCTTCCCGCAGCTGCAGCTACCAGCAACCTTCCAGCAATACAGCCCTTCCCGCAGCTGCAGCTACCAGCAACCTAAACAAAACAAAACAAAACACTTTAAAATATGAAGGAAATAATAAAACTTATTTGTGATAGAAAACTTACCAGCTACCAGCAACCTTCCAGCAATACAGCCCTTCCCGCAGCTGCACGTACACGAACCGTGCTGTCGATCGTTTGTTGCGAGCTACCTGTATGGAATATACATAAAAAAACACGAATTAATAAGCATCGATAATTATTACACTTAGAATGTAATTTTAATTATAATAATACCTCGCGAAAGATATACAAAAATATTAAAACAAACCTTCACAAAGGGACGCCTCATTTTTTATCACAACAAAACACAGCTTGACAGCTTCACAGTGGGCCGCGAGGCGAGTTTGACCAGCATAGCATTTTGCACTGAACAAAAATTCCAAGTTCGAAAGTAAAATTAAAAACGAACCTCCGGTTTGATTCAATTCAAAAAATTTATTCTGAATCTAAAAACTCTGTGTTAAATTCAGTAAGAATCGTATAAAACGGTTAAATTAATTTTAGAGCCAAACTCTAAAACATTAATGCGGCGAACCTCTGTGCCGATGTATTTCAACCCTCGAAGCCGGCAGTGTAAACTATTCTTTCCATAGGAATCCGCACGTACGTGTGAAACTCGAGATACGCAATTGTGCTCGGTACCGTAATATAATATTCAGATAATAAATCTAATGCTAAACTAACGCGCTAACCGTTAGCCAAAACTCTGGAAGCCACGGCGCGCCACCAATCGCAACCTAAAAGGGGCGAGGACAAGCCTCCCATCTATCCGAACAAAAAATAAAAAAACCAATTTTCTTTCTTTCTTTCTTTTCGTTTATTTTTATATCACAAAAAACTTTCGGAGGTCTTCGTGGCGTACCGGAACGATGAAACACCAGCAGCTGCAGCTACCAGCAACCTGAAAAAGAAAACAAAACAAAACACTTTAAAATATGAAGGAAATAATAAAACTTATTTGTGATAGAAAACTTACCAGCTACCAGCAACCTTCCAGCAATACAGCCCTTCCCGCAGCTGCAGCTACCAGCAACCTTCCAGCAATACAGCCCTTCCCGCAGCTGCAGCTACCAGCAACCTAAACAAAACAAAACAAAACACTTTAAAATATGAAGGAAATAATAAAACTTATTTGTGATAGAAAACTTACCAGCTACCAGCAACCTTCCAGCAATACAGCCCTTCCCGCAGCTGCACGTACACGAACCGTGCTGTCGATCGTTTGTTGCGAGCTACCTGTATGGAATATACATAAAAAAACACGAATTAATAAGCATCGATAATTATTACACTTAGAATGTAATTTTAATTATAATAATACCTCGCGAAAGATATACAAAAATATTAAAACAAACCTTCACAAAGGGACGCCTCATTTTTTATCACAACAAAACACAGCTTGACAGCTTCACAGTGGGCCGCGAGGCGAGTTTGACCAGCATAGCATTTTGCACTGAACAAAAATTCCAAGTTCGAAAGTAAAATTAAAAACGAACCTCCGGTTTGATTCAATTCAAAAAATTTATTCTGAATCTAAAAACTCTGTGTTAAATTCAGTAAGAATCGTATAAAACGGTTAAATTAATTTTAGAGCCAAACTCTAAAACATTAATGCGGCGAACCTCTGTGCCGATGTATTTCAACCCTCGAAGCCGGCAGTGTAAACTATTCTTTCCATAGGAATCCGCACGTACGTGTGAAACTCGAGATACGCAATTGTGCTCGGTACCGTAATATAATATTCAGATAATAAATCTAATGCTAAACTAACGCGCTAACCGTTAGCCAAAACTCTGGAAGCCACGGCGCGCCACCAATCGCAACCTAAAAGGGGCGAGGACAAGCCTCCCATCTATCCGAACAAAAAATAAAAAAACCAATTTTCTTTCTTTCTTTCTTTTCGTTTATTTTTATATCACAAAAAACTTTCGGAGGTCTTCGTGGCGTACCGGAACGATGAAACACCAGCAGCTGCAGCTACCAGCAACCTGAAAAAGAAAACAAAACAAAACACTTTAAAATATGAAGGAAATAATAAAACTTATTTGTGATAGAAAACTTACCAGCTACCAGCAACCTTCCAGCAATACAGCCCTTCCCGCAGCTGCACCTACCAGCAACCTTCCAGCAATACAGCCCTTCCCGCAGCTGCAGCTACCAGCAACCTAAACAAAACAAAACAAAACACTTTAAAATATGAAGGAAATAATAAAACTTATTTGTGATAGAAAACTTACCAGCTACCAGCAACCTTCCAGCAATACAGCCCTTCCCGCAGCTGCACGTACACGAACCGTGCTGTCGATCGTTTGTTGCGAGCTACCTGTATGGAATATACATAAAAAAACACGAATTAATAAGCATCGATAATTATTACACTTAGAATGTAATTTTAATTATAATAATACCTCGCGAAAGATATACAAAAATATTAAAACAAACCTTCACAAAGGGACGCCTCATTTTTTATCACAACAAAACACAGCTTGACAGCTTCACAGTGGGCCGCGAGGCGAGTTTGACCAGCATAGCATTTTGCACTGAACAAAAATTCCAAGTTCGAAAGTAAAATTAAAAACGAACCTCCGGTTTGATTCAATTCAAAAAATTTATTCTGAATCTAAAAACTCTGTGTTAAATTCAGTAAGAATCGTATAAAACGGTTAAATTAATTTTAGAGCCAAACTCTAAAACATTAATGCGGCGAACCTCTGTGCCGGTTTTCAGCAGGCGACCGACCAGTGTACATTATTTGAATTAAGAATATTTTAAATTGAGATGAAAAAAAAGTTAATTGCTGTAAGATGAACCGATTTCAAGGAGATTTAATTTTTAAATAACAATTAAATAACAGGTTTATTATTTTTCATTGTTGCATTATGATTAATGAAAAAAGTCTGAAAGAAAGAAGCTCATGAACACCCCAAAAGCTTTCAATTGGAGTAACATTTTCTATGATTAGAAAATATAAAATATTCAAATATTTTTAATCAAATTATATATATGAAATATAACTATTAACTTTTCAATCTATGTTTCTGGCCATTTTGAATAAAAATTACTTTAGATGCAAGGGCTCTTTTTAAAATGAGGTTAATGAAGTTAATAAATACTTGTAAGTATTTCATTATACTACTTTATCAATAACTGGGTAAATAAATAAATAATCTTTTTTTTATTATTTACATATTTTATTTATAAGATTGTTAAAATTATAATTCTTGAAGTTGTGACAACTTTTCTAATTATCAACAAAGCTTTTCTAATTATCATATAAAAGTAAACAATAATAAGACATGATTATCTATTAATTTGCTCATCCACGGCGGTTAAAACAAACGTTCAAAAAGATTGCTTGGGTTTGTGATTAACAGGCGTTACGCGTAACGCTAGCGTAACGTAGAGGGCTGAGCCTTACTTTTACCAAACGTGCAAAAGTAAGGCTCAGCCCTCTACGTTACATTGGAGAAGCGTTACATTCCTTATAACATTCCCAAGCAGCATTTTTATGGCCATTTTGTCATCCACGCGGTCGAGCAGTGTAGGTTATTGAATTAAAACAGGGGTATCCAAAATTTTCACTTCGCGGGCCGCAAATATCGTTTTTGGGAGCAATTTGACGTCACCTTTAGCTAATAGTCGAACATTTAAAGCTCCTTTTGATAAGAAAAAGCAAATGGATGTATCAAAATTGTGTAACTTACTAGTATTGAAGCTACCCAAATAGCCAAAATTGCTTAAGCAGGCAATTATGGCAAGCTAAAGATCGCTGCTTGAATTCGCTTTTTGCAGTAGATAAATAGCTTCAAAGCTCCAGGTGGTCCTTCTAAATAGCGCCTAAGCAGCTTCCTTATGACAGGGTGTCGGGGATTATTTTTCTTTGTGTTTTATTTTTAAGCAAGTTGTCATCATTGAAATAGAGAACTCATTTTTTTGTTTTTTGTATTTCTTCTTTTTTTTGTATGCATTTTTATTTGTGAACTGTAAATTTTCATAACGTTCACAGAGTTTTAAATAATTTACAGTTAAATCAAAATCACTTCACTACATATTGCTACTTCAAATAACTAATCTAACTGGAGTAGTGGTGTTAAACAGGAATCACGAGGCGAAGAAATCCAGTACGTGTAAACGAGCGAACGAATGAGATTATCAGTTATATTTTCATCATCATTGCCGCGTGCACAATCGCTAAAGCTTCATCGATTAGCGAAAATTTTATATGGAATTGACACCTCGCACGCAGATTTCTGTATACGATTGCAAATTCTGAACAAATGTGCTATTCGTGTATAAACGCCTTAATAGACATGGGTGGTCGAATTTGAATCATTAGTAGGATCGGAGCGTTGTGTATACGATTGCACATTGTGAACAAATATGCTATTGGTGTATAAACGCCTTAAAAGACATGGGTGGTTGACTTTAAATGATTAGTGGGATCGTAGCGTTGTGATCCGGCTTTCTCGGTATGGTATACATAATCACATGCGTGTAAGATATGTCTGATCTGCTATCTGAAGAGAGAAGAATGGAATTCCGAAAATGATGGCTCACTTGCTCATTTGGCGCGATTGCTCGAATGCCTTTGTTTCGCTCAGGGAGGCGATGATCCGGATCTTTACAAACACCGATGCATGTTTCACTCGCTCAATTTACTGATCCGGATCATTTGAACGAATCCGGATCTAATCTTACATCACTAAACTGGAGCACAAACCATGAGACGGCGTCTGTCTTTGACACTTTGACACCCACAAGAGCCACCTTGTACCGATGTCATGCATTAAAAAGCTATAAAGTTCCACCTAGTTCGGTACACGTTCTTTACAAACCTTCAAGTTCTATCATGAATCCTACACATAGTGCTAATAAGCCGCAAAGTTCCGCGCGTTTGTTAAAAGTATTATGATTCCACCAAGTACCGTTTCATCTCTTAATCACCCACAAAGTACGACATCGGAACGATTTTTCGTTAAACAGTCCCAAATTAGATATGGAGCTCGAGCTGTCTATTTGGGACTGGTTGAACTTCGATTCCCTGCCAACTACCCATTAAGATTAAGCTTAAACGACTTGAAAATCGAATAACCATAAAAAAATAAAAACTCCATAGCCTCATTGGTTTGCTCAATTAGGAATAAATTAAATAAGCATAAAATCTTTACTATACACCACTTTTTCATTGTTTTACTGTTCTGATTCTCTTAATCACAAAATCTGCCGAACCATTGGCTGATAGCAAAACTGCCGAAAAAAAGCAAAAATTTTTTATATTTTGAAAAATACGTAATGAAATGGTGTGAAACTTCGTATGTGAATAACAAATAAGTACACTTTCACTACAAAATTATGTTTTGTGAAATTCTCCGCATTTGTGCAGAATTTCACGTTTTTAGCTACTCTGCCGAAAATAGGTACACTGCCGAAAACTGGTACAGTTTCCCTAGCTGTAATTGTTGTAATGAGAGCGATGTGATTAGGATTGCAATTCGTAGAGCCGTGCAGGGCTTGGGGGATAGACAATTTTGGTCAATAAAAAATCATTTTTAATTATTTAAAAAAATGGTTTGCCTACACTAAACACTGAACACGATGGGTATCGACTTCAAGTAGGGATTTGAAAGAAATAGTTATACTGTCAGTTTTCGTGAGCACGATTATCTTAAAATGTCGTTTCAAAGTAGTTTCGATGTTTTCATACTCTCTGTCCTCAGAGCAAGCAACAAGCATGTCATCCACATGCAACAGTATTTTTATGTCGGATGCATGGACGTAACTTTTGAGCCGGTCTCGTAGTACAGTCGTCAACTCGTACGACTTAACAACATGCCCGTCATGGGTTCAATCCCCAAATGGACCGCGCCGCCATACGTAGGACTGACTATCCTGCTATGGGGGGAATCAATTAGTCACTGAAAGCCTAGCCCACAAGTGGGTACAGCCAGGCCTTGACCGACATCGGTTGTTGAGCCAAAGAAGAAGAAGAAGCATGGACGTAACTACAACGACGAAGACGATTTCTTTGCATCGACATAACATATAAAACCTTTATTCCCTAATTATACAATACTATTCCACGGGCCCGTGTTAATCCTATCTGCCCTAGCTCAGCCGCACGAATGAGAAATACTCACTGCATGCACTATCTCTCTCAATGCTCTGGTCAGCGTCCTGTAACTCACGCACAACCTTCTACGCACACATCATACGGAAGCCGTCGACTGCTATCGATAAGTGGCACACCCAGGTGAACAGAATGGCTAAGTTCGATCGGACCACAACAAGTATGAATGACCATCGATCACGCTTGTTCTTCACAAACAGACAAGGATCTGCTTCTGAAGAATGGTACCCCAAACTCCGAAGCACTTCGGTTATAATGAGCATTTCGGTTCGGATTTCAGGGCTTGGATCCATACTCTTCCTGCTTGCTTTAAACCATATAAACTCTTTTTCAGCGGACACACGTCATTTTTTGAACCAATTTCAAATCCAGTCGGTTGTTTCATATAGATCGTCTCTGCCAGGTTTCCATACAAGTATGCCGACTTAACGTCCACATGTTTCACAATCAACTTTCTTGTTGCAGCGATTGATAACAACGTGCGAAAAGTGGTCTGCTTCGCCACGGGGGCAAAAACTTCGTCATAGTCCGCACCATACACTTGGCTGAATCCTTTTGGAACAAGTCTTGCCTTGTATTGGACTACTTTGCCGTCACCGTCCATCTTTCTTTTAAAACCCACTTACTGCCCACAGCTTTGCGATCTTTTGCAAAGAAGCGATTTCCCATGTGGCATTTTCGTGCAAGGACTTGATCTCCTCCTCCATTGTACGCTTCCACAAGTCTCGATCTGGGCAACTCATGGCTTCTTCAAATGTACGGGGCTCGCAATACTCCTGAGTGATTAAAATTCTTTCATTTGAGGATATTCTTACCATTCCAGTTGTTTCTTGGTTTTATGTTTGAACTATTTACAAGATTTATTGCACGAATTAAATAATACAAAACACAATACAATGCAGTATGGGGCCGCGCGCACGAGCCGCACCGTGAGCCCTACCGGAAGTCCTGCTCGACCGGTAGTCTGGTACACACTCACTGCGTTAGGTGGGCTCTACACACACTTAGCGCGCATCGCTAAGTGCGGCGTGATAGTGTGCGTGAGCGCAGTGTTGATTCCTGGATGTCGACCAGCAGCAGCGCAACTGCTACGGCGAATCCAGGGCTCGGCACGTCTATCCACAACACTCGGAAACGTTGAGGTGGTACACCCTTTGTGCTACGGGATGATCGTCGAACCGTCAGCTCTGCTGCCCTTTCGAGAGTGTGTTCATCAACACCGTCATCTTCGTTCGTAGTATCGCACATACTGGAATCCGTATCCATTAGCTCCTCCTCAACTAGAGTTTTATCTGTGCTGTCTTCTTCTTCAGATTCTAGACGATCACCGACATCGTCATCGAAATCGGAATCGTCATCGAAAGGCAAATCGTCGTCGATTTCGCACTCAACAATTTGAGGATTCGTCTTTTTAGAACAATTAAACGCATCATGTTCGAAATCCTCCATTTCGATAAATTTTGCCTCACGACTGAGGGTTATCTTATTGGTGGTAGGATCTACACACTTAAAAAAAATTGCCGAATCTTGGTTAATTTTTACCGAGATCTGCACAACTGAGATCTCGGCAACGATCTCGGTTAAATTTCTGTTGCCGAAATCTCGGTTAAAAATGCAATTGACATTTTGTTTTGACGTTTACGTTTATCCGAGATTTTCGGTTAGAGCAATCCGAGATTTCAGCTAATTATAAAAACAATCTTTTTTTTATTTTAGTGGTTTTATTTGCGTAAAAAGTTAGTTTGAGTTATAAAAACAAACTCAATTATTTATTGAGCCATAGCCATAGCAGCCTGAGCCCATGCTGATTGCCGGTCTACATTTTCTGCAGCATGATGCCACCATCGTATCTGTAGTTGGACGGCAGGAAGTAACCTCCCCCCCCCCCCATTATGAGAGTTGTGGTGGGATGGGAAGCGCAGGGACGAGCGCCGGTACAACACCAGATGGTGTACAGCGTCTGGATGTAGTAAAGGTGCAGGAAGAAGGGCCGGGCATGGAGCGGGCATCGGTACAGACACGGTTCTGTAAAGCGGGCAGAGTGAAACAAGCCTGAGTGAACCCTGTCATATTTTCATTTATTTTTCACACTATTAATTTTATAACACAAAATCACTCCGAAAGGTTTCTGTAAACGAATGTAGCCTCGTGTAATCGAAGTAGTCTTTTATAGATTTAGGAACGATCGATTCATTACAAGTTAGTCTCAAATCATCCATTGACGAGAACGGTCGCATAAAAGAGAAACTTGTTAAATAAAAAAACTTCCAAGGTATTTCAAACAACAGAGTTCCTTTAGTTTCTGTATCGACAAAATGATGAATGACAGAGAGAAAACCGAGCCTCGACTAACTCAAATAGTATAGCCGAAATTTCGGTTATTTTGACGGATGCCCTCGATGACAGCAGTATTAACGTACGTAATCGGCATGTTGTGTTGCCGAGTTTCGGTTAAAATATTTGTTTAACTGATATTTCAGTTTTAAATAGTACTGATTATCGGCAATGGGAAATTTTCAACTGACATATCAGTAAAACATATTGGAGCCGACGGATTTCGGCAGTTGTATTATCCGAGGTCGTGAAATATTTTTAAGTGTGTAGCAAAGTGGGTTTATTATACAGGTGGGCTTATCCCGAACAAATTGACAGCCGTACTGTAGAAAAATGAAAACGAAATGACAGGAGGGGATTCGATCATTTGTTGATGTATGCGTGTGAACTCCAATGGCTATTTTGGATGATGTGTCGTAGTGTGGGTGAAAAACTACGTATCACAATCGAATCCCCTCCTGTCATTCGTTCGTCCAATATGGCCTTCCCGCCAAACCTATAAGCCCACCTAGTCCCTATACCCACTTTGGTGTGTAGTATCAAAAGCCCCATGCACGGATGGTTTCCGTGTGCGACTGTGTGGTTGAAATGCTTTCACGTCAGCAAGAAATGAAAATTACGCGCTCCACCGTCATCGTGGTCATCGTCGTCGTCGTCGTGGGGGAGAGTGTTGCAACCCTGCGTACGTAGCAATCCGCAGCATGAGGTGAGGGAGAAACCACCAACGAGGCTAAAGCTTGCGCCAGCGAGTCACTAGCAATGGAAGGGGCGCCCGGCGAATGAGCTCGACGAATAGTACTTCTGGGTTGACCTACTTGTGACCTAGCGGTCTCCATTCATTTCCTTCAGGGAGCATACACGGGACCCTCAGGACGCGTTGTTCCCAGTACTACTCGACCGAGGGCATCGAAATTTGTTAGTAAAAGAATCAACTGGCCGACCCGGGCCGCAGCACGCGTAGCATGGTGTCGCGTCAGTTGGGCACAAGCGTCGATCAGGCGTGCTTCAGAGATAATGCACATATACACGCACTACGTAGACGGAGCATTCCCCGGTGAGCGATGTTCGAGCTCACACCCTTCAGGCCCGTCAGAGTTCATGTTGTGCTTGATTGGACTGTTTTGGTCTGAAATAATGGAGGAAACAGTATACTTTTTCTATTTTGATAGTTTTACTAAATTCTGGAAAATGCACAAGCTTGTAGAATGCTCTGAAATATGCCTTTATTTGAAAAATATCGCCCCTTCCCTCGGCCACTCCATTATCTCCCACGCCAGCGGGAAATCGTTCTCCCCGCGGGAAAGGTTCAACGACCCCCAGGACCGGCTTGTAGCATAGTCGGCATCGCAGCGAGCGGCGGCAGCTGGCTGGCCCTAAACAGAGACGACAAAGTTTTGTTATTATAAACGAGGGTCAGGTACGGGCCGCAATATTGCACCAGGCTAGCAGGAACCTGGACCATGCCGGAACGGGTAGCGAAGGCGTCCCCGCTTTTTTCGAATATTCGTGAAGAGACGAGCCCCCAGAGAAAAAGAACCGTTGCTCAGAGGAAGGGGAGCTTCGATTGCCATTGGCTGCAGTGGTGACGTGGGTGTATGAGTTGTGGAGTATGTGTGTGTGTGTGTGTGTGTGTGCGCGCGTGTGTGTGTGTGTGTGTGTGTGATGGAATGTCATACCACAGTAGTGAACTGATTTTACTGTGATGGAATGTTTCGGACTTCTAGAAAAATAGAAATAGCCTTTAAGTTTTGATAAAATAAAGAAAATTAAAGGGCATTTCTTGAATGAAGAATTTACGATTTTGTGATTTCCGTCTCCTTTTATTGATGACTTTACTGACATTCAATACGCATAGTGTGGGCATCGGTTGCCGAAACTCGGCCTGCTCTGTTTGTGCCGCTTTTGGATGATGATGAAATGAACCCTCAAAAAACAAAACATACGCGAGAAAGCGAGAGCATTTGGCTGTTGCGGTTACAAGAAGGAAACACAGTATTTTTGTGCTGGTTTTCTTGGTTTTCTAATGCCAGTATGAGACTGGAACCGAGCAGAGGAAACACGAAGCGAGGCAAACATGCTCACGTGTGTACTACACTAGCCAACCGGGTTGGGAGGTAGTGGACGAGGTCGGCTACGTGCTCTCCTGTACTCCTGGTCGATGTAACGTTTTGTTGACGGTACAGCTATAAATCATACGCAATCGTGAATGTGTAAACAACGCCCCTAAACAACCTGCTATAACGAACCTGCAATAAAAGCACAAACCAACACACCACGCCATGACAACGTTGCTTTTGCATTGATCAAGCACGTGTGGTTGAGCAAAACAATAACAACTCCGACTACTACCATTGCGTGTACACTATCCAACTGCAAGAACGCTTTCGCGACACATCATCGTGGCACACTCCGAAATGTCAAAAGAAGAGAGAAAAGTGTCCCCAAAGATATCAGGCGTCGAGGGACAGCTGGAGTACGACTCGGGTGACAATCGTGGGAAGACAAAAGTTGTTAAGTGAAAGCGACGTTTCCCCCCTTCTCGGTTATCGGTTCGAAAAGATGGAGTAACCACTTCCGTTAACGTTGTTTTTTGTTGTTGGTCTCTGCTCTTTCACCGTCGATTGACATTCACATCCCACTCACGCGAGGTGAAATCTGTTTTGAACTGCTTGCCTCCCCCCAGATATGACTCGATTGGCAGCGGAATCGAACTACGCTGCACGCTGCATCTATCTTCAGTACTCCACTGTAGAAGCACACACACAAACACAGAAACCCTCCATGGGCCGGCGAAAAAGAGGTTTCATTTTTTAATCCATCCGTCGCTACCCAGCGCTCATATTTGTGTCCAATGCGAGGAGAGTACCCGCTGATGGCCATCTTTGGATGCCATTCGTGTGAGGGGGAGATCGTGCGGCAAAAAGGTAGTATAACTGTTGTGTTCCCCTATCCTCTGTAGGTGTGTGGTAGATTAGAAAGAACCGAACAGAAGGCGGAATGGTCACACACATCTTCCCCTTTTTCGGCGAAAGATGCGCGATGGAAGAAAAACAGCGGCTCAGTCGTAGTAGGAGGGTCGGCCGTTCTTAGTGCCGTTTTTCCCCAACCGCTGCGGCGAGTAGAGCACGCGCGGGTTTGTGTAATTGTTAAATAGTAAGCGCCGTTGCGACCAAGGCCGCATCGTCCGGCGGAGGTGAACCACGCAGTTGTCTGGATGTAGTTCGATGTTCTCGAACTCGAACCGGTGAGCTGGTGCATTTGGGTTGTCGCTAAAGGTTGTAAACCCGATCGGTTGAAAAAATATTAATATATTTATATTTTTTGTTGCTTACTTTTTAACACATAAGTTGTTTCAGATTTTTAAGGGACAATTTTCCCATGGTCAAAATTTTATCATGTAGTTCCAATTTCTTAAGCAACGTTTTGTTTAACCCAAACGCTTTCAGTTGGTTCCGCTCTACAGATGGTACGGATCCTACCTCTTTCTTACCGATGCCAATGCCCCTTCCATGGGCCAACTGCTCGGCGACTATGCTGACATGACAGAGACGTTCATCGGCAGCGCTCTTTCTTCACGTTCGTGCAATTACTGGCCATCGAATGGGGTGGAATCTCGACCTGTTCGGCAGTGCATCTTCCACTCGCACACTTCCATTCGAGCACATGGAATCGAACTAATCTTCAATTTATTCTATTTTCTAAAAACCTTTTTTGTGTTACAGAAAACATGATTTCTCTATTTGAGTTTTCCCACTCTCTATATGTTACGTTCCAGTACCCAGCGAACCGTAACTAGTAAGCTGCGGGAATGTCGGGGTTTCTCCATTTTCTCGTTCCCCCTTCCCATGTCATTTCCCATCCGGGTGAGATCAGGCCACATCCGTTCGTTCACCCCCGATCCGTTGAAGCCGGCGGCAGCCTCCTGTACGCATAAGAACCTGGGAAAAGTTTTATCTCATTCACTGGACCGAGATGCTGGTTCTCACGCATCATCGCCATTGTTGCTGTTATGTTGGACGTCGCTGTCGGCGTTGTACAGCGCATCACCATCGCAACGTGGGATCTAAGGCAATCTTCGTTCGGTTCTCAATCTTCGCTACGCATGCTAGCCACTACCCCAATCACAACCACACATAAACACACACGCGCGGCCGCATCGATCGAACGGGGAAAGGGAAGATGCCCATCGTTCGACCCCCTCGGTTTTATACACCCTCCCGTATAAGAAGTGGCCGGGGACGGATCAAACGCGTACATTAAGGGGAGGCCGTGCAAGTACAGCGCGAGTAGGGGTGGTTTTCTATTCGTTTCTATCTTTCATATTCACCTTCTTGCTAAATCTATTGCCAGGCGCTCATGCACCAAGTGGGATGGCACACGGTTGCTTAGAAGGTGATTAGAAAAGCGGGCGCGCACACTCAAATGCTTCTTCACTGTGGCTGTAGTAGCTTCGTCGTCTGGCTGTGTGTGTGCTAGTGTCGTGTTAGTCAAACCCGTATCGATCGATTCCGCACGACTTCTCCAGGCGATAGAGAAAACAAGTCTAGCCGTGACGCAACCGCCAACACACGCACGCGAGTCGGGAAATCAACCGTTAGTTGTTCGAGGGGAGTGGAGTGTTTGTCGGATAGATGATACCTCCATGGTAGCATTGGACGCTAGTTACTGCATTAGAAGAACGGATCGTCTCATGCGCTTAGTTCGTCGGTTCATTGAAGCGGATAGGTCGGTTTAGCATCATATAGGGCCGGCCACAATCTCGTCCAAACATCCCAGGGCGATTAGTGCCGTGCAGATTGGTCGGATTTATTCACACCCTTCCTTGTCTTTTCTAACGCCTCGGGGGAGTTGGGGAATATAACGAACATCCCCTAAACAGCAACTAACACATAAATCGTGTCCGGATAACCGAAGCCGGTTTGAGCTGAACTTAATCGGAATCTACCCGGCGACCAGGCGGTTGCGATAGTTACAGCAAGGGATTTGCTGTTGGGAGTGAACGTAGCAGTTGTTTTCATCTTTCGTTCGGTTGCTTGGGAAGAAATGGTCTGGGTTAAAAAAACTGACGCAGAAAGAATTTGATATCTGTTACACCTGTTATATCTAAATATATGTAAAATTAATCTTTTATTTAGCTTCGAAAACAGGGAAACAATAATATCCCAAAATTATGATTAAAAACACTTTTCTAAAAGTTACAAATTTATTTTATCACGAAAAAATATCAACTCAAACCATCATCTAATAAAATAGTACGACAAAGTGTTATATTTGTTGATAAACTCGTAAAGTAAAGCTCCATCCATCATGTGCCTCATTCACGCGTACCAATGTTCCACGTGTTACCATGCTTCCAACGAGAAACATAACTTTAACTGGTATCCAACGACTACACTTATGTATCGTGTACGTCACAGCACGGTTTTCCTTTTTACGCAGGAAAACAGCAACAACAACAATAATGAAAGAAATTGAGAGAGAGAGTTAGCAACACCGACCGACCAGGGTCGCATGTACGGGGCGGACGCGCGATAGGTATTCCTGCATGCTGAGATCTCGTGTCTAGTCGGCGGTACGCCCTTCGTTTGCTTCGGGTTAGCCCGTGTTTCTGGTTTGCCGCCATCACGCGCCATTAGCAAAAGCGCCATCAGTAGCAGCACAACATGCACACCACTGTACAGTGGTTTGGTGGTGTACAGGCTGATGAGGAGAAATTGCTTGATACGATCACTGTTTAGTGACGGTTGCAATAATATAAATTTGTAATAATGAGAATAAAACATCGTTATGACACTGTGAGCTACTAGTTTTTCTTACAATGGAATTATTTGTCTCATGTGAGGAGCTCTTAAAATACAATTTCAAAAATTAAAATTTTGTTGTAGCTTTTTATCTAGAAAAAAAAACAACATTCAATGATAAGAAGCTTCAAATATTGATTTAGTGTAAGCTGTGAGAGGTTTGCCAAAGCATCTCTAACTTTTACGGCGTTTTATGCTTAGTAACTTACTTTATATCATAAAGTTAGTAATAATACGATCAATGCCATTTTTAAACATTTTTTACAGTCCAGATATGTATACAAACAATCCGCAACAGTTCGCAGCAGCGTGAATCTGCCTCCCTGTAACTCATCCTGGTCGATTGGTCGATCATTGCTCCACCCAGGCCAAGGACTGTGTAGGAACGAGGTCGAATATTAGCCAAAATCGGATTGGCCATCTTGGATGCCATTTGACAGCAGAAAGCCCTTGAAAATGCATCATTCCCTCAAACATTTACTGTTACAGACATACATACTCTTCCTGTAAAATGTATGAACCAATTAACATTTTTCTTGCAATGATCCGACCAGACCGATTTATAATTTTAATTACAAATAAAATTTGAATCGGAAAGGGCTCTTAGATGTCAAACTACCTGTAACGAACTTTTGGTTAGGGTAACTGTACCAGTTTTCGACAGGCTAGTGCATCAGTTTCACAAAAAACAGCTCACACACACCTATTTTTTATTATTTTTCATGAAAGTGATGTTGTGTAGGTTGATAAACTATCGTAATTTATTGCGCTATTTTTTATTTGCCGTTTCAAAGCCCCTTTTCACAAATATACGTGAAAATGCAAACATTGGTTTTGCTCCTATTTTCGGCAGTTTGTTCCTATTTTCGGCAGTGCGAATACGGGTCAGAAAATGCTTTTATCAATAAAAATATGTACAAAAGCAATTCTCTTACTTTCCTAAGATTGGTGTTAAAAAGAACTTTAATAATTAATTTTATGTTGCATATTTTGGCCCGTTTTGACAGCTTTTTTGATGCGACATTTCAACAGAGCAGCTATAGAAGGAAATTGACAGTTTTACGGTTATAGCGTACGGCACTAACTGGCTTACAAATAATCTTTTTTTCAGTTATTGCATTATTTGTCGTGAAATTGGTGATATTTGATACAAGAAAGGTCGTTTTATGTGTCGAAACACGCATTTTAGAGTTCTGGACAAGTATAAAAGGAATATTCAGCCAAATCCAAGGTGTGTTATTGTTACAAGTTTCAGCAGGAGCCCACAACATTGAACTGTCAAAAATTAACATTACTGTGTACCTATTTTCCGTAGCATTTAAAGTGAAAAATAACTTGTTTATCGAGATTTTAGATTTTTATCGAGAATTCCAAACAAGTTAGAATAAATTAAACATGCATAAAAGTTTAATATACAGGCGGTCCCCGAGATACACGGTACCTCTTATACGCGGATTCGGAGATACGCGGTTTTCAAAATTTGACAATTCTTTGAGCAAATTGTACTGATTTGACACATCAATTTCAAATTGCCAAATAATTTCCGTTTTGATCGAATGTTAAAAACTATTTCAAAAGGTTTAAAACAGTTATATTCAGTCAGAATCATATCAAATAATTCATAAAGTGACTAAAACCGCCCCCTACTTGCAAAATTACACGAAAATTTGTGATATTTTAGCAGGAAATCACGAGATTCGACTTACGCGGAAATTCGAGATACGCGGTATTTTGCGGCCGTTTTCGGTCCCCATTAACCGTGTATCTCGGGGACCGCCTGTACATCACACTTTCATTGTTTTATTGTTCTGGTTTTCGTAATCACAAAACCTGCCGAACTATTGGCTATTGCCGAAAAATGCTGAGCTCTGAATAATTTAGTTGATATTTTGGAAAATGCGCAAAGAAATGGTGTGAAACTTCGTATATGAATAACAAATGAGTATACTTTCACTACAAAATTGTGTTTTGTGACAGTTTTTACGGCATTTGTGCAGAATTTCACTTTTTTAGTTACCATGCCGAAAATAGGTACACTGCCGAAAACTGATACAGTCACCCTTTTTGTCAAATTGTTCTACAATACGGGACCTCGTTCCTACACAGTCCTTGACTCAGGCCTGCCCTTTGAATAAACTCACATTTCTTGCAAGTACTTTGATTTTCATCATAACTGATCACCACTAACCGCATAAGGAACGTGTTCGCTGGACGTGAACGCTGGTCATACCAATTTCGTTCTTCACCAAACGCATCCTTCACCTCGTAGTAAGCAAGTGTTCCTTGCTGCTGTGTGTATATTCCAGAGCGTCCAGCACCCGTGGCGGACCCCGTGGTTTATAGCTACCCGAGGAGCTCAGCGTGAGCGTAAGTCCGTACGCATTTATAGCGATGATTAGCTTCGACTTCTGTGCACCACCACGAATCCTATCACTGACACTAGCCTGAACATTCAGCCGTCTCTAGTAGTCAGTTTCTACAGTGCCCCAGGATAGTGGGGCATTAAGACCAGTGTAGCTGTCCCATGAGCCATTGTAATCGTAGCTCATCAGAATGATATAGTCAACATGACGGGCAATACCGGATATATCGTTTTGTCTCTCTCAGGTTTACTGATCTATTGGGTAGAATGAGCAAGCATGTTGTTAGTTGAGCTACGATCATCGTGGCGTGGCGGAAGGGGGGGGGGGGGGGGTGCAAATGATTCGTCAACGTCCAACCTTCCCAGGGCCCTTGTCGCTAGTACTCTGTCCATACGACATACATGTAATACATACGGCATACTAGGAAAAGTAAATTTACCGAAAGAGAAAGTAAATTTATCGCGAACAGTGTGAATTTTGATACATACATTATTTATTTCAAAAGGTCCACCATCCACAATTTAATTTATAAAATATTAAAAAAAGGAAAATTAAGTAATCATAACTCTATATACTACAATGTATGTTATATATAATGTAAGAACACACAAAAAACACACCAACAATAAAGTGGTTAATTGAAGTGAATTTGTTATATGCCCCCCAATAAACGCTGCGTAGCTCTGTAACCGGGACATTTAAACTAGTTCTTTCAAAATATGACAAGATATATTGGTCGAAAACTTTATTTATTGTGGGTTATAACGTCATAACAAAACACTAAACAAATTTACACACAGAATAATACACACACGCACACAAACACACCTGCACACGTTTGCTGCCCGTTAGGTCGAACATTCGCGCCAAATAAAGAAAAAGGAAGTGTAAAGAATAGCTAGTTGTAATAATATCACTATTAATAGGTAGCTATTCCTGGTCAGATCGTCTTAACACAGTAGGGTAATGGTACCGTTGTCGCCACCGACGAGCATCATTCGATTGAGTGGCAAGAGGGCAAAGCTGGTCAACACCCCGCGGAATGTTTCGGAACGCAGTTTGGTATACGAGTACGGTGAATCCGGCGCGATCGCACTATACACGCCAATGCGGTTGGTCGGCGTGCCTACAATCAATTCTGGTCCGTTGTTCACCATACAGTGGGCCGGTTCGGGACGATTTCTGAACAAGGGAATGAAGGGTAATGATTCGATCTGGGGTTTATTCTTTTACTTTGTATGCTACTTGTTGTGGGCAGCCTTGTCGACCCCTGGACTCGCCGTATCAGCTAAGCTGCCACCGGTCGATGTCCAGGGGAACGATACGCACCCTAAGACAACGCACCCGTGCAAGACAAGTTTGTGCCGAACGCCGTACAAGGCAAAATGTATACGAAAGCTGATCGAGCTGAAGCTCTCGGCAGGGGCGCTCGATGCGAATGGCACGCTTCGTTACATTTAAAGGGTTTTGCGTATGTGTCAGTATTTATTAAGGCCCGGATAGATTGATGGTACTCGCTAGTATAATTTTCATTTTCACTAGCGCACTTGGCGGCGATAAGCCAAACGGATTTGCCATGAAAATCTGCGTCGCTTCAGAAAATGTTATTTTTCTTTGTTTTTTTTTTAACTTAAATTGGACTGGAGAAGTAATAGGTAGATACTCATGTTGGGGCCGGTCTGAGTACAGACGTCAACTCGTACGACTTAACAACATGCCTGTCATAAGTTCAAGCCCCTAAAGGACCGTGCCCATACGAAGGATTGACTATCCAGCTATGTGTAATCAGTAAGTCACTGATCGTCAAGCCCACTGGTGGTACAGGCAAGGCAGGCCTTTCGACTGACAACGATTGTTGTGACATAGAAGAAAAAGAAGATATACATGATTGAAATGCATTTCAATCCTTTTTTGCAGCATAAAACGATGAAAAAACTTCCTTAATTTGAGATCCGGCAGGACAATTCCCTTGATGACACAAAATAGCTGCCTACAGCAGCCGCTAGTTGCGCTAGTAAAAATCGAAATTACACTAGCGAGAACGATCAATGTACCCGAGCCTTTAGGTATGTTTTAATATGTGTAAATAAAGAAACAAAGTTAAATTTACAACATTATTTACCTCATATGGAACTGTAGATGGCCTGTGTTGGGGCTCCACACACCGATCATCTGATCGAGGCTGGAGCTGACGAGCTGAGTATCGTTCGGTGCCAACAGCTGCAGCAGATCGTTATCGTTCGTGCGCCAGGAAGAAATAATGCCACCAGTACGTGCGTCCAGCACTCCGATGTGGCCTGAGGTAAGACCCACCGCAACCCAGTTGGCGCCGGGTGCGACTGCGATTGAACGCACTTGTCCGACCGGTGTCAACGCCACCTTCCATTCGTGACAGTAGCTAAATGTGCGAGCATCGATCAGCTTGACCGAACTCTCGCCAGTTCCGGCCAACACCAAACTGTTGGGCGAAGGGAACGTCTTGACCACATATACTGGCGAATGTTTCGAAACATCAAGCAAACCGATCTGAGCACCCACGAACGGATCCCACAGATGGACACCGGTATCGCACGATATCGTTAAGCTGCCAGATGAGAAAGGGAAAAAAGATTGATTTAGCATCGGCCAGGAGCTGGAAGGGTTTCAACTTACCGGAGCGCTTCTAAGAAGGCCAACGAGTGGACCGATTTGCGATGATTCGCATACGTAAACTGGCAAGAGGACATCTTCGACCCGTCACCCTCACTGCGCAGCGACCATAGCTTTACTGTTTTGTCCCTCGAGGCCGAGATGAAGCTGTTCTCGTTGTCTAGTGCTAGTACCGCCTTGATCGAGCTGGAATGGCCGGTGTACGTTTGCAGCTTGATCTGTTTCAAGTTTAATCGAATGTCCTTTTCCGACCGTCCGATCTCGTGCTCCCAGTACGCTAGCCAGTTGCCTCGTAGATTGCGCGAGCTATTAACATTATCGAGCCGGTACGTAACCATTCCGAGCAGATCTTTATGTTCAATCCTACTCGAACCGGTAGTGGCCGAGGATTCGATACGATTGCCGACAATGTTCGAACCGAAGCTGTTGGAGCAGTTCAGTGAATCCATCTGCTCTTCGTCCTTTGGTGTTGTGCCCGGTGGCATCGTACTGGCATCCTGGGCAGAGCCTGAACGGCCGTAATCCATCTGCTCGTGTTCGTGGCAGAGATTCAGTATGAGCGGCAGATTGGTTACGCATCGACTCATCTCCTGCTGGCCGAGGTAGTTGAGTAAGGGCACGAAGGTAAAGTACGCCAAGTTTGGCGTAAACACATCCCTTATTTCTTCCATCGCTTTGGCAAGGGACTGACCCTGACCCAGTGCCTGGTGGTCGGCGATGCTGCCGAGAGAGCTGGGGGGCGTAAAACTATCGAACGGAGGATCCCCGTGGGCTGTGTCCGCAACCGCGGAAGCGAAATGTTCCTGCTGCCGAGCATACGCCTTGTCGAAAATGAGGAAAAAGCGCTGAAGCCCGGGTACGCAGATGTGTTCGCGTGTCATTTCACGCCCGATGCGTACGGAGATGACGTACAGTGCGTCCATCAGTTTGCGTGCGAGCACGGACCGTGCTAGAAACCCGCTCGGCATGGTATACTTGGATGATTCTAGCAGCCGTATCGCGGGATGCAGAATTTGACGCAGAAACACTTCAGGCAGCTGCTCCATTACAGTCGAGTCGTTGAGGTACGGTATTAGACATTTTAGCAGCTGCAACGCACTGATCAGTCCACCTTCAAGCGTAGGTGTAATGCGTTTCCGGCAAAGGGCAATCACTTCGCTAACGTGCGGCAAGTACTGTACCAGGATAAAATGTTCACCAAACAGGGCCGATATTGAAATGAGACAGTCGATTACGCGTAGGGCTGCCTCATCCCCGACCACACTTCCATCCGTAATGGAGAAATGATTCAATCCGGTCGGGGCAACCCCAGCAGCGGCGGCTGTCGGAGATGATCGGTTCAACTGACTCGACTCATCCGCCCTCGGGAACAGATTCTCGGCTCCGATGTAGCAAAGGGTGAGCATTTTGAGCAAGTTGCGGGAAAGGTAGCGTGCGGTCAATACCGGACCGAGCCGATGCGAAAGCCAGATGATGCTTTCGGAACTCATTTCAGAAATTCGATTTGAGCGCGTCTTATTGGAATCCGTAGATTTCGAACGATTCAGCATGCTTGACCCGGCCAGCGATTCTCGACGGCTTTCACTCGTTGATAGAACGCCCGCAACCGAAGATGTTTCTTCTTTCGTGACGTCCGGCGTCTTGGATAGGAACTCTCCCGAATCGAGGCTCTTTTTGCTGCCAATTTCACACCCGATCGAATGGAACTCGATGCTGCGCCTAAAAGTAGACGTCGGTGGTATGGGAATAGTGGGAGATTTCAGTTCGCTTGTCTGACCCACCGTCAATGCGTCCTCGAACGCTTCCTCCGCCTGCGAGTGGTTCAGCTTCAGATCGAGCTCTTCGTCGTCGATGATACGGCGCATTGCATTTTCCACCGTATCGTCATCCTCCAGCGTCATGGTGGAGCGTCGCTTTGCTTGCGGATCTTCATCAAATGCAAACATCTGCTCGTTGTCTCGCAGCTTTGCCGAGTTAACTGGCGTGTCTGCCGCTAGCAATTCCTCTTCGTCGAGCGGATTGTACCCAGGACGGCTGCCGGTTGTCGGAGAGATGGTTCGATCGGAGCAGTTCGGTGATACGAGTGTGTTGGAGATGGATGCCGGATCTGCATCGGTAGATGCTTCCTCCACATTGTTGTTACTGTGTAGCTTGAAGCTTCGGTACGATCGTGACTTGCGGAACTCTCCGCCGAAAGGCCAGGTTGGTTCGTGTACGTGGTACGATTGGTTAAAATCGCCGTCCCGATAACCACCAACTGCTTCAATGAGGGGCACAACAAAGTGCTCCAAAAAGCAGCGCAGCCCAAAACGCACAATTAGCTTTAGCAGAAAGCTGTGGTGGTATAGCTTGACCGATTTTTTCGACTTGAACGACGTGTTGCGTGGGTTGAACTTCAGGTACGACGAGCCTTCTCCTTCTCCAGCAGTCATCGTCATTGCTCCATTGCCCCCGAAGGCTAATACATCTTTACTACTAGTAGTGGCTAGCGTGCGCGATGACCCAACGGCTGTATCCATCTCATCGGAATCGTACAGTGCAAGGATAGGCTGCAGCAGTGCGGTTTGCGTTCGGCGAACACCTAGCGTGGTTGCAATTGTATCGAACAAGTTCCAGGCAGCCGGTATTGAGGTATCATCGTGTATGATCAACTCTACAATGTGAGGAAGAAGCAGTTCGACCGCAGAGTACTGCTCCTTGTGCCCGCTGGGTTGCAGCAGTGGATCGATAAGTGCAACACAAGCGTTCACTTTACACTCGGCAATCAACCGTCGGTATTCTATACGCGTACGATCCAGGGCAGCGTACCGTTGGCAACTCTTACCATCACATTCGAAAAATGTCTGCAACTCGAGCAAATGCATACACTCGTCAAACGCACGCAATGCACGTACCGTCTGATAGAGACGATGATAGTGAGCCGGAAAAGGTATGAGCAGATTTGCTAGTAGCGGTTGCAAGTACTGATGGGGTGTGGGCGGTGGCAGACCCCGATCGGTGATTCCAGACGGTTCTGGATCCTCTTCTAACCCTAGCAGTTTTCGTACGATCGGAAGTAGACACGGTGGAAGGGCACGTGGCTCATCGGTGACGAGGCGTGTACACGCATCAAACCTTTCGTCGAATTCCTGCCGCAAACAACTGCCCAGTGGAAGCAATTTTGACGCGAGAAAAAGTTCCACCACAAGACAACCGAGAACCTTGAGATCTTTCGTACGTTGCTGCAGTAGCAATTGTTTGATATTCTGCCGAGCAGCACTCGCTTGCTGCTGTAGCGAAAGCGTTGGCTGCACCGTCATGTCCGTTGCTCGATCTTTCCGAAGCGTTCGTTCGTAGGTTTCGCTGAATAATCGATTCACAAATGCGTTCCCACCAGACGAAGATACCGGCCGAGCGTCCATCCGCGAACACCAGAGATCATACTCGTCGGGTTGTTTTGTTGTGTCACCACTACCGCCCGAGTGGAACACCTTGCGCCGAAACGTGCCCAAACTCTCGACTGCCGTCAGCTGTGCAATCGGGTTGAAGCTCTTTGGTAAAACAATCGTTCCGGATGATTTGGGCTGCAAATGATTTATATGGTAGCTCGACTCGGACGATTTCAGCGCGTGGTACTGTTGCTGGAGGTTTTGCGTCGAATGTCTGTAGGAAGTTGGTCCCGGGGCTGCAGCAGGTGAACGATCTCTTTGCACAGAGGCTTCACCCTCGCTCGTTTGCGGATTCCTTGTAAGATCCTCGGTACTGCGTGTTAGACGGCGATTCGTTTCGTTCTGTATGTGCTGCAACCGGGGAGGAGTTTTTCCGTTCCACGCGGTGGGGAACTGGCGCAGCGGATGAGGGCATGAAAACAATTGCACTACGCCACGGTGGCAGAGATTTTGATGCTTATCAACCAATGAGAGACACACATTTTTTGACCGTACGGCAGCAGTCCCCGTTAGCTTGTAGCCAAAGGTAAGATCTATCCAGTGGTGGAGCCGTTCGGACACGTACTGACTTTCTAGCAGCTCGCGATGTTTCAGCACAAAGTCTTCCGGGCAGCTGGACCAGCTCGGTATTTCCAGGTCGTGCAGATCCTCGTGGATGCTCTTAAACACGGATGGGTCAGTGAAAAACTCCGGAATGCATTCATCGGGCGTCCATTCAAACAGTCGCTGAATCGTGGCCGGATATTCTGCCGGTACCCAGATCGGGCGGACATGTTTACACAAAACCGCTTTGGGTGTCCTTCGCGCCATGTAAACGTAATACGTTATCTCGGACAGTACATCCGACACGTGGTGAGGAATGGCCGCCGGTGACGTGCCCGTTTGTTCTTGCGCTCCCGAACCGGCCAGTTGAGCGGCGGCTTGAAACGTGAGATCAAGCTGTGCATCGCCTTTATTTAGTCGAAACTTTGATTTCTTCAAATCGCGCCACGCTTGCCCGGAGCGGGAGAAAAAATCGGTCACCCATGGCATGATGTGATGGAACTCGGCACATCCGACACGCCGACCGGTTAAGTTGTTGAGGATGGTAAGGTAATCAAAGTTGGACAGCTGTCCATGGCACCACATCTCGCAGTACTCTTTGAGCGTAGTGCTCATTGTGAGCTGCTTTGGCATGCTTACGTGCATTAGTCCCGCCGTAGGGCCAGGGGCTGCAATACTTAGCTCTCCGATCTGCCGCATCAGGTCTTCGTCGTACTCGATCAGGTTTGCCTCGAGGTTCGGCATCACCCGTATCCAGAGGTTCTCGGTCGTGTAGATGTCTTTCAAGCTAACGTCACCCAAATTTAGACCACATTCGTGCAAGCTTTTCATCAACTGCAGCAACTGGTACACGATGAACAGTGGTTTGTTATAGGATCGTTCCACGATGGCGGGACTGTAGGTGACACAGTCCAACAAGTTATTCGCCAGATAGAGATCGTACAGTATGTAAAATGCGTTCCCCGTTTCGATCGTTGAAAGCACGGGAAACAGATTTGCATTGCTCAGCTGAGCATCTCCAGCAGGCGGAATGAAGGATATTTGTGGCCCCATGTGGTCTTCTTTTGCTGTAACGTTTTGCAACACTGGACAACCGAAAGCACGGGCTAGTACCTCTCGAAAAACAACATCGTGTGACAGTACCGCTGATTGGCTGCCTGTTGTTGCTCCCGTCGGTCGGTCCGCCGATGCTCCCGATGATGATATGTGACTTCCAGGTCCGACGATATCACCGCCCGTTGGTACCTTTTTACCATTTGTACTGTGGTAGATATTGGGATGCAAGTCGCGTTGCTGTTCGCTGAATACACTGCTGACAGAGTTAGCGGCGTTTGTTCCACCAGGAATGTTACTGGGCCGGGATGCGGCGTACTTTCGGTATGCTGCTTTCCATAGATTTTTATGATTCGTGGTAGACACGTACTGAAGCAACTGTGAATAGTGCAGTGGGTCTTCACCGTCGCCAGTGGTGCCCAGGGGCGATAGGAACAGATCATTTCCGCTCGATCCAGTCATTCCGTGCAAATGTTTATTTCTCGGCAGTGGTATTACATTACACTTTTGCTTTTTTTGTACCTAAAATAGAAAACATAGGCATATTAAACATTGTAAAATTTAAATTGGATGTATGTTAAATTAAATTGGATTGTGTTTTGCATCCCACTAGTGCCTTCTATTTTGTTTTAAATACCGGCATTTACATGCTGCTGCTGCAAATGTATGCGTGTTACGTTGTCGCTTGAGGGTGCGCACTGACCAGCAATAAATAGGAAGGAGTGGAATGCAAAGGAGCTAAAAGCTTTGTTTTGATATCGTGGCGCGAAATGTACCACCGAAAAACGAGGGTTCGCAAAAGAGGAAAATGGAGTTACGAAACCTGTATGTGGCGCAGTGGCTGAAGGCATAATTGCTCTCCTAACGGTACATTGGATTTACAGCTAGGAAAGTGGCTTAATACGGAAGCGTGATCTGGCAATGGGAACTCATGCGTACAAGAACTTTTTTTCATATTGTTATTATTTATGTATGACTTCGCGTTTACAGTGGTACTTACGGCTGCATAAATTCTGCTCCATGGTCCCGTTTCGTTTTCCGTTGGCCATTCGAGAGCATCGGCTAGGCCATAGGTGGGGAACTCTTTGGGTACCTTGCCCTGGCTGAGGGCGCGCAGCCAAGATTTGTGCACCAGCAGCACGAACCGATTCGGGCACTCCGTTTCCCGGATTTGGTGCTTGGGAATGGAAAATTCCTGCATGAACGCTTCCATGGCGAATCCGGAAGCGGCTGATTTGCTTATCGAGTGGAATGTTTACGTCCTGAGCAAAAGACTAACAATGAGGCAAGACATCGTCTTTTCATACTTCCATTATACTGTTGTGGTTCGCGATTGTTCTCAATTCACCCGAGATACTTTCGTGATGCTGATAGCTTTGCCCTACGATTGCTCACATGTCGCCTTCACAATGGAATGATTTCACCGAGACTGTGAGCAGGTTTCCAGCAGCACAGCAAATTTACACAGGTCTTTAATTTCTATTGCGTGGAAAACGGGAAAACAATCATCGATTTTTGTTGGTGGTCAATTATGACGTTTTACCCCAGCTGATCGCTGTCAAACGAAGCGTTGCTGATTTCAAGCGTTTCGTTCTGAAGCGTTGGAACGTCATACGGGCTGTTTGTACTTCCCGAGGTCAGCAATAAACAATACATCAGCTGTTCACTGTAAACAACAAACGAATTGCAGTTGGCGCTTTTTCTAACATTTTTCTTTAGTGAAAATGAGTTTAGATAGAACAAACTGAGGAGGATATATGTACCCTTTCTCGCTAAAGTAAAAGTAGAAGAGTTTAGATGGCTGAAAAGCCGTAGAATGTTGACAGTGGGAGCAACAGGGCTTGCCGAAAGAAATGAAAACATGTGAGTAAATAACAAATCTGTTTAACAATCTTGTTTATTTTCATTTCAGCTCCATATCTTTCAACCGGTAGAAATCAGCAACAAATTGAAAGATTTGCATCAAAAGCTTAGTTTTTAATGACTTCGGTAAAGATGATGTCGAAGACATGTGACGTTGGTGAACACTTGCGGTGAGTTCAAAAGATATTAATATTGTTTTTTTGTGATATAAACCTAAATAATTGAAGCTAAATGATGCACGTGAAACGAAACAGTACAATCATGTTTTATTCAATACTTTACACGTTCAGCCTGGCGCTTATTTTCTGTAACTTTGCGTTCTGCGGCATCATCAACGCAAGCAATTGAATTTATTTATTTAGTTGATCCAAATATGCATTTAGCAAACTGCAGCAAACGTGATTTTTTACTATAATTTCAACTATTCTCTGTTCATCTGTACTGTTGTATGTGCGAGGAGATTTTTGTCAACCGCGGTCATTTTTAGACTATTCTTATGGGTAAAGTACAGTTGTTTCTCTCAGTAAAAGATTAACGGAGGTCCCCAGGGAGATATCACTGGTGATCCCTAGAGACCGTCCTAGGCAAGGACAGTGTAGGAACGAGGTCCCGTATAGTAGAACGATTTGACAAGTAGCCAAAAGTTCGTTACAGGCAGTTTGACATCTAAGAGCCCTTTTCGATTAAAATTTTATTTCTAATCAAAATGATAAATCGGTCTCTGGTCGGATCATTGCAAGAAAAATGTTAATTGGTTCATACATTTTACAGGAAGAGAAAAAGAAAAATGTTAATTGGTTCATACATTTTACAGGAAGAGTATGTATATCTGTAACAGTAAATGTTTGAGGGAATGATGCATTTTCAAGGGCTTTCTGCTGTCAAATGGCATCCAAGATGGCCAATCCGATTTTGGCTAATATTTGACCTCGTTCCTACACAGGCCTTGGTCCTAGGACTGAACGTGTTAAAATAAAACTGATCGTTTGGGAAATGAGATGACAATGATCATTGTATCACTGTGTGGGTTGCACGTGTCACAGTTTTCTTTTGATGAAGTCTGGCGCTAGTTCTAGAAATACATAAATCATCTCAACCATAAAAGAACGGTATAATACATGACTTGACATAGCCACTCTAGGATCGTTAAAACAAAGCGAGAAAGAGAGAGTTTACTCTCCAAACCTCAAATACGCCATGAAAAACAAAACAAAGTACAGCGTTTGTTGGTGTATTGGTTCATCATTGGTATTTGCGTTCATCACCGTGTATGGAAGTATGGTGTATGATATGTTACAAAGAAGACAAAACAATCATCATCATAAAAACCTTTTTATACGCCTAATCTATAAGGTATCGCTATGCGTAGAGAATCATGTTTTTTGCTTGGGTTATTCGGGTAAGCAGCTGTCTTACCCTTTGCCGCGTTATCTGCTAGGCATCGGAAAGAGGCTAGACCGCAGCTTACAAAGTAGTGCGATGGAGGTCGATTCGGTTCAGAATTGTCAAACGAACGTATTCAGGCCGGGCCGGGACGAGTACGAGAGAAAGCACAGCTCAGCATCCCGCGTGATCTAACAGGGCGCGTTATCAGTTAATCACCCAGTGTCAATTTTAAGCCACCCGGACTTACTAATTATGGGTGCCACTTCCGAGACAACCTGCTGACGGAGAACGCTTCTTGTTTTAAGAAGACGAGTAAATGCTCGAGTTTTGCAGTTTCTCTGCACCTTCCAACCGTTTGGATCAGTCTCGTGGTGGTAATGTGGAGCAAAAGTTAATATTGGTGTACTGTTAGTTCCTTCCGGTGCAGAGGTGGTGTGAAAATGTTTAATTTTAGCTCCGCTGGAACGTCTGGCGAGAAGGAACCGCTGTTGAGTGGCAAACTGTTGTGTCCGGTCGTGGATTTGGAGGGGACGTCTTCGAATGTTGGGTTAAGGGAGGTTCCATTGCCCCAGGAGGAGTATGAAGCACCGTATCGTCATCGCTGTTTGGAATGGCTGTCCCAAGGTATGTTAATACAGTGTTTCTCTAGCCAGCTCAACATTGTTAGCTTCATTTCCAATCCGTAAAATCCCTATTCAACATTGTCAAATGAATGTCGTGCGCAAAGTCCATATAGGATACAGGTCGATGCATGCATAAGGAATTGACTAATGAAAGTAAGTATAGTAGAACGTCGATTATACGGGGACGGATTAACCAGCAGGCGGCTTAACCGTTCGCATAAATTTGACAGCTCTTCAATCGAGGCAAACATTAGCAGGGATAGTCAAGTTAGTAAACTTTTTTTTTTATGCAGCTTTCTAGTGTCAAGTGATATTTTAGAGTTTCATTTTTTGTTCGTGGACAGTTATTAAATCTAAAGTTATTGATTAGAATAATATTGTACTAATGAATTGTTTGTAAAACCAGTGCATTTTATATTTTTTATATGATTTTCTTATCGGGTATCGATTAACCGGCAACCGTCCGGTCCCGAGCTGCCCGGATAATCCTCAATAAAATAAAATATGATTGCCACACACCCCAAAACACCCAAATTCATGTGATATTGTGAAGAAATTGGAACATCAAAAACAGTTCATTTTTAGTAAAGCCCTTGTGTTTGGGGCGAATTTTCGCAGGGAGAACACATTTGAACATATTCTTAATTCTATTAAATAAATAAAAACGAAAAAAGCTCCGCACTAGGTAAAAATATTCGCCAAATTAACACCCCGTTCACTCAGAGCTTGTTTGTGTACGTGTAGAAATGGACGAGGCAACTGCCAAATCCATGATCTTTGTATTAGTGCAAAAAAGAGCTATGCATCGACCTGTATCATACATATACTTTGGTCGAGCGTTTACCGAGCAACCAATGACATATTATTCGACTTTCCATTGTTATTGTTGAAATCAGTGCTATAAAATGTAACTGCCAATGTCATAAAAAACTCTGACTGAAACAAATTCCATGTCAGCGTCACGTATTCAATTATGATAATCAAAGGTGATACTCAAAACAATTGGTGTGATCAATGCATGCTTCCTGACATTTTTGCGACCCCACGCTTCCTGTTGCTTGAGACCACACGCCAAGTATATTCCAAGAATGTCGTGATTATCACCAAAAAAAAAAAATGCCGTGACCAAGTGAGTGACCGAGAGTTGAATACTAAACAAAATGTCACCAAGCATGTGGTCTATAAACTGTTTGAGTATCATCTTTGATCATTACAGTTGTGTACGTTAGCTGACTTGAACTTCATTTCAGTCATGAGTATTGGTGACTGAAATAGTGGCATTTGGCAGCACTGTTCACAACCAGAAAAAACAGGATTATGCTTGCGCCGGCATTTAGCTCAGCTTGTCAGTCAGAGTATCGTGTTTGACTCAAACACTCGCATGTCAGTTCCGGCATGTCATGACGCACTTTCATTGAGTATCAGCAATAAGCGTCCAGCTACCATGGATTTGTTCATAGTTTTCGTTGGTGTAAAGCTCGTGATGCTCATAACATTTTGCTGCACTGGTTGAAATGTATTTTACGGGATACAATTGTTTGCTTCCGATGTTGAACCACCGACAAACCGACGTGACACTTCGAACAAAATGAGCTTCAAAAGTTGTCTCCTTATTTCAAATGAAAATACGTTAAACACTAGCGCCATCTCTATAATGATTCGCTTACTACACTGACACACAGAAGAATCTGCTAAATCCCCTTTTTGTTTTTCTTCGCAAATTCCTATGCGTATTGTTTTGTGTACTTCTCACATCTTTTACATTGATTTGGAAACTTATAAAATGATTTTCCTGGGTGTTTTGTCCAATAATTCTCACAAAATCTTGCCTCACATTTCCTTCGCAATTTGTATTTAGAAAAGTTGTTAACATCGAAGCAGCAGTGAACAGAGCTTACTTTGACAGAAGTGATCGCCACACTGGTAAATGACAGTACTTTCGTGTGGGACACTTTTGTAACGCCAGTGTCACGTCGGTTTGTCGGTGGTTGAACTGGCTAGAGAAACCCTGTATGCTTGTGGAGTGTGTGGAAATAACTTGCGTTTGTAGTGGTAGAAGAATAATTACTTACGAAACATTCGGATGAACCATTTTGTAAATGGGTGAGTGAGCGTACGAATATTTTGACACGTTACGTTGTTATCTTAAAAGTGTGTCTGATATCTGTTACGGATACAGGATCGGACTCGATCGGACGGATACAGGAACTCGGTTTGCTTTCGATTAAGATAACGTGAAGCAATGCATATGAACCCTTGATGATGCGACAAAAATGAATAGTCGATTAATTTTGCTAACAGAAAATTTTAATTTATTTTCCTGTTTCTCACAAATTTAATGACGCGCATGTATCATGTAGCCGAAATCTAATAAAAAAGTTCATTAATTCCATCTTAACCTAAGACCGAGAATTGACCTGTTCTGGAATCGCATAATGTCGAGAATGTTTGATGATTTTCTATTGATCTTAAAACGACGAGTGCTTCACTTGTGCAGTTCACTTTTTCATAAATCTTGTTCACGGAAAGGACAGTTCCTCTGACGAACCACAGGAGAACCCGTAAAACTTCATTATCGTGTTACGCAGAGGGTGTTTAGCAGTTGCATTTTATACAGACAGACCGCAATCATTATCCACGACCCCCACGCGCGCTACAGTGCATCATCAATCGCGGGCATAACTGTGTGTATTGGAAACAAAAACTCAAAAGTCCAGAAGGCGCCACATGTTCTGTACCAACAGCAACAGCAGTTGCAACAGCTGGGTCATTTGCATTTATCACCATTGGCCACGTCCAGCGCGAATACGATGGAGGTGGTTTGGTTGCAACATTGACTCGTGCTATTGACCCAGTCACAAAGCTGCGGATGGTGCTGCTCAACTAACCCGCTGTGTGTGTGCTTAGAATAATAACATCTACAGAAAAAAACCGGAAGATGTCCTCTTCTGGCGAACCGGCAAACATTCGCCATTATTGTTTCTTTGGGACAAAAGACTTTTCCAACATTTCGCTATGCGCCAGGGGATCAGATGAAAAGTTTAAGTGTTGTTACTGTTGTACACTGCTTGTTGTGTTTTTTTTCTTTCTCTTCTATGAAACTTTCGCTTTTTATCTATATTTCACTCGCCCTTTCTGTAGTAACAGCCATGTCCCCATTCAGTCATTGAGTGAGGGTGGATCTCTGGAGAGCACTTCAAACAAAGCACACAGCCATTCCTCAGCAGCGGTCAAAGTCTTGTGCTCTTCCCCGGCTTCACTCGAGTTCCGGTTCGTTTGTTGCTAAATGATGATACCAAAAGGTCCTTGGTTAGAAGATACACACACACAGCGCTTCCCTAGCTCTCTGCCTGGGGTTGGATTGGGTTTGTTACAAACTCACCTACTAAAATGCCGGTGCATCCTCCCGAGCTTCGTGCGATCCTGATACTTGGCCGAGCGCGTTCATCTTTGAAGTGAAAATATCAAAGGAATCTGGTCTCATCCGGGTGCTGCTGCGCTCTTTGAAGTGTTGCGTACCGGGTATATCGTCTTGTTGGGGCAAATTAATTTCATTCCGTTTTCATTAACATCAAACGGTTTTCGGTTTCGTTTCTCGGTCTCTGCGTGCCGGTCGTGCGTACGGAGGACAAGGGACACATTTGATGCTTCCTGTTTTTGGGGGACAATGACCAAGACAACGATGACGGGATAAGCCGACAGACAGACAGACAGTTTGTCCTATTGTTTAAAGCACTTCGGTGGGCCTAGAGCGGGCGGGATGATGCATGTATGTAGCGAAATGCCTTACCAAATAGATGGTGGTAAATTGTTTCACTGCAAAGGAACGAGACGAGAAAGGTAGGCAGAGAATTTACATTTACCAGCCGTTTGAAGTGGTTTTTGCTGTTGAAGATTCGGATATACGTTACACAACGGGGAGAAGGAATTTAAGTTACACTTAAAAGTAGCTTATAAAGAATGTACGTTTTTGCGAGATTTTTTTTTCGTTGATTGATTGTTTTTTTACGCGGCGTACATCGATTGGGCTGTTTGAATGCCAATTACTGTAGCAAGCGGTAACTTGCGTTCGTCTGCAAGGCGAAGGTTATGATTTGACTGTAGATTTTATGTTTACTTCGAGCGTGTTCCGATGTGCGGCAGGACTGGCATCGAAGTAAGCGCGTTAAAAATAACTTTTATGGGAAGCTTTACCAACCATGAAATGAGCTTTCGGAGCACGTACATATCAACCTGAAACTGATGATTTTTGCTAATTTGTGGCAGGTGTCATACATTCAAGATTTTTTTCCATTCTGTTGAAATAGAAAACAAATCAGAAAAATGTTTTGATTAAATAATTAACTAAATTAATTGCATTTTACGACTATGCCGTATTGTTGACGCACGTCAACGAAGTTGTGTTACTCGAAGAAGTTTCCTCCAACAGATCAGCCGTTTCAATGTATTTATGAAAATATTGGAGGGTTCAAGTCAATAAGCAAACACATCACTTCGAAATTTATATTGAAATTATGAAATTTATATGGTGCATCATTTAGATTTAACCGAATCTCACTTCTTCAATATAATCAAATAGTTCTCAACTCAATTCGTTCATAGGCGAAAGAGACCCAAGAGGTCGAAACCTCTTTAAATATTGAAATAACAACAACTCAAACTCAGGACATTGAATGATCATGCAAAGTGAGCATTTCCGTCATATCCGCAATACTTTGCGATTCATGTCACAGCAAAGAAAAGCGAATCAACGAACTCCAGTCGCTTCAACCTGAGTGTTTTTAGGCAGGCAAGACCTTGCCCGATACGTGTACGGCGCCTATCGCCAGCAAACCCCCCCCCCCCCCCCCCCAACCCCCATAAAACATCGTTATCGCAGGAAGGATTCATAAAGTGTCGCTCATAGATGGATGGTCATCGAAAACGATCTGAGATAGCACACGAGTGACTACCGTTGGTTCATCTAGCGCTTGGAGCGCGTGGTTGGATTTGTTGGTCGGCACGCGGTAACACGAAGAGCCGCAGAATAGCTCAACGAGATAAATGGTTCGAATCATCTCATCTCGCAACGAAAGAAGCGACCCAACTAGTGTGTTATCTCTCGCTTGTCGATGATGTACACAATGGTAAATTGTTGTTATTTAGCTTCGAGGTGCAGCTGCTCACTTCACAAAAAAGGGTGACCATATTTTTCTTTTTTTTCGACACCCGCTTCCCCTGTCGTCATTAGCTGATTGTATATCAACTACCCTCGGATAATAGCGCGGCCGCACACACGCGCTATCATTGGTTTTGTTGTTTATACGCCATTCAAGACTCTTGCTGTCCGTAATGCTGTCCCTTGTTTCACTTAAACATCATCGGCCTAATATGTCAGGCCTGTAATGTTGTGTTTCGACTAATGGAAATCCGGTCTTGTACAGCTTTTTTTCTTTTAAAAAATCCCAACATACGATTCCATCGTCTCAAAGCTGAACAGAGATACCCACATATTGTCACGGAAAGTTGAAAGATGTGGCGAATTATCATATCAGCCCCACATGAAACACTTTGTGTACACCGATGCTGAACTGCACTTGAATGATTTTGTTTTATTTACTTCATAAAAAGGGCCCATTTTTCTCATGCTACTCACACAACACAGGTAAGAGAGGAAGAGCAGTGGTCCCGTATCATTGATGTTGGCCTAATTATGGGACTTTATCATCGTATATCATGGAGTGGGAGTTTTAAGCAGCACAGAAGCCACTGCTAGTTAAGGGCGACATTGTGGCGTAACGTACTATGTGGAGATGGTAATGAACTGGGCTGTGTTTCATTTTCATCACAACGAAGCGTCTTGCTTGGGGATGTGTGCGTAAAGATGTGAAGATAAGTGCGTGTGTATTTGGAGCAGGATTGAAAAAAGAAGAAGGCTCTATATTGTGTTCTAATTCCATTGTTGTGAATATTTTAACTAGGAATTGAGTTAAAATAAGAATTTTGCATGGTTTTGCATTGCTCTGCCGACGAATGTCCAACAAATTATGAGTTACATTGTCTTCATCTATCAATGGAATCATTCCTTTCTACATTGCACCGGCACTATCTAACCCTTTATGGTGGCATAAACTTAATATAGATCAATACGGCCCACAATCCCACAGATATTAGCTCCCAATGCCACTATGGTGACCGATTATTGGCTTTTATCGACTACGGGCATTATAAACCTCCGAAAAGCATTCGAATTTACAATCTTTCCCCGTTATTATAGACATGCCTCTACAAATGCTATCTGCTGCTTCATTGGTATCTTGGGTCTTCATGGAGGGCACGATGGGCCACAAACAATTGATTGATTTATGGGATTAAAATCCTCGCCGAACCCGATTGCAGAAGCGATTGAGTACCCTGCTTTTTACGACACTATCGCGACATGAGCACAAAGCAGCACAGTATTTATCAATGACGGGATGGGCAGTTCTTCCCCACAATAAACCTTACCATATGGTTAACATACTTTGCACTGGAAGATGTGAATATTTCTGCAAGAGCTTTTATTGGAATGCCGTTGTTGAAAAATTTAAGTTTTATAGTATTTCCCCGATCGTATGTGTTTATTCCCCGTTGGCGTGCATGAAGAGATAATAAAGAATGTAGATGGATTTGGAAAAAAATAAACAGATAAGAAATTATCACCTCAATACAAATTAAGTGATGCTCTGCTAGAGGACGAGAACACTTCAGAAATTTTTACTGGAAGGTTTCTGAATTGGACGATTACTTCAAGTGTCTAGCATTATTCATGATGTGATTTTCCTACGGGTATCGCTTACGGGACCTAAACATTTGCAATAAAAACATCAATAAATTAAGAATTCTAAGAAATTTAAATCCATCCCTACAAGATGTATTAGCTTTTGAGCTTTCCCTACCCATCAACCACATTGAAACACTAATGAAACACTGGCCTATTGGAACACTTAAACATCATAAACCATTAACATACCATCCATACTTGTAGTAGTAGTTAGATTAGCTCTCTTCCCATGCTACCTAGTACGGTGATGACGACTACTACTGATGCGCTTACACCTGCGCGAGCAACAACCAACTTTTTATACACACGCATACGCTCAGTTCGATAAGCCAGTCCACCTACGCCAGCAACCCCCAACCCTTTTTGCCCCTCCACACACCTAACGCTCCGATCTCCGCGTCTCTTGTACGATTGCACCTGATACGCTGGGGGCGATACAATGGCGGTTGCTCAGGTGTCTGGACAATTATTTATGAGCGTTTCGTTTGCGCTTGGCGGTTCAATCGGCTCGCGAACGTCCCAATGGCCACGACGAGCTTGCTACAGTTGCCGTGTCACTAGTGCGAACGCGATTTTCCATTCCTGAAGTCAGCTCTGCTCGGTTGGATTGTATTCAGCGTTTTGGTTTGCGAAAATTTAACGAAAATGTGAATTGACATTCGCCGGCTGTGTTGCGTATAGTGTTTATGTGTGAATATAAGAAATTATTCTGTGCCAATGCCAAATGGTGGATGTGATTTACCAGCAGCCAAAGTTGGTGCAACAAAAAGGGCGAAAGTTTTAACTGTACACCGACCCATCCACCTCTAAAGACTATTCTTGAGGGTCTCGGCTGTGGCGAAAGTCGTCGCGTTGGACGCGTACATCGTCACAGTGTGATTGTATTTGTATATTTCTCTATCTCGTATTTGTTGTGGAAAGTGTGCTGAAGAAAAACTGCCATCACTATGTATAGTTCCAGCTGGCAGCAGCGGGTATCCCGATGTGAGTAGCGTAGAGTAGCGTTTACTTTCCGCAGAGTTTGGCTAAAAGTGTGCTAGGACGATAAAATTAACGATCAAATTGTAATAGAAACAAAATCACAACGCTTTGGTTGTTACAAAATTGTTACAACATTAAGCCTCCAGCGTGTGTTAGTTAGGTACATTGCATTTGTTCGCTTACCACAAATTGTTGTGGCATTGTATAATGTTTTTAGTTTGTAGCCGTTAGTTTTTGAGACTTTTTAATGAGTGTGAAGTTGTAAATAGTTTGCAAATGGTGTTTAGTGCAGGCAGTTCTCCGACTCGTTGCCCCTGGACATCCAATCAACTATCCATTCGTAGTAGATACATTTCTTCCCTCCTTCCCATCTTCACTCTCCCTCTCTGAATGATGTATGCCATGTGAATTATGGAGAGAAGCATCAATGATGTCGATGGGTCAATGTCACCAAGCCGGTAAACGACGGGTTGCCGGAAAGGTGTAAGAGAGTATGCGCAATACGCGCAATGGCAAAACAAGAGCATAAACCTGCCTGTGTCGGCAATGATGAGCTCCTCAAGTTCGGCCTTTGATGATGACCGCAAAATCTGTCATACCAATGAGCTATACTCATTAACAAATACATAAATAAATGTATCCGCTCGACCGCTCGACGGTATGACCTCCAATGGCGCTGGACAATACATTTTTATATTGTCAATAGTTGCTTATATTGTGATCGGGAAGGATTTTACTGGAAACATTGGAAACATAATCCCAAGCATAATCATTAGCGGACGTGTCGTGCATTTACTAGGTCATTTACAGGGACTGTTTTTTTTAAATTTTTTTAGAAAGTTTGAACCTCATTCGCTTTTTTAAATCAATTATAAAATGTAATATTAAAGTCTAACATTCTTCTTTGCAAGGCATTTGTGGCTTACTTGCCTTATCTCGGGTAATCATGGTGCTCAAACGACTAAATTTGCAATGCTTTTGCCGGCATTTGCTGTCTAGTGAGAGGATAGTGTCTATGCTGCGTTCCAGATAGGTTTTGCATTGACGATCGGCTCTGGAGTCGTTGAATGGCATATAACACAACAAGAGAATGTGTTTTTACACGTGATGAGTTGAACAGATTTTTTTGTAAAGGCGTGATAAGGTTTGTTGCATCAATTTGTTATGCACATTCCGTTGCGGTTTGGCAAGATTCACATGTGCAGATAGGCACAGCTTAACAAAATGGATTAAATAGAGATTATTCGTTCTGATGGATAATAATGACGGCAATAAATGTTGCTTTCAAGTATAGTACTGACAAACACATTTTACCTTCTTTTGACAATATTTCTTGAATAAAACGCACGTTTCATACTCTGTTTATAATTTATTCAAATGGACGACCAAAATCTTGCACAAACCATCCCAAGATGCGCTTCATTCGAATAAACTTAACATCGAATAAACATTTATGTGTCCTTAACAATTTGTGTCATTATCGATCCGTTGATCGGAAAGCGGCAGACACTTCGTCGATCAAACAAAGCCGAACGGGCGGGCGGCGATCGTCGGCCAACATGGAAGGCATTGTCGTCGTACGTTTGATTTCGTGTGTATTTATGTTGCCTTTTTTAAAATGAGCCATTGGACCGGGTCGGTTTGTGTGTTTACTATTTACTTAACGTATATGGAAAATATGTGTGTATGGGTGGTTTGTTTGCCAAAGCTTTGTTAAGGCTCTCAATGGGCGAAGCGTTTATGGTAGAAATTTCTTGCTATTTTTAACAGTGGATAAAACTAAATGAGTCGTTTGGAGTGAGAAAGAGATCTTTTGGGAGCAACCGGTTATCAAATATAGGAAGAACATATAAAACATAAATTAGAAACAAGGCGCAATGCACGCTCAACGGAATGAGTAACCGGAAAATGGATCATGAATAGCATTACACAACTAGAAGGAAGTGAAAATAGCATCTGATTAATTATCTACTTAAGGCCCGCACGAGCTATCGCCCATGATTAAACCAGAGATGAGTACCATTGAATGCAATGCCTGTGATTTGCATGGGAATGCATAACCGATCGCTATATAACCTCTGATTTAATTGTTTGTTAAGTGGTGAATTTTCCGTACTATTTTCAAATCGATATTTATATATTTGTGCGCTGAGAGTATGTTTCCATGCTTTGCCAAGGAAATGTGAAGCAGTAGGAATAGAAAGTGTGCAGAATGTGAACCACAGAGCATTTTTTCCCACTTGTGAAACATTTGTCTTTAGAGCACGCAATAGCCTGTGTATGCGGTACAACATACTTATACATGGTGCCACTGTTTAACCTGAGTTTCGATGGCGTTTTCCAGGAAGATTTGTCACTTTTGTTTTCATTTATTATTACGTGTATGATTTTTGGAAACAAAGACACAATGTAATTGGAAAATTAGAAACAAAACACGCAACGTGGATCCCTACTGACGCAGTAGCACTGTCGGTGTTTGTACGCATCCTCTGTCAAGTTCATGGTCTGTCTAATCAACATTTTCCGTACCATTGTCTGGAGAACGGTGGTTGAATTACAACAACATCAATGGAAACTACATAAAGCTACTAAAAATTTTAGTACACTATTTTAAACAATTGTAAAAACCAAGAAATTTTCTATTTTTAATAACATGAAGGCCGTAATGTAAATTTTTCAACCATCCGGTGTATGACTGCTTCTGTTGCATGAGAAACCTCAGAGAGCAATTGAAGGAAAATTGCGGAACAAATTAAATTGGCTTAGGTTCGGTAACATTAGCACATTGATAAACCGCAAATGATTTCCACGAATCAACCACGGAACAAATCAATTTTATTGTCCGGTAAAGATCATTGTTGATTCCAGTAAATGTATTTTGAGTTGGGACAGATTCGGCTCTCTATTATTTCCATTACCGAATGAAAACAACACATAACAACACATAAGAGTTTCCTGTTTGTAATTTTTCAAATTCCATTGAAATGTATTACACTTTTACATATCTGGGCACATCGACATCGATGGGCATTCATGCCACGCAAGCATGAATCTAGGACAGGGATAAAACATTTCAAGTACTCCCGACCAAAGTCGATTATCGGATCATCGTCCAGCTCTTACTGTCTACAAGAGAGACACTACAAGAGAGTGGTTGGTTGTATAGTTTGCGCGTTAATATTTGCTCGTATTCGAGTTTATCGCTTTAATGAAAGAGAAAACAAACAATCATTTCGCATAAGTGGGGCCCGGCGGCCATCCCTGGTGAGTGCTGGGGCGGGAGGTTTGTTTTCGTGGAGAAATCCCAGCCACAAATCCTTTTTACAAAAGATTACGATTTAAGTAACGCCAAATGTGTTTGCTGCAATGATTAAACCGGTAGAGGGAGGGGGAGATAGAGGATTTTTGGATAATATTTGCATGGATATTTTGTCATCCGAAACGGGGAGTTCTATTTTCGGGGGAATTCCAAAAACAATAAAGCGTAAAAACATCTCACATTGCTTTTATTGATATTTGCTTGTTTGCGCTGCGATGGCGTTCAAAGCGACCAGTGGAAATGGTTTGACATTGGACAATACCAGTCATCACACACGTAATCGGTATTTCTCTTGCGTTTTTTTGTTTTACTTTGGAAGATCACTATCTCCTATGGAAGTATGCCAATCATTAGGCGAAATGTACCTATTGAGGGTGTTGTTTGAGTCTCCCCACGCAAGACAGGGTTTATCGCAGTAATTGAATTGTGCTACTACATAAACATCACTTCGTTGATTAACCTGAGGGACCAGTAGCGAACATCCGAGATAAAAAAACTGGTGGTCGGCCAGTCTGGTGTCCCCAAAGAAATCTTATCTCAGATTAGAGAGCCGTCCCTATAGCCGTCTATAAGCACTTTAAGGTCTGACAGCTCTGATATCAGCGCCTTATTATGATCAGTGGCTTGCCATCAGTGAGTGGAGGTAGAATCCATGATGGATGGCAATATCATCCCTTCAAGCAGGCAAGCGAAGGGTGCAATTCAATGTTGTTAAACCACAAAAACACACACAGACACAATAATCGAACGAGGGTATGTGTGGGAGTACACTAGTCGGTTGATGAATTTACGACCGCACGTCGAGTATCGGCAGTGATTATTTGTTCGCACTGTGCACCATAAACTATATACACACACACACCACGTTCGGTCAGTCTTTTTCCCCGAGCATTGTGTTGTAGGGGAAGTAGATCCTCCAGTACCGTTACAAAGTGTCTGACAATAGAACGTCTACTGGATAACACGCACCAACCGCTCAAAGTTCATACTAGGGGCGATAGGTTAGCGATTACACATCGAACAAATTCAATGCATAGAATATGAATTTCCAACCCGAACGAACACAAAGGGTTTCCCCCGTTTTCACTTCATCATTGATCGCGATCGCTGAACAGTTCATGATGTTTGTTCTGTCCCCCTTTTCCCACGTAAATGGCGAGAAAATAGATCCACTCGATGGTGATTTTCTACCCATTCCGTTTATGCAGATGAAGCAGAAATGGGGTTTATTATCGTGTTGATGTTTTATATGATCTATTTCATGAAAGAAAAAAGGCTCTATCACATTTTGAGAACTGGCTGTGAACATATGTGATGATTGAAAGCCTTTTTACAATTCAGCTTTAGCAATGCTGTTGTAGCAAGGACACAAGATGTTGGACAAGTAGTTACAACGCAAATATTTAGCATAAGTTGATTGCTGTTGTGCAGGTCTGTTTACAAACTATTCGACTCATGCGTGAAGGTTGTATAGAAGATCGAAACGTAACCTACTTTTCACACTCCATAAAGCATATGCTACATGTGTTTGTAGGTAGAAGGTACATTTCCTTGTCTGTTTGGAATAACCATTAGCGGATGCAGACAAGGGAAATCTTTATATTTGCCTTCACTATTTTAACCTAATTTCTTTCTATATTTCTATTCCATCAGTCTTTATCATCCCACAGCGGGTGATATTAGCGATCATGGGCTTCCTGGCGATCATGAATGCATACACGATGCGTATCTCGCTGTCGATCGCCATCACGGAGATGGTCAACAAAACGCACGGAGCGACCGAAGAGGACGGCGGCGTCTGTCCGATCGACGAAAGTGCCAACCCGGATGACTTCACCGGGGGCGAGTTCGATTGGGACGAGGAGCTGCAGGGCATCATCTTATCCTCGTTCTACTGGGGCTACGTCATCACGCACATCCCCGGCGGTATGCTGGCGGAAAAGTTTGGCGGCAAGTGGACACTTAGTTTGGGTATCCTCTCAACGGCCTTCTTCACACTGATCACCCCGTGGGCAGTGGAGCTCGGTGGATCTACGGCGCTGATCGTGATTCGTGTGATGATGGGACTGGGAGAGGGTACGACCTTCCCTGCGTTGAGCGCACTGATGGCCACCTGGATCCCGGCGAAAGAGCGTAGTAAGCTTGGTTCGCTTGTGTTTGGCGGTGGACAAGTGGGAACGATTCTAGGCAACCTGCTATCCGGCGTGTTGCTGCACAACATTGAAGGCTGGTCGTCGGTGTTTTACTTCTTCGGTGGGCTGGGCGTCTTATGGTTCGTGATCTTTGTAAGTATTAGAGACTTTGGTCGGGTGTTTTGTTGTGAATTCTTAATAGATTTTCATGAAATCAACAGACATTGCTGTGCTACAGTGATCCAGAGTCTCATCCGTTCATCAGTGAAAAGGAAAAGGCTTACCTGAAGCAGGAACTGGGAACGTTGGAGCGTGATCGTACACTGCCACCAACGCCATGGCGCTATATCCTCACCAGTGTCCCTATGATGGCGCTGGTTTGCGCACAGATCGGACATGATTGGGGTTTCTTCATCATGGTTACCGATCTGCCCAAGTACATGAGTGACGTGCTGCGGTTCTCCATCAAGGATAATGGACTGTACTCCTCCCTACCCTATCTGGTCATGTGGATCGTCTCGCTGTCCACTGGCGTTTTGAGCGATTGGCTCATTACCTCTGGACGTATGACTATCACCTTCGGACGCAAGCTATTCACCACCATTGGTAAATGTGACATCTTCATATCATCTGCTGCGCATCATGGATGCAAAAAGTGCAACTATCTGATGACATTTTCATTTCTCTCCCTCTCTCCGCCTAGCCTCAATCGGTCCGGCCTGTTTCATTGTCGGTGCGTCGTACGCCGGGTGTGAAAAGGCAGTCGTCGTCATGCTGTTCACCTTCGCCATGGGTCTTATGGGTACGTTCTACCCCGGCATGAAGGTCAATCCGCTCGATTTGAGTCCAAACTACGCTGGCACGCTGATGGCCATCACGAACGGTATCGGCGCCATTACCGGCATCATCGCACCGTACGTTGTCGGCGTAATGACACCCAATGTAAGTTATCATAACCGGAAACACGGGCGATGTGTGTTTGTACGTTTGGAGCGGAGTAGCTTTTCAATTGGTTTGGTTTTGGTGTGGTCGTTTGAGTTATATTTTTTCCGGCTGGAGAGATTTCTTATGTGTGGGGTTCTTTTGCTGTTGACATTGTAAATCTACGGTCGTGTGTAGGTAACCATGTGCCATTAGGCGTGGTAGTGCAAAACAGTTTTATTGCTGAATTAGGTCGATTTTTGGTGACCAAACATACATGTTTTTGCAGAGGTAACCATTAACATACATTATGAAATTGTTAAAAATAGATTTGCGAGATGAATAACACTAGCGTAACTTCATAAAAACATCATTACATTGCTTAAAAACTGTGTCTAATGTGTGAATAGTCTGTTCATGATTAGGACATAATTTACATAGTTAATAATGTTCTTTTTTGCCTTTAGTGCGTTCTACTGCGCGTTATTAGGGACGCTAAGAATGTTGAAATAAGAGCTTTGAATATTTACCTTCATTAACAGTGCCAAAATCGAACCCGGCCCACCTATCTGCGTTACCATAGAACTATCTGTTTGCACACCGGTCGTTCTAATCAGACTGTTTCCGCCATTGCAGCACACACTGGAAGAATGGCGCATTGTGTTCTGGATCTCGTTTGCCATCTTCAACGTTACCAATCTGGCATACATCATCTGGGCGTCGGGTGAAGTGCAGCCCTGGAACACGCCCCATCTGATGAACAAATCGGTCGAGGCGGGTGAATCGATTGACGTTCCGGCAAATGCAAAGAAAAGCGTACAATCTCTAGAGGCCATAAAGCAGTAGAAGAGGAGCTAGCCCTGAGGCTCTCAGTGATAGGCTAATGATCCCTTGCAGTTCACAGGACCTATCAACCTGGAGTCTGCGTGAGTGATAGTAGAGAAGTAGAGGAAATTACTTTCAAATAGTAAAAGCTTTTGAAAAGGAAGCAATCGAAAGTTGAGAAAACCACACGCTGTAAGTCAACAAAATATGGCTTATTTTAAAAATTCCTTCTTTTATATATGAGTACAATGCCATTGTGCTAATGTACGGATTGATAGTTAATCCGACCATAGGCCACGCCACTGCTCTGCTGAAACGTGTAGGTTTAACAAAACCTCCCCCCCCCCCTCGATGCTCAGTGCGATAATATATTGTTGTGTTGAATTTATTTATACCACTTATCAGCTTGAATACGCGTTAGAATTTACGATATAGGAGCATGCAAGCAACTGAAACGGGTACACTAGAACAGCGATGGATTACGATCGTACATACCATTGTACCAGTTGTACCTGCTACGTAGATAGCAATAGGTGCCAGGGAAAGCGATCGATAGCAATCGAGAATGAAAAGTAATGGAGTGATAAATAAAGATCAAATCAAAAGGCTTTATGTGGATGGAGTTTTTTTTTTAAATTTTTTGATACAGACATGATCATAGTATCCATTCCTCTAAGGAATGGTGTTACACGATCTCAGCGTTATCTAATGGCAGTAGGCATTACAACTTTCGTTTTGTAGTTACAATCGAATCCACAGTCACGGATTAAGGCACAACCATGTTGAAGTGTTTGAACGCCTGTATGGCAGAGCGTAAGTAATTAGATGTATTGTTCTTTTTTCGTTTGGTTCGTTTGGGTGACAATTTTCCTTCTCTTTTCCCGTAGTTTGCTGCTGCCCAAAGAAGCACATCCTAGTGATGATGACATTTTTCGCCATCCTCAACCAGTACACTATGCGCATTTGTCTTCATCTCGCCATTACAGTGATGACCGGCGACCGTAACGACACGATGTCAGGTGTTTCCATAGCGGACAAAGATTTTTTCGATTGGGACGAACACGAGCAGGGTATCATCTTGTCGGCGTTCTACTGGGGCTACACCTTGTCCCATTTTGTGACCGCCTTCATAGCGGACCGTTACTCGAAACATCTTCTCGGACTGAGTGTTCTGATTACGGCTGTGCTCACGATTCTGACACCGCTTGCGATTGATGTTGGTGGAAAGTGGTTACTGATTATGGTGCGTGTCGTAGAGGGCATAGGGGAAGGTGCGACTTTCCCGGTGCTGAGTGCCCTCATTGCCCACTGGATACCGGCTTCCCAACGTGGCTTCTACGGTTCGTTCGTGTTTAGCGGCTGTCAGATTGGAGCGCTGGTTGGTGGCATCGGTACCGGGTACTTTATCGAAGCGCACAACACCTGGCGTACAACGTTCTACATCTGGGGTGCACTCGCCATCATCTGGTACGTGTTTTGGCTGTTCATTGGCTTCGAAAGTCCCGAAACGCATCCGTACATTAGCGAACAGGAGCGTGCCGAACTGGTGGAACAGCTGGCCGAAAGCCGCAAGAGCGTACACTCGTACCCAATTCCTTGGAACAGCATTCTTAGGTCTTGTCCGCTGTGGGGGCTGATAGCGGGTCAGATCGGGCATGATTGGGGCACCTATCTGATCATTACCGATCTGCCAAAGTACATGAAAAGCATCCTGCACGTCTCGGTGAGCGATAATGGGCTCGTCACCTACACGCCCTTTTTCAGTATGTGGCTGTTTTCGATTTTTGGCGGCTGGTTGTGCGACGTACAGATCCGGAAGGATTGTATGTCGCGCACGAGCGCACGCAAGCTGTGGACGACAATCGGGTCGATACTGCCCGCCTGCTTCATGATGGCTGCGTCTTACACGGGTCAGGATAAGGTCATGGTAGTAACGTACTTTGCACTGTGCGTTACCTTTCTCGGGGGATTCTATCCCGGCGTAAAGGTTAACACGAACGATCTTAGTCCAAACTTTGCCGGTGTGCTGATGGGCATGGTTAATGGAATTGGTGCCATTACGGGTGAGAGAGAGAGAGAGCGCGGCTAGAGTTGAAATGTGATATTATTTAACTGATAATCATTTATTTACAGGCATTGTTACTCCTTATTTGGCTGGCCTATTAACTCCAAATGTAAGTGTACGGGGAAATGTTCAGAATGTGTAGCTTGTAATGCTTCGTGTAGTGAACCTTTGGAAGCTTTTATTCTGTTCTTCAGCAGTTTAGTTTTACGCCTTGTGTAGTATGCAATCCGCATACGAGATTGTAAGTTTGGAAAATTGCTATGCTCTCGTGAAAGAGTTTTATGATTTTGGTCAATTTTTTACTTGTAACATTGATTAGTTCCGTCTTTCTGTCTTTGGAGATTAGCTGCATTTACTACATTCACTCCATCAATATCTTCAAAAAATGTCACTGCACAGTATATAATTTTATCAATCTCCTCCTTCTGTCCAACAGCAAACGTTAGAAGAGTGGCGCACAGTATTTTGGATAGCTTTTGCTGTCCTCAACATAAGCAACGTGATATTCATCTTGTTCGCTTCGGGCGATATTCAACCGTGGAACTATCCCCGGCAGCCAGCCAATAATTGAACGTAAAGAATGCAACGAAAAGGAATGCGACCAAGAAATGGAATGGCTTATTTCGCGTCGTATGCATTGTATTAAAATTAACCCTGTACCGTGTACCGCAGAGTGAGTAAAAAAGCGAATTTTATTTGGGAACTGCAGGTAGTGCCTTTTTTCTCGGCCATAAAGCAACAAGCAGCATACATTGCGATCCGGTACCAGGCGCACGCTGCAACCGGGGTGTACCGATGACAGCTGGTCGTGCTAAAGCAGCGGCCACAACCACGGGGACAGCTGCTGCTGCAAGGCAACACACAATACAGGGCCGCCGTCGTCGTCATGCGGTTGCGTCACGCAGTGCCGCCGTCACATGGAGACGCTCATGTGACTCTCGTACCAGGGGCGCATACATCGCAGCAGCGTGTCAGCACCAAACGTGTAATGGGCGCTTGTGCCGTTGCGTTCTCTTTCCCGCTTGCAGATTTGTTCGACTGTGCGCCACATAGCGCGCAGAAAAGAACGATCGATTTACGATGATGCGATAACAGGGTCCGAAGAAAACGGTGCACGATTAATGATGCTCAATTATCCCGCCGCCATTGCCAGACGGCGACAGTCATCATCGTTAGCGCGCACAAACACACTCACCCCACGAAGGGGCACATGGCTGCCAGTCAGTCAGCTGTGCCCCGGGAGGAGGGCGTTTTAATAGGCGACCATCCCACGGTCGCGCGCGCTATGTTGATGGGGCACAGGGCGATTATCGCTTGCAGAAGTTTTGAAGAGAACGTTGATTTTTTTTGGCGAACGATGAGTGTGTGTGTGATGAGCGTGTCCCCTACGAAGATTGATGGCTGCCAAGCGTTACGTCAGTCAAAATGACGCATGGTGTATTTCTAACAGGAAACCAGCAGCACACACCGGTTACTTTTCCAAAACCATCACCACACGGACTACGCCGACTTACGACAATAGAGATAGAGATGGGAGCAAATGGGTGTGTGTATGCGAGTGAAATAGCGAAACCGAAGAACATATTGTGATAGGGGATGGAAAGTAATGGTTTTTAAGCTTTCCTTTGCCTCGCTCTTTACCATTGCTGTTTCATGGTTTGACCCATTTCGCTTTTTATTGCTTCATGTTGTACATCGTCTGTTTAATATCTGCTACCCGTTTATGTGATCGATTCGCTTTCCTTCCTTTTCTTTTTGATTGCTATGAAAACGTGATTTAGTCTGTTTATTGTAGTAAATGCGGGTTTATGTTTACTTTTCCTTTCATTCATGGATTTAACGCGATGCAATTTCCATTAATTGATAATGACGGGAAAATGGTTCAAGACGTTGCAGGCGAGATTGATGACTAGGTTTTGGTTTAAAGCAGATGTAAAGCTTTTTAATATGTTACATTGGGGCATTAAAGAACGTAAAGCGCATCCTACTCCATCGATACTTTACATACTTCTGGCAAGCATAATACGAAGCACTGTGGAAAATGTCTTTTCCAAGATATTTACCCTCCTGCAACAGACGTCGGCTCGGCTACGGGAAGTCGGGTTTTGCGCAGTCAACGGTTTGTGAGTATCGATCTGTTTTCCTGTCCCTCGACACTTAAGACGAGGCTGGAACACATCACCACCATTCCGCCGCCATTGCGTCTTCAGTAAAAATAACCAAAGAAGCGGAGTTTTGTCTCGTGGAAACCGAACTGCCCACTCTCTGGTCGTATGTCCCACGTGAGTCGGTGATGCCAGCAAGAGCGGAACAAGGAGGCGGAGAAGAATACGTTGTGAGGCAGGCAAAACGAAGATACATTTTGGTCATCGTCACAGCAGAACGCGCAACTTGTGCCACCTTCTTCGTATCGGCCTACCAGCTCCTTGGCTGGTCAGACGATACCCTCGGGGGTGACTCTCTGGTGGTGGAGAATGGACGACAATAGAATGGAAGGGATGATTGTGTGCTTGTGTGTTTTGTGGCGTGCTGTTTTTCTCGATTTCTCTTCGATATCGCGCACCTTTCATCGAGCCATGCTAGCCTAGTAGACCGCACTACAATCGGTGTGCCACGGTGAAGGCCACACAGACGGTTCCAGTCAGGATCGAGTGTTGAAATTTAAATTCCCTATCTCCGATAGTACAGCGGCAGCCTTTTTCCACGAATTGAAGCAATATAAAATCACCAAACTAGAATTTAATGTGACGGCTGCTTCGGTCAACGAAGGAAATACAGTAAACAACTGGGACCATTAGGACGGGGTTTAAACCCTCAAATGGTCGATGTAATAAAACTTCCTCGAAGTATACGCTCGAAAGAGACTTTGAATGTACACTGGAAAGCCGTTAAAAACCAATAAAACACAGTTCAGTTTATAGTATCACATGTAATAATCGTAAAAAAAGTTCTTATTTTAAATAATGTGTGCTGGGCTGGCTTGCTAGATGGTTTCCCTTTCACTCTTGTAGGTAACGTATCCTTTATGCTGTTTCCCATTATGCTAGAGACGGTGTGGTGCGTGAGAGAGACTGAACAGCTACAATATGTCCTGCGAGTGTGGCAAGCGGTTCGTGTTGGTTTGGGTAAAAACAGATGCTTCCACGATACCGCGCATGTCCTTGGGGTGTTATACTGCTAGGGTGAAAAAGGGACTTGTAACGAATGTTGAAGGCCCAACGGTACCCCTCTGCCTATCGTGCGTTCGTACGCGGTGTCAATTTCGTGCTCATGCGCATTAGGAGGGTGATGGTATCGTACCACATAGTGACTCACACTGTCACCCGGCTAATCCCTGCCACTCCGGCACTCGCCTAGAGTTCGCTCGATATACTCTTAAAATAACCAACCCCTCCCAGTGTGTCGGGAAGAACCACTTGTTGATCCTTTTTGAGCGTATATAGGGTGGAAATCAGATCGCGCTCCTGACATTCCTGCTCGGTTGGTAGCATTTAACGGAAAGCTATTGACTGATGGAAAACTTGCTATTTTTCTCCCGATGGCGAAGGCGTACGAGCATGTGTGATCGAACGAAAGGAAAAGATTTTCCTGGACCCGGGCTGTGCTGGCGCGGGATATCGGTTCCTGTTCCCGTGTCTTTTGCGCGGAGGCGCTGTTTGTTTCAAGAGAGAATTTTCCATCGATTCCTTTATGCCGCGGCGCCCATGCTGACGGGTGGGTTGCCTTTACACATAGCACACACAGGACACGAAGACACATGTGAAAAATCGTCGTGAGTTTTCCATCCGTTTCGCGCCAAAATGTTGAATAGAAATATCATTGCGCGGTACGGATCATGCGCAGTCAGAAGAGTGCAATGCTTTTCGGGTTTCTTTTCTATGTTTCGGTGACGCAGGCAGAGGGGAACGATACTATGTAGCGAGAAACGAGGGATTGGTGGCTTAAAAGGAGAGGAGGAGGAAACAAAACACATCTGGTTGGTCGCCGGTCGGATTGGTATGGAAAATGTGGTGTCTGTTTGAATTTCTTGTGTTATACCTCCTGCTAAGGGTTCTTTGTATTAATTGTAGGACCGTTAAACAAACAGCTACATGGACCACATGACACGACATGACGAGATTGAAATGGAATAATTCATTTTAGGGTCAAATGAAATGGCATGGAAAAGTTAACGAATTGTTTGTAATATCTGTTTGATACTTGATATAATTGCCGTTTTTGATTACTTTTACATCGTTTTACAAACAATATTTAATGATCATTCAATTCGAATAACACGTTGGCTAAGTTCGCTACTCTGCCAATCAGCTTATTTTGGCCAGTTTTTGCATTTTGATTTTGCACTTCAATGGATTTAAAGTAATACAATTGTAAATTGTAAATAGTACAACACAACTTAACTACCATTGTAAAGCATGCCCCACCATTCTAGGTAGATTAGTGTTCATAAAAACCACCCCTCCGTATCAACCTTCCAAATCATAGCAAGCACAGACGAATGAAAAGTGGCGCGGGTATCTGTTGTGCTGTTCGGGCTACGCTCGGGTTGCCGCCACGAGACCCTGTTCGCCTGTTACTCTTCAAAGCAAAGTGGGACTGCCTCAATTCGGTCGCCGTTCGATACACGCCCACATATTAAGGGGGCCGTGGCCACAAAACAGACATGTCTGATGGTAGACTACTGCCGCACGCGTATCGCCGGACGGGCCGAGCCCAAAGGGGGTGGAAAAAATTAACCCCGGTTCGTGGCAATTTTTCTCCGCAAAGCAATCCCATTGCCACGCAAGAAAGGTGGTCACCATTCGCTACGTCATCCGGCGAGTTGTCTCCGTACCCCGTAGTCCGGATTTGTCGTTTGCGTAAAAGGCAAAATACACAATACAGGGGATAGGTAGGGGAGGATCCAAAGAGAGGCACGAAAAAAAGTCACAACCCTTGTGGTTACGATTGTGCGTTGTCGTCGTCGTCCGGCTGTCTGTTATCGCTCGGCCGCTTCGAATTGGCTTTACGAGCTGCCAGTTGGATTCGGGCGGTAATCAGGCGGGCACACGCGCCCGAAACGGGTACGCCCTGTGTGCTGAGCTGAAGTTGAGGGTTGAGCTTTGTCTAAGTGTCGAAAGTTTATCAAATAAGGGATGATAATTGTCACTGAATAGTTGACACTGGTACATTTTTCCATCCTACTGATTCAGTCCGGCTCACTATCTTCCACTCTATGTGTCATTTAAGTGCCTTTTGATTTAATATTTTTAAAACGTAAATCATAAAACTGTAATAAACAAAGTGGTTTTATGACACGATTGCAGACTCAAACCCCATTAATTTGTATAACCGCACCACATAGTCGGTTCATTTTTATTACGCTGGCCACACACTTTTGATTTTACGTTTCACACAGTCGTAAAGTTTTACAACACCTCGCTCGATTCGAAGGTGTGGTGTATAACGAATGGCAGTGGACGAATAAGGAAGACAAAAACCCACCCCAAACGCGCACGCACACAGAAGAGAGCACACAAGGGCTGCAATCACCGCAACTGTGCGAGGAAACATAAATGATAATGATGATGATGATTGCAGCCAGCCAGCCTACTATTCCATCGCTCCATGGGGTAGGAGGAGAGAGAAAAAAAAAGATCCGAGTGGTGAGATAGATAGAAGCGGGAAAAGGTACGCGAGCGAAAGAGATGCAGTCAACTGTACCGCCTTCCACTTGAAAGTTACACAAGCTGCTGTGCGCGTCTCTTGCAAACGGACATTGTTAACCCTTGGATGGGTAGAACATTGTCCAGAATCAATAGAAGGTTTTAGATTGCACTTAAAAATAATAAAATCGTATCGTATAAAATGGATATGGAGTAGCTGAATTCAAATTAGTATAACAATAAGCCTATGGCATGGCTCGTTTTTCGCGTGAAGAAATGTGATTACAGTCATAATTCAACAGTTCAACGCTCAATAGTTGGCTGACAGTTCAATTAAAAAGCATGCGTTTGTATGCGAAAACCGGTTTTTGAAAATTTCACAAAAATCTCATGGCAAATTTCAGATTTTTTTTGTATGGAAAAACGTGCTAACTAAAAAGCACATATTCAATAGTTGGCAGGGAATCGAAGTTCAACCAATGAGTTCGGACTGTATTACCATCATGTGATTATTATTTCTTATAACTTTATAACCAAAGGAAATGTACTATACCGCAAAGATAATTTTGTAACTATTTTTTCTTATTTTACATCTCCATACACCTTTAAGGGTTTCTATCGCTTACCGGGCAACCCCTAGGAGGGCGGTGCACCTTCTCCGGATGCTGCGCTCCTGGCCCGGGCGGCGTGGTCAACTAAAGATAGACAACTTCGGGCAAACCCGCCGAGCGTTCCCGGGGCGTGGTGCGCCAACACCGTCTTGCGATTCGATGCGTGTTCTTCTGCGGTTGACTCTTCCCACTAACAACCCCTGCCTGTGTGTACGAGCGCAACACCGAAATCCATCGCGCTTACCCTCTGTTTGTTGCGCTCGAGCCTGCTGCTGCTGGTGTGTTAGGCACGTCCGTAATTGGGATTGATACTTTTAATTAGAAAGGGAAGAACAATGCTTCACCATATGCAACAATCTTCTATCCCCCTCCCCCTCTTCCCCATCACAACTGCCTTTCCAACTTCCATTTTCGAAAAATCGCAATGGGGATAGCGATGATGGGCTGTCTCGATGGGGTAGAAAAAATGCGTATCATTGTCTATCGTCTGCCTTTTTGCACACACAACACCAATCAAAGCGCCAAAATTACGGGGCCGGGTTGGCGAAATTCTGTGGGAGTGTAACGAAATTCTCTGTGTGTCTGCGTTTGAAAAATGGTTCCTCGCTTCGTTTTGCGTGTCTACTGCACCGTGTTTCCATCTCGAGAGGGTGCCGTGCGTTGGAGGTAGTAGGCCGGTGCAGGATACTGGCGGTAGTAGCAGCACTTCCTGCTGTGCTAGTGTGTGTGGTTCGCTGAACATTTGCCGAGAGGGTGGGTCTACAAAATAGGCTGCAAATTGAGCGTCGTGCCGTGGCCGATTTGAAATCTGAAACGGTAACGCCCGGTATTTCAGACTGGCAAGCAGGGAAGCAGGACCTTTTAAACTCAGAATAACATAAAATAAGCCGTCATAAAGTGGCACCGGGAGGCTTAAATCATGGAACAGGTATACAGAACTGTTCAAAAGTTAAAAGCTGTTGCTACGTAGAAGCTCTATTTTGAATGAGAATAGCTCGAAAATCCAAAGGGTACCTGGTTTTATTAAAAGAACTGTCACGAATAATAGAACATAATTCCTCGAAAAGGTTATTTACTGCTTTTACCTTTAAACAAAAGTTCACGATGGCAAGCAGGTGTTCAGTCAAACATAGTTTAGGCGGAGCTTGTAGTACAATATTTCCACCCCGGTATAAATTACATCCCTAGGGTGAGTATTGATTTGATTTGTCGGACATACGCAACGCGCTCGAACGCGTTTGGCTACGATGGCTCGATTAGCAACTTTCGAATGGGGAACGCCTTTCCGGTGAGTGGACGAATATCACGGCAAAATAATATAAGAACTTTTTTTGTAAAGAGAATTTCAGGATACTTAGGAAAGGTCGACTACAAATGAATAGAATTAATGCTTTAATGCTGTTACTGTCTTTAGAACTTTTGACTTCATTTATTGATATGGATGCGGCCAACCAAATATTCCAAATGATAGCTGACCTTGACATTTTTGTATTGAACCCTGCTCGACGAAACATATTGAGTCCAACACTCCAAGGGCAATTTCCTATTGAACACCATTTTTTTGGGAATATCATAAGATTAATGATTCAACACGTTATTACTTAATGTAAATCACCACGATTTGCGCCTGAATGTTGACAACGGCTATGAGACGGGTGTATGAGCATACATTTTGACAAATCTATTTTGCCTTGCCGATTCGTTCTGCATTCCTTCTCGGCTTTTCCACCGCTTTCGCTGCTAGCAGTGAGGTTGCTCGGTCGCTCGCGCACTGTTGGAAAGAGAAGGGTTTTGTCCATTTTCCCCTACATTTTGTCCAATTTTCTTCCCCCAAACTGTTCGTGGCGAATAACGCTGCGAACATCCAATGGACGGAAAACGCGTTGAACCCATGTGAGGTAGGAGAAACGTGGCACGTAGCGTGTAGCCGCGGAGGGTTGGTACACAAAAATGTGTTCTCTCCCTTAGATGTCGCAGAACATCCTCCACCGGCTGCTGGCACCGTGGTAACATTTCGCCTTGATCAACCTGTATTTCGTCCGCACACAGCAACAAACCAGAACCAGAAGGAAGAAGAGAGCCCAGCAGCGAGATGGATCGAGCGGTGTTGCCTTGTTGCTGTGAAAATTTGCGCAGATCACGCAGGTGAGTGTAGTACAACAGTGTGTGCACACCACCAGCGGACGCCATTAAGTGTTTGGAAAGAAGGAGGGAGTAACCTATTTTGGACAAGAACAAACACCGACTGGCAACCCGAGGACTGTAGGAAGCGTTTGGCAGAATGAGAGCTACACCGTCTGTGCCTTAGCAAGACGTACACGTGTTTTTAAGCTTGTAGGTGTGGTCACGGCACGTGCGTGTCCTCCATCGTTATGCTGGCGCCCTGATGCATAGGGGTAAAGATTTCGACACACACAAAAGTACGATTTGCGCTCCGTGGTATGGCTCCTGTACGCACGCAGCGTGGGAAAGAAACCCATGGAAACCGGGCCTACAGTTGAGTTGATGTGTTGATGCGACCAACAGCATCATGAGGGAAACGCTTCCGGAGGCAAGCCAGGTAGAAAATGGAAAAAGGTTTGTTTTGTCCCTTGCTTCGAGTCCCTTGTCCCTTTGCTTTTGCAGACAGAACAGTGCCACACACGATGGAGCCAAAATGGGTAAGGGAAGGTAAGGCCGTCCGCTGAAGGATGCTGCGACCCTGGTGCAAATGTCAAAAAACATTGAACGGGTTACGAAAGATCGTGTGCTGCTTGGCTCGGCCCAAAAGGGGAATTGTTTTTTTGCACCTCCGCTCGATTGCTGGGGAGGTTGGGGAAAGTCTTCCACGAGCTCGATTTTTCTCCACCCCGCTTTTTCTGTGATTTTCTCACTCCCTACCGCGAGGGTTGCTTTTCGGTGGTCCGTTCTCCCTCTTAACACTTCCGCAGAGCGGACATCTTCACATAGAAGGCATGCTGCCCAGTGGGGAGCGCCAGCGAAACGGTGCGCTCTGATTGGCTAAGATGCTCCAATTTGCCCTAACGGCGGCGTTTAACCCTTTTGTTTTGGGCTCACTATGGGGCCAGGATCTAAGGCATGGCAGTAGGTAGCGCACGCTAGTTGCGCTGGCACTCTTGGGGTAGTGGTGTACATAAAACGCGCTCTGCCCAGACTCTGTTCGGTTAGGCGTGTTTATGGGTGTGACAGGTAGTACTGGTTGGTGCTGGCCATCGAAGATGTGAAAAGAACCCTAAAAACCGAAGCCTCCGAACGAGAAGCTGCTGATTCCGCTGTAGGCCTAGTAAGGGAAGGCTTTTGATCTCGTGTTTGTGGCAGGCAATGGTTTCTTGCTGTAGCAAACAAGAGAGCCCATAGGCCGAAGCCTTACAATGTGTTGACAAGTTGATGGAATAAGTTTTAGAGAGTTACAGTTATCGCCTATGGCATGTATGTGTTATACTATATTTAGCAAATATTTGGCTGCAGTAATCACTTAACTAGATATTATTCAACACACAACTTCGATTCCTTACCAAGTATTGAATATGTGCTTGTTAGCTGGCACGTTTACAAAAAAACATACTGATTTTTTTCTCGACATGACGTCCATTCGATTAAATTTGGTGCTTTTATGCACTAAAAATTGTATTGATCTGACATATATACTGTCAAAATTAAAAATTTGGGTTACTCGAGTGTCGCGTAACTCTGGGAAAGACTGTGTAGAGAAGAGACGGGAAAAATATAGAAATGTTTAATATTAATATAAAATGTAAGAAGCACAACGTCCATTTGAAATGAAAAACACTTTGAGGCATTTTAACACAAAAACGATATATTAACTACATAAAACAATCGTCACGCCGCGAGAGAAACTTTTCAATGCATACACACGCGTACCAACCGCCGAAAGCTCCGCAAGTAGATGTATCGAGTAGGCTTCGACTGGTATAGGGGCTACCGAGCAGCAAAAAAAAAAAACAAGGTATGCGCAGGTACACAACGCTGCTGGAGGCTCTAATAACGAGACAGGTAGATAGGAGCCACCAGGTGGCTAATGGCTTTCGACCTCCTGACGTGCCTCCGATCCTGGCACTGTGGTGGAGCGGAGTTTACCTGATTTGTACAAAATCGGACAGGTGCAAAAACCGAACATGGGCCAACCCCGATTCGCCATCGAATCGGTGTTTCCCGTTATTTTTGCGCTCACCTTCGCGGAAAGGGGAGTGATTAAAGACGAAGAAACTCCCATTCGTTTCCCACAACAAAAGAGCAAAGCAACTCCCCGAAAGATGAATGAGCGGCGGCACTGATATTGCGCACAAGGGGGGGGTGGGGGGGGGGGGGGCGGATGTTTAATGTGCCCCCACAATATGCGACGTCATACACAGCAATGCGCACCACCACCCCAATCCATTTTGTGTTGTGTGAATTGAGCGTGACCGAAAACTCAAATCAAGGGAGGGGGGAGCACTGATGTGGGTTGGAAAAAATGCTGCAACCCCCCTCGAACGTATGGTGCCCGCATTCGGTCGACTTTCATACGCAGCTGCATTGAGTCATTGCGCGCGCTGCCTTCTGCGTGAAAACTCCTACGAAACTGACAGCTGATGGGGATGGAGACAGACGCGCGCGCACACATGCACACACATACATGCGTTACATGGAAGCAGAGTTATCGCGAGCTACTAAGAAGTTGCACAGCCCCCCCCCCCCCCCCTCCCTACGACAAAAGCATTTAAAGACCTCGGCAAGTGGAATTTAAGAGGTCTCGGTACTAGGATGGCAGCATTTACAGGAGGGTTGCGCAAAAGCAGCCCCGGCGTATGCGTCATTCGCGCGTTGTTGCCGCGTCACTTTACGCTCTTTTCTTGCGGTTGTGCATGTGGTGGGAGCAAACGAAAACAGCGACTTCTTTTGGGCGCAAACACTACGCTCACGAGACAGAGGGAGATAAAGAAGCTTGCGTTACAACGGCACACGCGAACCTAGCTGCTGCGTGCTTGGTAGCTTTGAATCGGCAATTGGGAACAAGCAACGGATGCCATTTAAACCCAAGACACAAAAAGGGAGCTTTAAAATGGCTGAATATTTAAATTAATTGTTCAGCTGCTCCTATGGCATGTTACTTGTACAGTATTTAAAAGATGCTTTCGAGTGGTATTCCAACGAAATATTATTTTAAAATAGTAAAACTTCGTTTTTTTTTATTTAAACGTTGTCATTTAGCATCATCAGCAAAACTGTTTCAAATGTACAGCCCGTGCGTACGCCCCTGTTGAAACATATTCACATTCCTCTTTCTACCATGGCAACCGAGAGCACAGCCAAGGAAACGACCGCAGATACCGAAGAAGAACGCATACACAGACACGAGAGCAAATCTTCAAGACGTTTTGTACAACCGCGTTTGAGTGAAAAGGCTGGACGAGAAGAGAGATGTAGATCTTTCCGTTGCGCAGCGTCATTGCACGAGAGGCTGGGGCCCTGGTACCAAGTTCGCTTTGAGATGCTGTTTGGCTTCATCTCATGTTCCACTGAACCAGATATGGTGATCGCGCACAACAGCACACACAGCTTCCCAGCAGGCGCATATGAGACGATTTAGCAGCGAACGAACCTCCTGCTCACGCACATAAAAGGGGAAAATGAGATGCATTCAGCACGCCGTGTGCTCTCGGTGGGTGAGCGTGCGAGTGAAATGGGTTGTTGTTTCGCTGCATATTCGAGCACATTCTTTCCTTCCTTGGTGGGAGAAACCGTGTAAGTGTAAAATACTGCCAGCGGGCACCACACACAAACACACTCACACACCTTCGGAGGCCACCTTCAACTTCATCTTCTTTGTACAGCCGGGCCACCGGAGTTGTTGGTGCATTGGACCAGGAACGCATCTTCTTGTGGCCGCACCGAAAAGGCCCGCACTTTCTTACTTGCTTACTCATTCACTGCAGCACACGCTTGCACCATTGCAGTTTCGCAGTAACCTACGGCAGTACGCGCTGCAGTACGCCCCATTGCATGCAGTTCTGGTACTTGATGTAAAGCGCCGGCTACAATTAGTTGAACTTCCCCTTCCAGGTGCGATGTAATGGATTTCCACCCCATTTCTTCCTCGCTTTTCCAGTGGATTACTCTGCTAGGGTGTTACATCCCCTGGGTCTGGTGACTTAATCGATGCAGTTGCAGTACGCTGATACTGGTGCCTATCGTGCGCAATATGAGCGATGCGTTAAATAATTTGATGATGCCGTAACTGATTGAATTACATTATTTTGGTATTAAGCAGTACACACTATTTTACATTATTCGATTATTCAACATTTAAATTTACTGATTAACAAGAGTATTTCGTTTTTTTGTACATTTTAAACTAAGTGTTGTAAAACTATGCATTGGCTGAAATGCGTGTCCTTCCTCTCTGTCCATTTCATCACTGTGGATGAAATAAAGCGATGCCATATTTTTTCCCTTTCATTTCATCCCAATATCACACACTCACAACAACAAAATTGCGCTTCTCCTTATTGCCCAACAGGCATGCGCCATTTCTAGCAAATTTCTGTTGCACACTCCATGGGCTTGTAAGGTGGCAGAAAAAACAACAAAAAGGAAAAAAAGGTGGCTGTTTTTCCCCTACAATTGTTGCTCCGTTCCTTAAACATAGCGCCCCTCTGTTGGTAATGCCATCGTTGACAAGAGGGAGCCAAAAAAAAGTAATAAAATCATGATAAACCATCCCGCCACGCGGCTGCTGTTTGTTGTGGCGTGTTTCGTTTTTTCCTTTTTGTGGTGCGTTTTATTTCCTATTTTTTTGGGTTCGATGGCACGTGGGAACACATTATTTTTCGCATGCGGTCTTGGTAGGACACGTGTAGCGTTCGTAAAAGAATTGGACAAAAATACGCTCCTCTTTCGTCCTTTCTCTGGTCCCGGGGTATATGTGTGAGTACTCGGGGCAAGGGGGTGAGGAAAAGGGGAATTTTATTTTCGCGTATATTCGCGTATATTGGACATATTCGAAAAAACAGAGAAGTAGATCCAATCGAAGGATTCATGTGATAAAACGAACGAATGAAGAGGGAAACAAAAGAAGAGAAACGATTACTTCTAGAAGATGCGATAGAGATGTTAGAAAGGGCAGAAAAACACATCTCCACACAGATAGCTTCTGAGAAAAAAGGGAATGAAACATAACCCCCGCGGATACAAGGGAACGCGCACGATGCAGAAAGGATGGAAAATAGAGAATGAAGAAAGATATCGCCGCTAAGCAGAAAAGGGCTCCTGGGGAAAGGAAGCCTGAAGGCGACAATATACGTTGAAAGATGATCGCCGATTGCCGTTTTTGGTCTTCCGTGTATGCAGGTTTCTCACAGGATTGCAGCATAACGCAGAGTTAGCCGGGTCTTCAGATGCTGCTCTTGAGATTTTTCGTTTTGTTCCTTTTTACTCTCCTCACCTTAACATCTCGTAACGGAGAAGGTTGCTGAGAGCAACGGCTAGCGTATCATGAGCCACATACCAGTTTCGATGGGCTCTGTGTGCATCTGTTTCGTTCTCACCCAAAAACGCTCGCTCTCGCTTTCGCGCCAATCCCAGTAAACACGTTTTTATTTCCTCGTTTTCCCCTCGACGGCCGAGACTCGGTGGCGGGAGGTGTTGATTTTCCACCCCCTTCTTGGAGGGGTGCTCTCGGTACACGATAGTGATGCGCATCCCCTCTCTTCCCGCACATGTGCGTAAGCACGCGCGAAGAGCAGTCCCGCAAGGGGAATGTGTGTAATTTATTTTGAATATTTTGAAATGTACTTTCGATGAAGAAGCCATGCACAGAGAGAGGAAGATCTGACTGTTTACTGGGACTGTGTGTGTGTACTTTCTGTTTGTAAGGGAAAAAAGAACAGCGTGTGAGGGTTTTTTGATTTCTTCTTCGCTTCACTTCACCCCTACACATCATTTTGCCGGGAAAAGAAAAGCCCGCGCACTGCACGGACTGCGCGCACGATTGCAAGTGCTTCAGTGCATTTGAAGCCGATTTACAATCCTATTCCATTCGTTTGTTTTGGTTTCGGCAGCTGCTGCTGTTGGGCGAACACGCGCCTGTTTAATACGGTTGAAGCGAACGTAACGAATGGAATAGTGTCGCATGCAGGCCGGGAAGTGCATCGACGAGTAAATATTCTTATGGGACTCAACCTATCCTCCCCTTCTTATTGTATGGCCGGACAACTTTTCCCTGGTCCAAAAGGTTTTTTTAGCGCCAAAATTATTTACAAAAAAGGGGTGGTACAAAGGGCGCGTCCTTGTTTCTTTCTTAAATCTCAATTGGCTTTCGGCTCCCTTTTGTACTTGCTTGCCATTCAAACCCCGGCGAACCATCTTGACGGTTTTGAATGGTTACGAGGCTAGCCCTTTTCCGGGCGAAGGGCCCTTTGTTGTTTCGATTCGCCCGAAATAGGGCGTGTTTCAAAAGTGTATCATCCGAACAGGAATGCAGCCCCGCTGGAAGGTAGCATTTCAAAGGGCTTCTTTTCGAGGTTTGGGCGCGCGCGTATATGTAAAGCAATCCTGGTCTACCCAATTTCGTTCCTTTCCGTGCCCACGTGCTTGTCCTTTGCAATGGCCCCGGGATCGGATAGGTTTTGTCATTATTATTGGATTCTCCCTCCATTCCATTCGTTCAGCTTTGTTTGGGTTTCTTTATTCAACTTCTTCATCCATCCCTGAAATGCCCTGGAGTGGCGACACGAGTATATTTAACAGAATGTGGATGAGTAACAGGGAACAACCGGTTTTTCTGTCGATGGTTGTCCTTAAACTGGCTCTGGCTCTGTGCTGCATTCTCTGTTTCTTTTGTTGCAACCCCAGTTGCGTGCTTTGTAAAATTATGAGGAAGGAACAGTTCATTGCAGATAAAAATAGTCCTTAAAATTTATTTCAAACGAGTAAAATTGCAATAAGTAAGTAATATAAAGTAATATGGAATTCCTATCGTCAAACGAGTAATATTGTAATATTTAAATAATATAAAGTAGTATGGAATTCCTATCGTCATGATCAAATCCAGACTGAATCAAGATCAATTTAGTCCGCATGTTACGTCCGTTTTCCATCGTTATTCCAAAAGGCTCTCCTTGGAAACACCCTCTTAAAAATCAACAAACCCCGCCGGGCTGAGCGCTGAAGCGGGATGAAGCTTTGCCTCCGAAGGTTCCAATTGCAACCTGAACTAACGAAGGGGGTTGGAATTCCATATGTATGCGTCATCGGAATGACTTTGGCCGGAAGCTAGGGCGTAGGATGCGCAGCAGCAGCGGAATGCTTCGGATCCATTAGACCCAACAAACTACGACTAGCGACGTGTGGGTGGATCCCTCTGTCGATTCGTGAAAGGTGAACATTTGCCTTGCCAGGAAAGTATATTTGAGGGGTTCGGTAGTTTGTTTATTAGTTTGTTTGTCAAGCAAGTTTTCCAGCAGCGGCCACAGTATACACACACGTTGGGACACGTTTGTCCGCAGGGACACAGTTGTAGATGTTTATAGTTGATATTTTCCGTCCTGGAATCAGTTTTAATATAGCGCTGATTTTTGGATTGAACCACATGTAGATATTGGTTTAGTGCAAGATTTAAAAAAAGTGCAATACAGTTCTAAAGTGCAGTTTAGAGTGAAAGTAGCTAGCTAAAGTTGGTTTTATCGATACACGTTATAGTTGTGGAAAAGATAGTAAATAACGAAGGTGTCTTGTCGTTGAATACAATGTAAATGTGGTGCACAATATGTCCGGCAAAGGTGACGATGAGTCTACAGGAAACAGCGAAAAGGATTGGGAAATATTCGACATACTTTGCGGCGAAGAGGTAATACATGGTTTTGAAAATGTGATTAGATACATTCAATTCCGGAAAAAATTATATAACATGATAGCAAAGTGTATAAACGCCTGTTTATATACCTAATACGGAAAATATAGCTTTTGGTATGTGTTTAAATAAGTATTTTTGTTGAATAATAAATCTGTATCCTTCCCAATAACAAAAGAGGAATTGCCAATGCGGCCTTTGTGCCAATTCTAGTGAACAAAAGACATTCCCAATGCTAACAACAAACAACTGGAAAGACCTCGCCAGAAGGCTGGTTACTATGGAGATGGTAGCTTGTTAGGTTACTTTCCACTGTCCGCCGGAAGCCGACTCCATTTGAGATAGTACACGCGGTTATCGATTAGATTCGTTGCAAAAAAGGCACCTTGTTCTGGAATAAAACGCAGTACGTAGGCAGTTACCCATTCCGACACATAATTGCCAACGTTTAGGGAACACAACAAACTGCTGCCTCCTTCTGTATGGAATAGAAGTAAGGCTTTGAGGTTCCAACACAATGGTTTGAGCACGATGGCGTTCCTACGGGCATAAGCAAAAATCCGATAATATGAATCAAACTTCAAACTCCCTCCCTAGAGGTTACCATCGGAATTGGGCGCAAACTGGAGCGCCAACAATGGGAGGCGTCAGCTTTTCTTTCCGTTTCAGAACGGTGGAAAATTGTGAACGCGTTTTTCTTCAACATCGGAGCGTCGTGCTGATAACGTGCAATTTTGTGACGGCAGCCCGTAGTTCAATGCAAAACAGTTTTCAGGTAGTTTTCACCCTTTTTTCCAAGCGCTAGTTGCTGCAATTGTTTCGCGAGACGTTATGGCGTCCGGAAGTGTTGCGGAAAAGTGCATCGTTTTTTGAACGTTTTTATGTGTTGTTGCTTTTAAAGGGGAATTGTGTCACTGGAAAATTCTAACGCTCACAGGGTGCACCGAAAGAAAGGTGTTGATAAGAAAGAATGAACATCGGTTGTACTGCATGCATTTGAGTGTGGTTGTGCAATGCGGGAGTAGTGAACTGAAATGAGTGCAACGGAAGGACGACCTCGGCATACAAGCGGATGTTGATTCGAGCGCAAAAGTGAAAGTGACACTAAAAGTTAAATGTACCGTTTGTGTTATGTTGCTGTTACCGGATTATGTTAAGATAATGTTTTGTTTTTGAAGTACTTCCCTTCCTTCGTTCGAAAGATAGTAAGTGCAAAGAAATATTATTTTTCATACAGGGTATTTGTAATTATCGAATATTGAGTGTGGATTCGGAGTTATGGAAGAAGAGAAAATGTGTTCTGTTCTGACAAATAAAATAACACTGATATTTCATAAAAGCATGCTAAAATGTCATTCGATCCTCGTAAAAAAAACATGATAATGAAGCAAAGGAATGAACTGAATTGTGATGTTTGGTCAATTACGAAACCATTATTTTTTTTGGGTTGTTGTCCTATGGTTCCAAATTGAAACAGTGTAAAATCTATTATTTTCTGGAAGAAAAACCATAACAGGACATGAAACATAAAATAAAACTCGAAAGAATATAAGTATATTCGAGTTCTTCTTAATAAGGATCTCTATTCGAACGCCATAATGTTTACTGCCATTGAATGGGGTGCTCTGCTTTCAGCCAGCTAGACAGACAGGCCTGCAAAAAGTAGGTCATTCAGACCTAGAATAGAAATAACGAGAACGGGGAAACCCAATGCGCCATTGTCGGTTTGTTAGTTAGAACGAATGCGCGCGGTGATGGGCTTGATTGAATGAGGACAACCGTGGGAAGAGAGCCCTATCCACCCCACTGGCACTAGCTCTGATAAACAAATAAAAAAAAAATTACATCCTGATTCCTGATACACGTTCCGCTTTTCCGTTGCCCCCTTTCCAATGTCAGCATCGACTGGCAGAATCGCTTTCCAGCAGGTTGTTTAATGTAGAAACGGAAACCAAAGCATACTCGTTTGCGGTGTGTAAGGTCTCTGTGTACTACAGATTACGATTAGTGGTACTAAACAAAGTTTTTTTGGGGATCATGCGTGGTCTTGCTATCTTGCTTTGAACTTGTCAGTAAAGAAATTCGGTCGCACGTGAGCTTTGTGAAAACTTTTGCATTTTGTGGTCTTTTTTCTGGGTTGGGTATTCTAGAACATGCCAAAACATCACACTCCCCACTCTCCAGTACATCATCACCATCATGTAAGTATTGTGGCTTCGGTTATGTATCTCACTGATCAGCTTTTAATGCTTCTATTTCACTCTCAGCCACCTCCACCATCCTGCAATGATCATCTGGCACACTCGATCGATCTGGCCACAACGCTCCGGAGCGAGTTGGCCGCGTCGACATACAAGCGAGACAGGCTTATGGCAGAACTGTCGGACGTGAAGAGCTCGCTGTGTTCTAAAGAAAGTGAGTGTGAATCTTTGCGTGCCCAAAGTGCTCGCCAGACGTCATTGATCGGTTCCTTGCAACAACGACTGGCAGCGGCCGAGCAGCGGGAAAAGACACTTCACAGCCGAAGTGAAACGGTCATGCACACACTGCACCGCGACAAGAGCCACCTAGAGGATAAGATCAAGGAACTAAGCGGAAAGCTGCACCGTTTGCAGTGTGAGCTAACGAAGGAGGAAGGGTTGCGCGACCAGGCACGTTGCCAGCTGCAGGATCTGGTGCGACGACTCTGTCTGTTGCTGGGGGTGGATGTGTGCGACGGTGCTCATCTGACGCCAGAATGTGTGCTTGCCAAGACGGGCGAAACGGTGTCGGAAGTGCAGAGACTGCGGGCAAAGTTGGCCGGTACCTGTGAGAACCTATCCTCGACCGAATCGGAGCTGTTGAGTACGAAGGCGGCTGCTTCGGCGGAGAAGACTCGTCTTCACACACAGATCGAGGGTCTGCAGTCACTGGCGCAGAGTTTAGAGGGACGGTGTCGACAGGCAGAACGTGATCTGCAGGTGACGCGCGATCGGTTGGCTGAATGTGAAGTTACCGGTGATAAACTGAGAGGTAACGGTGATGCTTTGTACTTAGAAGAGTTTCAATATTACAGCACTGTTTACTACATGTTGCAGAGGAATTGAGAGGATTTGAGTCACGCTGCTGCAGATTGCAGAATAGCTATGATCGGTTGCAGACGGAGCGCTTGCAGTTCCTGCGTACGATTGCAACGATCGTAGGAGTCAGCGAACCATGTGAGAATAACCTCCGGGACAAAATCCGGGACCTGACCAATCATAGCCAGGCATTGCATGATGTAAGCATGTTGCGTTATGATAGCTAACTAGACGCGTTTGCTAATATTCGAAGTCTGTTTCAGCAAGTTTCCCAGCTTCGTGAACAACACCACCAGGAAGCTGCTAAGCATCGCGAACACCAGGAAGCTAGTGCCTGCCGATTGAAGGGGGAGGAGCAGCACCGGATGAATCTGGAGGATCGGCTCGAGAAAGCGTGCCACGAACTGCAACACTTCCGATCGGAACACACGACGGTAAGGAGAGCAGAGGGGCTAGATTTGATATTAAAATAGTACAATTATTGAGGGATTTTCAGCTGAGCGAGTACCTATTACGGTTGGCGAGAGCACTCTGCTGGAGTGAATGCACGGAACCACCGGCACCGGGCAGTGACACAACGATCCTCAGCGAAACGTTGCTCGAACGTGCGGAGCGTCTGGCAAACCATCACGAGCATCATATCCACGGCACGGGTGATAAGGTGAGTACAGCTTGCTTTGTCACGGCTTTGTCACAGTTATAACATGCGTTCCATGTATCACCCGCATGTGCTCACCATTTGCAGAGCTGCTGGGAGGCTATCAACCATAACCATCATCACCATCATCACACCTCGCTTTCCCATTCGGCGTCAAAAATACGCCGCGAGCGTTCCTGCACCGATCTACCACTGAAGGAAGTATGATTGTGCCTTTGCTTTGTGCGACCATTTCACCCAGCATCTCATGCCCATTTCATTTGTAGAGCTCTACCCTGTACCATATGCAGCGCAAGGTGCGCGTACTTAAGGAACAGATCCAGCGACGCGATCTTCATCTTGAGCTGCTGCGGCGCAAGATTGCCCTGCTGGAGGATAACGCAAGGGGGAAAGCCACATTACAAGTACACAATCATATTCAAACACAATTTTAGAGGGATCCAGGGGGTTTCATTGCTTGCGTCGCTTTTCCAGAGACTCGGGATGCAGTAATTACACATCTTTCGTTCGCTTGTCTTTTGTCTCCGATAGACCGAGCGGGACGAGGCTATGCACAAGGCAAGGAAGAACTCGAAGCAAGCCGAACGAACCACCCAGCAGTTGGCGGAAGTGAAGGCCCAGCTGGCGGAAGTGAAGCACCAGCTGACAGAAGCTTCCGAGTACAAGATTACTGCCCTCGAGCGGGCCCGCAAGTGTGACGAGCTGCAAGCTCGGTTGTGCGATCTCGAAACGGAACGGGAGCGGCTGGTTGGGCAGTTGGCCTCGTATAAATCGCGTGCCCGATCCGCGGTGGAAACTTCACACGATCGCCGTGTGCGCGACGAGCATGCAATGTCGGTAGGTAGTGGAGCTCTCTCAAAGGGAAATGCCCTTCTTTCATCCCAATTTTGTCTGCAGCATCTTCGGGAGGAGCTGTCGCGTGTGAAATTGCAGCTGGCCGACACAAACCACCGACTGTCGCAGCTGCAGGTCTTCCGCACCTCGGTCGCGAAGCTGCTGCACGTCTCGGACTGTGCCGATTCGGAAATTCTGCAGAAGCTGCAATCGGTGTGCAGCGACCACGGTCACCATCACCGTCATCATCGGCACCACAGTGCGTCGAATCTATCCAACCGCCGGTACGATTCCTCCCCACCATCGGGTGAGGCGCACGTGTCCCGGTACGATGACATATTGACGGGAGGCGGATCTGGTGCTACCGGATCGCAATCGATCGGTTGTCGTCCGCTTAGCTCCAGCCCGGTTCACAATCGACGCTACATTGATTCGGGATTTAATGATCACGATCATCACTTTGAGGATGATTTTGATTTTCATAAAAAATATTAGTTCACTGCCGAGGCAGAATCCTGGCCACCACCCAAACATCACAGCGTGTATTCGACGACAGAACGGAGTTGTTCACTGCCAGCGAAAATAGAAGTTTTCGAAAAGAGCGTTTTTGGATGGATTACAAAGAAATACAGCAAAAGTTATACTGTTTGGCAAGATTATGATGAAGGTCTGGTGTTTGTTTAGCTTCGTTTTGATGACCTTTCGTGGGAGCGATGTTAGAAGACCCCAAAGTGGGTATAGGCAGGGGCCGATTAAACAGCACACAATCTAGGCGGCCGCGTGGGCCCCGAGAAACGGAACCCACCCCCCGCTCACAAGTAAATTTGCTTCTTAATCTTTCTCTGGTCCATAATTCCTCTTATGTCTTCTCACTAGACACTTCAGAAAGGCTTATACTCGTGTGTCCGCTTAGGGACTCCACGCGTCTTAAACCGCCACTGGATATAGGACTGGGTATAGGAGGGGTATAGGGTCACTAGGCGGGCTTACAGCTTTGGCGGGAACGCCATATTGAATTAACGAATGACAGAAGTGAATTCGATTGTGATACCTGTCTTTTAATTCATAAACGACACATCAACCGTACAGTTCCGCACACGAAACATAGTAAGTAGAACTGATTTATTGAATCTTTAGTGCAAATTTGTTTTTTTTACTTTATCACTGAGTCTTATTAATGAGATAGTTGATGACTTTTTTAGTCACAAAAACTAAAATCAAGAAGGCAAGAGTACCAAGTTCGCTTAAATCGTTTATACGTCTCGTAGATAATCTCGTAGAAGAAAGCATGGGTAAAGTAGTACAGTGGAGCGCCGTTTGTCCGGGCCCATCGGGACTTGACCTTGCCCGGATATGCGAATAACACGGATAATGAGTCAAATAATATATTGTATCACAAACAAGGTTGAAAAAATTACCTTATTTTTTGATAAAAATAGCCCAGTTTTTATTAACTTCATGTTTTTCCAATGAGAACATTTGAAATTTGCCATGAATTATAGTGTTTTTTTGTTCTGACAATGTGCTCTGATAACCGTTTTTTTTTCAAATATCCTCCTCATAACGCATTGCCATCTTTGTATTGAACTGTCATTTCTAAACAGCACGGATAAACGGACAGCCGGATAAAAGGTACACTGGTGGACAAAAAGATAGGAAAAAAATTTGTTGTGTGTTTTTTTGCGTGCAATAGGTGTGTCATCGCCAACAACCTCAACCCGATTGAGAATCTGTGGTCAACTCTCAAGCGTCAGCTTAAGAACAAGCATGCACGTTCTGCCGATTCACTTTGGAGACGCTGCAAGGCTATTTGGAAACGCATAGACAGAAGCAAATGCCGTAACCTCATCGGCGATATGGCCCTACGCTGTGAGGAAGTGATAGCGAATAACGGTCAACACATTGACCGTTAGAATATGTTTCCGCTCTGTGGAACACCGCAACACCACCTCCCAACAACCACTTAAACAGTCCTTTTGAGGGCTACCAAATATTTCCGACAAGAACTATGTTTTTCGGTCACAGAAAAAAGTTCCTATTTTTATGTCAACCAGTGTACCTGAATAAACGGCGCTCCACTGTAATTTAAAAGATTTCTTAATTGATATCCTTTAATATGTCGCAAACATAGTGAATTTTACAGTAAGTTCCCGAAATAGCACTCGTTTTTTGCATTGCAATACCTGTGTTCAATTTATATTTTAATATTAAATAAGAACCCGCAAAGCCTAAAATACCTTCAAACAGTACATGTTATTAACAAAAAGAAAACAAAAACTTTTAAAGCCACTTAAAAGCCAGAATTTTCCTAGTTTCTGCACGAATCGCATGGGTGAGCGTACATTAATAAATTGATTTTTCGCGCGAAATCAGCGTATTTCGGGAACAAACTGTGCCCACTTTGGATGACCTCAAAGTCCATGTAGGATACAGGTCATTGTTTTTGGGTTTGACAGTTGCTTCGTTCTTTTTTATGCACACATGCTGGAAGTGAATGGGTTGTTAATTTGGTTATTTGTTTTCTGATTCTGGTGCTATTTTAGTTTTTCTTAATTTAAGTGAGCCAAGAATATGTTCAACAATCTTCATATTTTATGAATTGGATGGAGAATACGATGCAAAATGTAAATAAACGAACTGGACTTCTTCTACTTACTTTTATTTGACAATTCCCTAAGCATGCATCCCGCTAATTTTCACTACACGTCCTTTACTTGCCTACAGACAGCTTTTAAGCTTTTGTGCCCCCCTCTTCCACTTCACTTCAAACACTTCGTCCACCTTTGTCCATATGCCGTTGTGTTGGTGACAATTTACGCGTGGCACATACTGAGGTGTATATGAACAAGCAAGAAAGCATAAACGATTCCGCCCTGTTGAGGCCGCGATTTCGGTTGGTTTGGTTCAGACAAAAATAGGTCCCGATCCTAACTCGCCGTCGACACGTCCTCCGTGATTCCTAGCGCTCCTGTTGTACCCACGGGTATGAATAGATTCTGATTGGTTCATACCCTATTCCGGTTCGGGTCGTGGAATGAATCGTATCTCCCACGACTTGTTAAACAACTCCGGATAACTCCGGCAAAAAAAAAACTCGCAGATTACTCGGTGGTTAGATCAAGTTGTACAGACAGTGGTGGAAGGAGGCATAATTGGACCGAGCAAACTGTACGATGGATGACACATTTGATGACGGGTACCATAGAAGAAGAAGAAGAAGATGTTTATAATCCTCAGCTTGGATTCACAAGTATTCTAGGTCCTTTTTAATCATGTTTGAAGCGGGAGATAGTGTTTGTACATTTCATAAGATTTTTTTTTATTCAGGAGGAACGGTTTAAAAATGATGTATTGCTAATAGAATTTTAAATAAACAATAAAATGAAGAAAAACATATTTTTGTTTAGTTCTATGTTACTTATAACAAATGGTAGAATTGAGAAATTGCAATGAATTTGATGAAATAGAGCAGTGTTTGTCGTCCATGCCATGGTAGTGTTGCGCTACCATCTATCGTTCATGCCATGGTAGTGTTGCGCTTGGTACGGATAGAATATAAAGAATAGCAGGTTGACGTGGGAAAATCTTCTGGAACCTTGGTACGGAAAGAAATCCGGAACCTATTCAATGTATTTAAATATCACATATTGCTGCCATGCATGGAATTAAGAAGATTGATCAAGCATGGAACATGTTACAATTTTGTTTACTAACATGGGTTCCACCTGCACTTGCGCTTGTTTGATATAGCTTCATAACCATCTATCGGCATGACACGCGAATGGCCTGGCCAGAACCGGCACGGAATACATAGGAGAAAGCAGGGCAAAATGGGCATATCAAGCAGTGTACTGAATATTCCTTTGAATATGCCATAAAACACAAATTATTCTTACATTATTACACGCCTCCATCATTTATGTATGGATTAAGATTGCCATGAAAAAAATGAAAAACATGAAAAAAATGTAAAATAAAAGTCGATGTTTTATGAGCAGTTATTTTGACACGCTGGCAAAATGGGCATAACCCTGGGGCAAAGTGAGCATATGTAAACAAAACGTGAAACGTCTAAAGACTGGGGCAATTTGAGCCACAACAACTGCGCTTAGGTAATGGTGTATGCTTTTGCACACGTTTCGTGAAATGTATTCTCGTCTTATCTTTTGTTTTGCTGTTCAGGAAAGTCTTTAAAATTCTTCCAAAAATATATTGTCATAATTAAACCAGTTTTTACACGTTTCAATCTACAAAATCGAATCTTATGAAGCTGCGCCTGTTACCATTATTGTGAGGACAAATACAATACAATAAGGGTTATAAAACTTACATGGTATTCATAGACCACTCCAATGCATACATTTTGAGTATTGGAATATATCTTTGTTATGAAATATTGCTTAAATAGAAGGTGCCCATTTTGACCCACATGTCCATTTGGCCCGCGTTTCCCTACATTAATAAAGGCACCGTTAAAAGTTCGATACCGGCTTTACGCGTTTCCCTCAGCGTCAAGGTCACCAGCGAATGAAGACAGTACATAAAACACGCACACTGCGGGTAAGATGGACACATCTCATAAATGCGTGAAAAAGGTTATTTTTGTAATAATTCAACAACGCAGCATCCTAACTAAAAATAAAACAACACATTTGAGAACATTTTTGACACAACATATGTAAAATTGGTTAAATTAACGAACAAAACAAATTATCAATCGTGCGCACCCTTGTGGATCTAATTAGACTACTGCGGATCTTAAGCTCTGTAACTTGCATTGTTTATATTTTCTTTTATTACATGAATGAGTTATGGTAATTATTTAGTAAAAAAGTGGCGAAAGAATATGAGAAATAAAAATAAATTGTTTTCTGGTGGTTTCAGAATTCTGACACCAAAGCGGGAAAGACGGACATTCTGTCCTAGGGAAAGATAAACACCGAATTTGTTGATTTATTTTACTTCTTATATCAATTGGCGATGAATTTATTTAATCAAACACCTTTAATAAGTGCATTTCGAATAAGTGTATCGAAGATATAAACCTTCCAGCGACTAGAGAAAGTATTCAAATTAACACCGAGAAATGAAACACCGGTCAAAATAGCCTGCATGCGTTATGCTATTACTCGCTCGGCCCTGGTGAGACAATTCACAAAACCCAATATCTTGTCACGACTTGGACGATTTTAATCCACAAAACGAGAGAGCACTGATATGAAATCGTTCAGACATAGATGAAAGATACTATGGGATTTCATATACCAAGAAATTCTCTCTTTAATGGAAAAAATGGCTGCGCCTATTAATAAGTCCTTTAAACATGCTGTGATCGCTCAATTTCCGCGGAGTAATATCCTAAAGAGAAGTTTTAGACTGTTGTTCTGTAAGCTGGTGCAACATTAGCTATTAGTGTCCGATATTTCAAGAATGCTTTAGATTCTGCATTCTTCGAGGTGTTAGAAGCTTTGCATATAATTCTTAAATTAACGGCTGAATGAACCGCCGTTGCAATTGGCCAAAAATTGGTGTATGAACGTACCAGGACGTGGAATTCAATGTGATAGGTTCAAATCTATATATATAAAAATCTCGTGTCACGGTCTTTGTTGGATCATTTTCAACGAAACTTTGCACACACCTTATGGTGGTATGAGAATAGGTTTTAAGACTTAAAAATCGTTCAGATGTTACACTAAATTTAATTTAAAAATGATTTTCTAACTCCCATACAAAGAGCAGGATTGTTGTTGTGTTGTATACGGCACTTTGACACTTGGTGTGAGGAGCCTGGCGGTTTAAACTCGATCATCGAATCCTGAGGGGATACGGGCACGATACAACTATCCCAAGTAACAAATCAATAAAAAAACATTTTATTTTTTTTAATAGCTAAGTTTGTCGGGTCAGCTAGTATTCTATAAAATTATACTTGAAAAGCGATAGAATCTTAAAATTTTCAAAACATTTTCTGGTAAAATCCGAGTTTAAGATAATGTACGCACATTTTCGTGATCGTAATATTAATATGTTCCAAGATTTTTTAACATTTTCCTTAAGTTGTCCGTCTTCACCTACCTTCCCCTAAATATTGCACACACATGAAATGTAGAAGCCCGTGGGGTAAATAAGAAGGTGGTGGAGAGTGTAGTGGAATGTATTTATTTTTTTGGCCATTTGTCCACCAACGCAATCCCACATCAGCGCAAACTTTTTGGCGGCCATCATGAACCCTCAATATCCCTCATAACGCCTTTCAAAAACGCTCGCCAGCGAGAGAAATTCGCCCGATTTGGAGCGTTAGCGAGCTCACAACCCCAGCCGCAAAATCGGGTTTTCGCCGCGATTTTCGACCAAGCGAAAATAAAAATTATGCCATTTGTATGGGGCGAACACACACACACGAATTATGGTTGTTGATTATGGGTGGGAAGATTATGGTTATGACTTCTGTTTCACTCTCGCTCACAGGCGATGATGTTCCGTCGCTTTCTCACCAAGTTATTGGCGCAAATCTGTGGTTGTTGCTGCTCTTTCTCGCACGTGAGGCAGTTTTCTTTGTCCTTGTTTTTCCCGTGTGTGACATTGGCTGTGAATCCTCTTGATGCGTTAAAGGAAGTTATGTTAATTAAAGGGTAAATTGTTAGATGCAATGGCTCTGGCACACCAAATGATGTACCAATTCGTGCACGTTTATGTGCCACACTGCACCTAAAGCGTTTTGTGACTAGCACAACCACAAACACAGTATTATGATGTTTGTAGATTTGGGACATATTTTGGTAAACTTTTTATGCGGCCGAGCAACAATTAAATGCCGCATGTTGTATACCCTTTAAACCAAACGGCAATCAGCTGCAATCTTTTCATCGTCACTCTGGTGCTCTCTTCGACCAGCGCCCCGACTCATTGAACGCATGCTGTGATGAGACTGGTTCCTACGAGACCGGACGAGATCGATTCTTATCCGGACCATTCCCCAGATAGCAAGAACCGACTATCCGATAGCGTGATTTGAGTAAGGTTAAGAAGTCGTTTCAGCGCTGTCTACAGCATTGTTCGTTATGTCAAAGAAGAAGAAGAAGAAAATGGGTGCGGGAGGCTATGAGCTTGCAATGCCGCACGCGGCCTCGGTACGTGGGGGATGGCGAAATCACCCATACAACAAAGAGAGCTGGGAGATGGGAGGGAGCTGTGGGGTCTTATCGGCCACGGACTGCAATCGACCAAGTGGTTCCATAAAGGGCTAGTATGTGGTCAGCGAGTGCGCTAGGTAGTTTGGCAGGCGCCAATCCGACCCGTGGGTGCAACGAGTTCGAGTCGACACAAATGAACTGGATCGTTTACGGATGGTTCCGACAGAGAAGGATTACGCTGGATCCTTTCCTCGGGGCCCGACGCGGCCGCTTAGTTTGGTTTGGCCTCTGGTTAATCCGCCCCTGCCCGCACCTCACTATTGTTTGCCTTAAGGCTTACGGCAAATACAGTTTACATTTGTTATTCTAAACTATGCTAGCATTATTGAACAGCAATACGAAAGAAAAGGAATGGGAAGGAAAGAAGGGGAAAGCGAGTAAATAAATAGGGAGCTAACAAGAGCGGAAGGAACCGGAGGACCAGGAAGGGTGATAGTCGAAGAGGTGAGATGAGAAAATGAAAGCGGGGATTGCGTGTAGTAGCGTTTACTGTTCCGAAGCGACGATGGGTTCTAAACAATGGGGGACGAGCGCGAAGCGAACTGGAGGGAGCATACAGGAACGGGGAGGACACACAGGAAGGGATCAACATGCATTTTTTGAAAATCGATGTTCTTCCTTCTGTATTGTCCAAATTGTACACATCAATCTTATGAGCTGCGGATCGTACAAAGCTTCTTCATATTTTTCTTATTTGACACAGCAACCATTGCTTTTCTGTCTCCCTCAGCCACTCCTTTCTTCTTCTTGGCGCAACGACCTACGCGGTCATGCCGGATAGTTAACCGTTGCTACGAGAGACGGTCCATACGAGGCTTGAACTCATGGCGAGCATGTTGCTAAGTCGTACGAGTTGACGTGACCTGTTACTAATTAGTTTACCCATAGCGAGACAGGCGGTCCTGGGCCACTAGGATCAAACGGGGCTTGAACGCAGGACGGTCATGTTGTTGTGTTGTGTTCGGGTAGTACGACAACGAGGGGCAGCTAAATCTAACCAAGCCATCCATAAAATGCGGGGACGCGTGGAGCAGCTTTGTGCGTGAAAGGATCGGCTGCATCACCGGCATTTAAGGCTCCCGGGGGCCGTTCGCCACAGCCAATCCCCGAGCGCAGCCGCAGCGCTATCGACTATGTATGCAACATAAACGCCACTTACGCATCCTGCGTCAATCGCCAGGACAGTGACGGGCTAGAACACAACTTTCTATGCCATCCTCCAGGCAGCGACATGGCCGCGCAGCACCATCCGCAACGATGATGCGTCTCCAAAAAAGGCGAGAGAAGGAGCAAGCCAGGCAACGCGAGCGATGCATGCGTCAGCCAAGCCGGGGCGGGTCGCTCCTCGGTTACAGCATCGAGCGAGAGGCGGGGGAGACGTTTCTTTTTCTCTTCCGAACAATAGACCCCGATAATTAGAATTAAAAGGGTACACCATGGTCGGTAAATCCTAACCTTCAATCCGGTGGGAGGGAGAGAGGGAGGGAGGGAGGGGTGGGAGAAGACTGGAGGGTTTGTACATTATTGAAGAAAAAAAAAATGGAAAGACAATATGTGTTCAATGAAATCCCTCATTTTAATATTTGACCTTCCGTTGACATTAACTAAACATTGGTTGGCTTAACATGAGCGGACTAGTGCATTGAATGTTTGAATTATTTTTTTTTTTTTGCACAAGTGCAACTAACTGCACTAACAAATAACATAAAACCAGTACGAAGCATGCATTCAATCGATCCGGAAAATAGCTCGAACGGTAAATCGATTCCATCCACACGACAACTTGCGCGTTGATCGAATCCAGATTCGAACGACGGCGCTCTAGCCAACGCGCAATGCATCAGCAGCCAAAAAAAAACGGGAAGGAAAAAAACAATAACCCCAAGTCAAGCGCGCTCATACAAGGTCAAGCATTCGCCAATAACTGCTGGGAAAACGAAGGAGGTGGGGAAGGACGTCACTGAAAACGCGTATGATCTGGTAGAACGGATAAAGAAGACAGAAGATAAGCGATATCACTCCCACCACCATCATATGAACAGCTGGTGTGATCGCAACTACCGACCAGGAAGGAGTAAGGGGGAGGGCAAGATTCATTTTTTTCTATCCGTCCATAAAATTTATTTTTTGTGGCTGCTATTCGATACAACAACCCTGGGAAATCTGCCACAATTTTTGCCATAAAACCCGTCTAAAAAAGTTCGCTTGGTCGAGTAACCTCTTAAACCGGACGTCGTGTGGACGTCGGGTGGACGTCCACACGACGTCCACACGACGTCCGAAATCTTCAATTTTGCGGCTAGGGAAATTGTAGAAATTTGTTGTACGGGGGAAGGGGGTATTTTACTAAGGTTTTTCACGTATAGATGGCGCTAACGGGAAGCGTGAAATATTTCCACAGTTGAAATTACACACATTTCGAATGCCCTAGCCGCAAAATTGAAGATTTCGGACGTTGTATGGACGTCGTGTAAACTAGTGATGTGCTGTATGGAGCGCATCCACAACTCCGATCCGACTCCCACTATTGTTAGCCCGATTTCGACTCTGGCAAAATGGAACCACTAGATCCACCCGAAGTTGGAGACGTCCCGAGTCGTTCGGAGTCGTTCGGAGTCGTTCGGAGTCGTCCGGAATCGCCCGAAGTCGTCCGAAGTCGTCCGGAATCGTGCGGATTCGCCCGGAGTCGGAGTCGTCCGGATTCGTCTGGAGTCGCCCGAAGTCGTTTGGGACTCCGATATTGCAGCGCGGACCTACCTTCCGGAGTCGATTCCAAATTTATCGGAGGCGGATCGGAGTCGACTCCGGATTTTTGCCAATCTTACCCTTCACTAGTGTGGACGTCCACCCGACGTCCACATGACATCCGATTAAAAAGGTTACTCGACTAAGCGATTTTTTTAGACGGGTTGTAGGCAAAAAAATGTGACGGATTTCCCTGGGTTGTTGTATACAATATCAGCCACAACAACAAAATTATGGATGGGTAGAAAAAGGTGAATCTTGCCTTCCCCCTTACTCCTACCTTGGCAGTAGTTGCGATCACACAGCTGTTTATAAGATAGTGGTGGAGGAAGTGATATCGCTTGTCTGTTGTCTTCTTTATCCGTTCTACTAGATCATATAAGTTTTCAGTGAGATCACTACCCCACCTCCTTCATTCTCCCAGCAGTTATTGGCGAATGCTTGACCTTGTATGAGCGCGCTTGACTTGGGGTTATTGTTTTTTCCGTTCCGTTTTCGTTCCTTTGCTGCTTGATGCATTGCGCGTTGCCTACAGCCATCGTTCGAATCCGGATTTGATCGATGAATCGATTGGATTTGATGAATCGATCTACCTTGGAGTTATTTGCCAGATCGATTGAATTTATGCTTCGTACGGGTTTTATGTTGTTTTTAGTGCAGTTAGTTGCGCTAGTGCAAAAAAAAAGAATCAATAAAGGGCCAATTATCAATGCACTAGTACGCTCATGTGAAGCCAATGCTTAGTTAAACTTAACGGAAAGTCAAATATTCAAATGAGAAATGATATCATTGAATACATATTGAATTTCCATTTATTTATTTTTTTAATAATGCACAAACCCTCAAATTCTCTACCAACCACCCCCCCCCCACCTCCCTCCCTTCCATGCAATGGGTATTGCAGGTGGGGATATTTCTAGTCTCGGTAACGAAGACGCAGAGCAAAATGAACCAAATGTAAAAAAAATGTATGCAAATAATAGTCAACTTAAGAAAAAAGAAGTTAACTAGAATGCATTACAGGCGTGAGGCTTATAATATTTGACACATATAAATTAAATTCATTCCTGTTATATCTACCAATAATACCAAATACAAAGAGACGACATAGAATTTATTTACATCTTTTAATAAACAATCCTATATCTTACAGATCATTTCCACTAGAAACTGATAGATTCTGTTTCATTATTCATCAGCCAAAATACAATAGGTACGCTCAAACACTGCATATCTTTCTTCGCGAATCTTTCCCCTTCTACTAGAAACAAGTGTCAAAAAAAGATTCGCCATTATTTTTGCGTTCACACAACACGAATTTTAGCAGGATATAATTATCTCAATTAAACAAAATAATTCGTAAAAGACGGGTTGCGAAATGCATAATATTCCACCTTTATAACATTTACGGTTCGGTAGCGATCGAAAAATTATGTTAAAACACGAGAAAACACAATAATTCTATCTGCCTGTCAAAAGATTGCAAGCAAACATTTTTGTTATCCATCCAGCGATGGATAACTTGGATTGCTCGAAAACCATTCGCCACAGGCTGCTACACCACCCCTACCTCAGTGAAAATGTTTGTTTGACAGATTTTTTCTAGCAGAATATGCCGTGTCCGAACTAGTGTTGGAAGATTCAGGATTCGGAAGATTCGAAGATTCAATTCCTAGAAAGATTCGAACGAATCGTATTTTATTTGTAGGATTTGAAACCCTACACGATTTCTTTGCGATTGGGATTTGATTGCGATTCGATTGGGATTCGAAGGATTCTTATTGGGATTAGTATTACGATTCGAAAGGGATTGCGATTCGTTTGGGATTCGTATGATTGGGATTCTGAATGTGATTGCATTGGAATTGCGATAGGGATTCTGAGTGCAATTAGGATTCTGATTGCTATTCGAATTTGGTTTGCGATTGAAATTAGAGGCTGTCCCCGAGATGCTATTAATTATTATTAATGCTATTAATGGGGGTCGAGAGAAACCACGTATCTCTATTTGGAAAGTCTAATCACGCAGTTTTCAGTCGAAATATTGCAAATGTTCGTGTAATGTAGCTTTAAAGTTATAGTCACTAAATTAATTATTTGATTCAATATTGAATAAAGGTCCGCGTATCTCGGGGACCTGTACTAATTATGATGTAAGTACTGAAAAGTTAAATAATTTGAGTGAAACAAAACGATATCTTATTCTAGCTTTAACTAATTCCCCCTCCCCCCCCCCCCCCTCAACAAACTACAATAAACCGCTATACCATATTGGGAATGCGATTCAAATATTCGAATCCCAACCAGGATTGGGATTCAAAGATTCGAATCCCTTCTGAGATTCATTTTTCCCATCACTAGTCCGAACGCGGCTAATGTATATGCTAGTTAGGTTGCTGCACTCAAAAGACACCAGTGAAACAAAAACCCTTCATCAAAACCGGTTCCGCTTGCTCTTTTCTGTTACTACCGTCAACAGCAGGTACGCAGAAAAAATGACACGTGTTTTGCATTTGTTGAAGGAATAACTCTCGCCCCAAAAAATCTCTTGATCATACCCACCACCAACAACGGCATTCAGACACATCAGTGCATGATTGTGGAAACTGATATTACCGCGCAAAGAACGCAAAGTACAAGGTCCTCCTTAGCCCCACGAGAAAAGATAACCAAAACTCTTCCCTCAGGGCATACAGCAATCGCTCGGGCAAGCATCGTTCCATAAAGCCGTTCGAACAGTGCAAGCATTTCTCGCTGTTGCAGGTCAAATCGACGGTCATGTTCAGCGGATGTGATTCAGGTTTCGCGCTGTCAGCGCGTGAAGAAAACGGAAGATGTGTTAAGAAGAGGTGCAAGTCGTACGATTGTCCTTGTTTGAACGCCTGATTGTCTTTTTGCCACGTGGTGCCGAATCACATGATTTTATCCCGTTTGAAAAACGCTTTCCCAAGCCTAGAAGGGGGATGCGCACAAGGGAGAGTTTCAAATATGATTTAATCTTTTTTCCAATACGAGCGTACGGATTGATGTACCAATGACTCTTTGCGGTAAGCGGCAAAACAACAAATCAAACATTAGCAGTTCTAGACACAGGCAGATAAAAAAAGCAAAAAAGAAATAACACATAAACCATAAGCATATCAATCGTGATAAAGTGAACGATTTTACCTCGTCGTCATCGCAGCAGGTCTAGTTTCGGTACTCAGAAGGTGATGGTGCTACACACCCGCAGGAAAACAATCCTATGACGACGACGACGTCTTGTCACTCGCTTAACTTCGACCACAACATTCGCGTCGCAGCATTTCTCATATGAAAGTTTTATCTCAACCCTTGTTTGCTTCACCACAATCGCCCCCCTCCACTTCCATAACCAATCGTGGGCCAATAAGTCGATTGGGTTCGTTTATTCACCCGCAGCAGCAACATCAGCAACAGTTCATCATGGCTTGCTTTGAGAATGATAGGGTGTGTATGTGTGTGTGTGGGCGTGTTGAGCAATTCAGCATCGTTCGTGGAGTTGCAGGGGCGCGGGCTTTAAACCGATCGATTCAGAAGGATTTATGATCGAAAAATAATACAGTGATGTGCTTTTTTTCTATTCTACTATACATGTTAAGTTCAATGTTGTTATCTTACTTGAAAATACGTTTCTCCTTTGCAATAATGTTTCAATTGATAATTCGCAGTTTTATTTTGTTATTCAATTTTAGAAGCGAATAAAAATACATCTTAAAATTTGTCAGTGTAGCACTCACTGTAACAAAGGCTATGCATCGTTTCACTTCAGCTTGTTGTCAATGACCGGTTTTCCATGATACTTTCGTCGTGGGTCAAACAAATTATCGTTCATGTCGGTTCCCATCAAGAGGTTCATCTCTTCAAAACGACTGCCAGGGTGGTTTACAGGGTTTTCCAAGTCACTTTAGGATGTCAACAACGGATCAGGTGTAAACGTCTGTTTTTTTATGCCGGGGGTTGAAGCCGGATCTCACTGGCCGTTGAAGTGTTGACAATCAAGCTGAAGAAACAAAACATTATTACAGGGTTTTCCAAGCTAATTTTGAATGTAAACATAGTTTTTCACTGCATGAAGCTATTCCGCATCGCTATGATATTTCATTTTCATCATACAGGGTTTTTCAAGTCACTTTCGAATGTAAACATTGTTATTCACCGCGTGCAAGATGTTATTCCACATCAATCTGATATTCCATTGCCATCATAATAATTTTTAATTACTGCATCATGATTTTCAACACAACTCAAGCTTGATTGAGTTTGAAAGCTCTTTTTTATGTGTTGAAAATCATGTGTTGAAACTGAAATTTCATTTTGAAGCAGATACACCATGACAGCTTTTGAAAAACACCTTGGATGCGGTTAATATATATGTGCAAATTCGAAAGTGACTTGAATTGACCCTGTAATAATGTTTAATTTCTTCAGCACTCTCGGAACCTCTTTCGATACCTCGGGGCCCTTTATAGCCGTTCAGCTTTATAGAAGAAAGCATTTAGCAGTTGAATATGCGAATATAAATACTTGTAAAAAAAATAGCGGAAATTGGGGCAAGTGTGCCATACGGGGCAAGAGTGCCACCTAGCATTTTTCCTTAAAAACTTTAGTTTAATGATCAATTGTGTATACAGTTGGTTCCTTTCCAATGACTAGGTATACTGAGCCGAATTTCATATAGACCAATCGATATTCCCCATTGTTTTGAGCTGATTTATATTGAGTTTCAAAATTGAGCAGAATATTATAATTTTTTAATCCAACCAAATAAGCTCTCAAAAATTATGCGAACAATCAACCGAGAAAATATTTACACCACCGTATAGCTGAGAAAACGTGAAATTTTTTGTGGGGTTGGTTGAAAAAAACTTTCTTTTTGTCACTGAAAAATTCAATTTCAAAAAAGTTACAACTTTTGGGGCAAGTGTGCCATCTCTGTTTGGGGCAAGTGTGCCACAATCTTTCATAGGCGCGAGCTGTCAAAAATGTAAACATTGTTGTAGCGTGCTGCGGAATGGTGCGCTATTGTGAGCGGATTCCACGCCAGAAAAACAGAACAGTAAAAAAAACCATATTGTGGTACAGTTGGTGGTCAAAAAGGGTTCATTGTTGACTAAATACATGTAGGAATACATACACTAGTGGTACAAACGTAATAATTTCCAATTATCTAAGAAATACGGTTATTTTAACCAGGTGGCCGTCTTGCCCCATACGAGTGGCACTCTTGCCACATAGCCCAAAAAACAACGTCTTTTTGGACCCTTTTTAAAACGCTTCAAAAACAATTTTGTTTGCACGTTTTTTCAAGCGAAACTCATTTATAAGTGAGGAAATAGATGTAAAATGGTTATGAGATTTAAATCGGCTTTTGAAAAACACGTTTTAGTGAGTTATAACTTGAAATGCTTAAGGTGGCACACTTGCCCCAAGTTCCGCTACCTACTATGACAGCATTTAATATAAAAATGTGATCTTTTCCTCAAATACCATGCATAAAACGATCTACGTCACCAACGCTCGCGGCTAGCAAAAGCGCATTCCATTTCACGCTATTCCATTCCAATAAATTGCTTCCTTTAGAGATCGAGATAGTAAGGCATTCCTGCTGCTCGTGTTGCACGCAATCGTCAGCAGTAGTTTGATTGGTTTCACCCGGCGGCAAACGGTGGGACCAACTTACACAAAATCACAGTACACCCCTAGTAACAAGCACAGACGTTGCACAAAATCACTGACTAAAACATAATATGATATGCGAGCATTCGTGGTTGCAAAACTGTTTTCACACCCTTTTCACAAGATCACGCTCGTATGGAACAGCACGAATGCAGCAAAATGCGCGGCTAACAACATCGAATCGAATCAAGATCACTAACGCTAATCCTTTCACGCCGGAAACTCGCAGGACGCAAGGCTGGTTGGGTGGATGGTTTGGGGAGCTTGTTTTGCAGATCAATACCAACCGGACCGAATGAAATGGAAAGTGAGTTAATAAAAATAATAAGACCACCGAACCTCGTACACGTATCTCGTCCTGCATACGACCAATCGCTTACATAAGCACTTTCTCGCTGCGATAAATCCGATGACACATGTCCGCCATTGCTCTTATCGCATCGGTTTTTCGATCGATGAGTACAGTGAAACGAGTTCATGCCCAGGAACATGGTGAACACAAAAAGGGTAAGTGTGGTAGGCAGGGTAGGTGCCGGAGGGTGATCCTGCGATCACGATATGCTCCAATAGATAAGGACGCTTTTCTGGTGAATATTTCGAGTGAGCGAGAAGATGTCTATATCTATTATAGCGAGGCGGTGTGGCAATTTGAGTGCTTGTTTGTAATTTTTTTTTTTTTTATAAATTGAATGACAGTTCGTACGTTCAGTGTGTTCACTTTCTCCACTCACGTCTCATATCGAGCAAATCGGCGCTTGTGTTTTCGTTTGTGTGTTTTGCTACACCATACCACAACACAGACATATGAGCTCTTACTTGCTTCTCTTGAAATCGGGCCTGTGTGCTTCGATGCTTGAAATGATTAACGTTGGGTGTTGCTGCTGTCGGTGTTTCGGGGGTTCGCCGTTTATTAAAATCATTTCATACAAGAGACTGTTGATCGGCTAAGCGGCAGAAAGAAATGCAAGATGAAAGCAGCATATGCTAATGATCCCCACATTTGAGGAAGTGATGGGCCTTCAACAATTCAGTGTTGCGCACATACAATGTTGTGTGCGCCAGCCTGCCCGTCCCTGTCCGCCTGGTTTTGAACGTACTGCTTTTGATCTAGGATAATGATGCTAACTATTTCTCATTGCGATTGCGTTTCATTATAGTGGGCTCGGAGATTGCGCAACAGCGATGGTGGTTTTGGGTCGCCTTATATCTCGATTGTCGGGGCAGCTCGAACGTCGAGGCTAATGAGACGTGGAAGCGCAACTAGTGACTTTCTTGTCTGTTGGAAAATGCGTTTGAATCGGTGGATGCGCGAACACCAAACGGTAGAAATCGAAATAAGCGACGGAGAGATGTATGTGACATTGGTGGTGAATTTATAAAGAGACGTTGGAAATGAGAAGAAAGCAAAGCCTGCCAGCGTGATGTCACATATGATAAATAATGTCGTCTTTCGTGGTTGCATTCATAAGAAAACAAGAATGATGTAACAGTTCCGTGTAGACAAAACTATTTAAAGTTACAACAAGGTATGTAAGAAAAACAAAATATGAATTTTGTGTGCAAAATACATGATGAATACTTCATGGTCTTTTACTCTGAAAATCATCCTCTCAGCCGACTTCCATCTCCAAAAACGTTCATGTCGTGAAAAAAACCTAATGTTGGTGTCCCAAAACAAATGGCTTTCTGCCCGCATGATTTTTTAACAAAATTTAATTAAAATTTAATATTATCAGTAACAAGGTTGTGCTGTATGTTAATAAGGAAAGCAAGATGTCTGCAGAGGAATCTCCTAACATTTATGTCTTCTTCCTACGGCTGTGCGAGTGCGTTGGTGCAGTGTTCCTATCACAGGGTCGTGAAATAAAACGGCTAGCCAGAAAGGGAGCACGAAATCTTTCCTTTCTTTAAAGGGCCATTTTCCAAGCATTGCAACACCACACATAACCGACAGATATGCTCCACAACCACACCAGACCAGTAACCCGCATCAAACCCGCAGAAACAGGAACATAATATAGAGAAGATTTCAAAATTGATCGCCATGCTATAGGTCCTCGACAACGACGCTGCCATTTTCGCATCGGGGTTTTGCCGACTGAGTAGCTTCCGCTCTAGCAAAAGACACCACTTACAGGAACGAAGGAAGAGAAATAAAATCACCAGTCTCCAAGAAGATAGCAAAGAAGAGCATCAAGCATTACAGACGCTTAATTCTTTCCCGGACACGCGACGTCGTTTGGCGTCCTGGTTACAGGTTTCTGCTGTTGCTGAGGAAATATGTTCGGTGAAAGATTGGGTTCGTTTCGAGGTTGCTTAGCTTACTTGTTGTCAGCATTCGCCAAGATACCAATGGAGAGTTTGGGACGTCTGGAAATTGCATCAGCATTTCGAGGTAGAAAGGAAACGTTTTGTTTTAGGGGATATGGAAGAAAACACTGACACGTAAAGTGAAAATTACTCCTCATTCACACCTTATGGGACTGCCGCCTATTTGCCTTATGGGTGGTAAGAGTAAGATGCAGAGGGAGACGGGAAGTAAGTACGCAAAGGATAGTGCGATCTTTTGTTAACAATTATCAACCATCAAACTGTAACCGGAACTTACGCAAGCAAAAGACCCAACACCGAGCATGTTGTTGCATGGACTGAGTCCTTCCCTGCCGTGTGCGCAGGGGTAAAGGGTAAAGTAAATGAATAAACATAAAAAGGAGCTAAGAAACGAACTCACGACCTGCTGTATCCACGATCAAACATTTAACCACCGTACCATGGAAGGCTTAAATAAAAGCAGTTGCATGTGCGCTATCCATAGTGGTGCAATCAAAGTGGTTCGGGCCTAAAATAACAGAGAAGCGGAGCGGTTAAAGGGTGAAATTTAAAATTTGAATTGCTTTCCTATAATTTCCAGGATAAACCCGTTAAAACAGAGGCGGTTGAAGCTTTTGGAGCATACTTCCACCGTTATAGCTCATTTGCTGATCAGCCTGATAAATAATAGTTTAATATAATATTTTTTAATGTAAAACTGTTATATCTTTTACTATATTTTGCAGATAAAAACGGAACGTTTCAAATAATATTGAGCCTACGCCGATTCCATGAAATAAGCAACCATTTTCATGGTGAAACATTTGCATAAATTATAAAGCATGCTTTTTATTAACTCTACCCAAAGCATACCAGCTGTGCAAACACAACACACTGTGTCTGCTCCAAGACATCGTTGCTTCTGTTTTAGCCCGCATCGTTACTAAAGTAGATGCTGATGCTTTTTGTCTTGCCCTGCGGTGAAGCCCATCTCTCTCCAGAGCACTAGACACCTCGTGCTGGAAAGTCCAATGCAATCTGGTGGATTATAGAATTTTGCGAGTGGTGTTAACATGGAAAAAATGGACAGAACGAAAAGAGGCCGGTTACATTCCATTAAAAATATTAAGCGTGTATAACATTGTATTCGTGTTAGCGTCCGTGTTAGTTGACCGTTTTCCACTAAACTCTTCCCTCATGACATCAATTAAAAATTGATTCGAAATGCAGGACTGATTCAAAATGCATCGGTTCGCTATTGCTTATACTGTGGTTGATGCTGCTCTCTATTTGCATGCATATTCAATATCTGTACCTTCACTGTGACAATGCTATCAATATTTGTCCACAGTCTATATTTCCTAACATCCCGGGTGAGAATTTTTTATCCTATTCCTGACAGGGAATGAGAAAAAACAGAAGAAGTCGTACTGCTGATTTGACACGAACAAGCCTTTTTTCTCACTGTCGTCCTACTGTTTGTATACCACAGCCGATGTAAGGATTGTAACAATATGTATGCATTCTGTATTTTGCAACGAATTGAGGAATATCCTCTTTCGCCAGCAGCAATAGCAAAATGGTGTAAAATGTCCTCAAACAGTAAAAGAATAATCTTCCCTCGTGAGGAAAGCAATGCCCTAATGATCGGTTTCACTAAGGATAACGTCAAGTTTTGGTCGAACGTCAAATAGTGTAATCTTGTATACTCCTTAGAACCGATACATACGATAGATAGAAGAGGGATGAAAAATAAATATCCCTTTCGATTGCTGGAGACACATGTTTCCGAAGTCCGAAGAACAAGGAAGCAAAGACGGTGGCAGAGTGAAGTTGTTATTGCTGTTTACCCCGTTGCTCGGTTTACTAACACAGGATAAAACCGGATTGAAGTTTTGACGCCAGGCTGCATTCACAGCAGGAAAGTTTCATGAGTACGGCCAAGATTTTGTGAAATTTGCATTTTTCATTATCGATAACATCGCGCTTCCGCAAAGATTCGACTGGAAAAAGTGGAACATTCAGCGATGCTGTGGGACGATGCTGCGATATGTTTGCTTACACACAAAGAAGACGTGTCCTTTTTCTTTGTTCATCAGATCAACTTTCTTTTGAGTTTTTATAGAGAACGATTTCAGAAGATGCATTTAGAATGCGAATGCATCTTAATGTAATCCAACAGCATCGAGGATGACGTTGTGTGCAAATAGCAGGTGCTATCCTTGGTAGACGGTTGATTTTGACGGTTTATTGTGTTTGTATGGTGAATATTTCGTTTCTTTTATGATCGGATTAGAAGTCAAGAGTAATGAAAGCTTTGCAGGAAACGACGTAGGAGGGCTTTAGTGTACAAAACAAAGCATTTATTTGCTTTTGCTTGTCTGGGCTAGGACATGTTGACGTAATGGAGAGCAGTCCCGCGCGGGCAACTGCACAGCAATTGGGAACATTTTTCAATTATTTCCTGTCGGTGGAAACGAAGAAAGATTGTTTTAGTTCTAAGAAAAACTTAGTCATGAACCTGGGGATGCATTTTTGAACAGAAATGAGTCGATTGCACTAGTAGAAGGATGAGATGGTAGTTGATGAGATTTTGGATTACTATTTTTAAAGAAGCAAAGGGTTCAGTTAAGATTTAACCACCATAGGTACACATTCTTTTTGGGTATCTCCTTTTTGTTGTGTTCAACAGCTCCGTTGTTCCATTCTACCATTGTAATCTTCTGTGACGCTTCGATGGTGCTTGCTGGAGCGATAAATTGCGACAAATAAATATTTGACCATAGTAACGAACCGTCAATTTAATAACACGCACCCAAAATTGGCCACCTTGGACCAAGTGAAAAAAATAATTAAAATGGAAATGGATCATTGGATATAACAACATAAAATATGAAGAATAGCTGTATTTATGAGTGATTTCATCAAAAGTAACATTGGTCGAGCACAAGCAGGGTAAAAAGGCATGAAGATAATTCCTTTGTCGGTGTAAAAAGGCTGTTTCATTTTAACTAATTGAAAAAAAAATTAAAATTTAATAACTTGTTGCTACGATAGACGTTTTAAACAAGAAAGTAATATGATAGGTAGCTTTACTAGATCAGTGTTACGCACTGATCTTATCATTTAGCTTCGTGCCTTCGATAGTACCGGTTATTGGCACGGGACAAGGCATGGTTAATTGTAGGAGATAGAAATTAATCACTTTAAACACGGCTAGGATGGAACTCAGTTATCGCCACCAGACGACCAAGGCGTCGATGCTGTAATGCAATTTTGTTTAACTCACTGGTTACGTTTGCAGGTGCCGCATAGCCGCGCATAGACGGGTGATGACCAGGGTGATGGATTGCCTTAATGGTTTGATATGATAATTTAACAACCTGTTTGCGATGTTTCGTCAACCAGCTGGAGCCGGTGGATTAAATTGACAGCTTACAGCGAGCGTAATCTAGATATTGACAAAGCCAGCCAGAAGATGTGTGTGGTGCGTCGTGCGTGTGTTTCCTGTTAGAAAATTCATCTTCAAAGTGGTGGCATATCGTTAAATTAAGTAGCTCATTGCCGTTCGGAGTTTTGCACCTACCTTTCGGAACCGATTCCAATTTTGGCGGAGTCATTCGGAAGCAAATTCGGATTTTTGTTGAATTTACCCATCACTAGTACATACTAATCATAAATACTAAATACTAAAACTAGTAATCATAAATGTTACTTCGGTAACAATTTCTTTCCGGGTGTTTGAAATAAGAAAATGATCTTTGACGTTTTGATGCAAATTCTATATTTTTAACTTGTCCGGTCACACTCGCTTTTGCTACTGCCAATAGTTTCGCGCCGTTTCCTGTCTATGCCCTTATGCTCGACCTTTATGGGGTGTATGACCGGAGGCTGGATCGTGTCTCTTCATCTCTTTCGCAATGTATATGTTTGCCTCTTTCAGTTGATAACAACCTTTACGCCACCTAGCGGCACCTTTTCTAACTTGGTTTATCTACATATCTCGGTCGCTAGGTGACAGCAGTTGTGTTGTTTACCTTTTTCACGCAGCCAAAACAGTCAACACAAAAACGTGCTAACATACCCCACCCCGTCAATCCTAAGTTGCGCAGGATTTACTTAAAATACTGGCACGTTTCTATTTGATGCTTCTTCTAAGCGTTAAAGTGTGTATGGACAATATATAATGTATGGGTTGACTCAGTGCAGTGCTAATATAAATGTTCATAATTCCGGTGCTAACATTTCTGTTTCTATAGAGGCAAGTTTTACCACTGCTCGTTTCAAAAGTTTTCCAGACGCTGTCCTTACTACTGCTTGTCTCACTCGTCCGTCTCGCCCAGCTATTGTTTCTTCTACAATTGCTCTCACCCAATCCTTTCGACTTCCTTCCGTAATAAATACCAAGTTTCCGACCCTGATTGGTATGTTGTCATCTCGCCACTTTTTCCTAAGATTGAGGTTAGGAAAATATTCCTTCAACCATCTGTCCCACATTTCGCTAGATAGTTTCCGGCTTCTTTTGTAGCTGTTTTGGAGTGTATCAGCCAGATCTGGGCATGTTGCTAATGTTGATTTGGAGCCGGACGAATCTCCTAAAAGGAAATGGTTTGGTGTCAGTGCTTCTGCATCAGTGGTATTGTGTGGCATATAGAAAAGTGGTCGAGAGTTAATTAGACATTCCGCATCAATCAAGGCAGTATTTAGAATTTCATCATTCAATTTTCGACCATCAACAAATGCATTCATGGACTCTTTAACGCTCCTTACCATCCTCTCCCATACTCCGCCCATATGTGGTGCTGACGGCGGATTAAAGTTCCAGTTTGTGCGTGAGTTTGTGAAGGTGTCTGCCAATTTAGAATTTAATGCTGCTATTTCTCTTTTTAGCTCGTTGTTTGCACCAACAAAATTGGTTCCGTTGTCGGAGAATATCTCTATAGGCGGGCCCCTTCTCGACACAAACCTTCTGACAGCCATTATGCATGAATCAGTGGATAGGCTGAATGCAACCTCTAAATGAACCGCCCTCGTTACAAGACATGTAAACACAGCAACGTATCGTTTTTCGGTTCTTCTGGCGTTGACGACATCTAGCGGACCTAAGTAATCCACTCCAACATAGCTAAAAGGACGAGCATAGGATTGCAGCCTCGCGTTAGGTAGAGGTGCCATTCGGGGATTATATGGTTTGCATTTTTTTACCTTGCAATACTGACAGTCTCTCGCCCTTTTTCCAACCAAAACTCTCAGGTGGGGTACATAATATCTTTGGCGAATCTCGTTAACTACAGTCTCATGATTTGCATGTCCTAGTCTGCAGTGAAATGCATCGATGATAAGATTTGTCACTGGATGTTCTTTAGGCAAGATGATAGGATATCGAGCATCGTAAGCGATATGATTAGCGTTTGCAGTACGGCCATCGATTCGTAAAATGCCATGGTCGTCTATAGTTGGTGTCAGCTGGTACAATTTGCTATTGTGCTCCAGATTTTGTTCATGTGTTTCATTCGCCATAATCTTTAGCTCTCTCGGAAAGCTTTCTTGTTGCGCCACCTTTATAAGAGCCTGTTCGGCCTTTTGGTACTCGGAACTTTGTAAGGGCATTTGTTTGGTGGTTTGTGAACTCTTTATCATTTTTGCCTGACGTTTCGTGGGTATTAACGTTTCTAGTGGTAGTTTCAAAATTTTCCTGCGACAGTTACTTATGAATCGATATACGGTTGCTATAGTACGTACCAACACCGTCCATTTCGAGAACCTTTCTACTTCTATCAAGATGTTATTAGCAACTTCGCTATGCACATTAAGTGTTCTGCGTTGTTCGTTTGTCTTCGCTATTTCCTTCTGTTCCGGCCAATTGTCTGGCGGGAGATATAGGAATGAAGGACCATTGTACCACTTACTATCCTTGACTAGAAGGGTATCTTTGCTCCATTTGGTTAAGCAGTCCGCTGGATTTTCTTTTGAGGGAACGTGTTTCCACATGTGAGGCTCTGTTAGTGAGAGGATTTCACCTATCCTGCACGCTACAAATTGTTTGAATTCTCTAGTTGCTGATGCGATCCAGGAGAGCACGACTTCGGAATCAGTATGGAGGAATTTCTTACTTATGGGAAGAGTATGGTTCTCACTCACAGTACTCATTAATCTCGCGCCCATCAATGCTCCTTGCAGTTCCATTTGCGGGATCGTTAAATGTTTTAAGGGAGCTACTTTGCTTCGAGCCATCACCATCGAGCAGTGTACGCCGTGTTCATCTTCTACCCGGAAATAAGCTACACAGCCATACCCGAGTTCACTCGCATCGGTAAAAACATGTAGCTGTAGCGATTTGTACGCTTTAGAAGCAGTATTTCCAAAATAACACCTCGGTATTTCTATTTTGTAGATTAGAGGAATTAGGTCTACCCATCTTTGCCATTTTAGAAATTCGGCGTCAGCCATTTCTTCATCCCAACCAAGTTTTGCACGCCACAGGTCTTGCATGATCATACGACCATGTATTAGGATGGGAGCGAGTAGTCCCAATGGATCAAAAAGACTCATTATTATTCTCAGAGCAGTGCGTTTAGTAGGCCTTTTCTTTTCCTCGAGGTATGGTAATAGGTCGTCCCTCCAGGTTGCAGTAAACTTAAACGTGTCTCTTACTGGATCCCAGGCCATTCCTAACACTCGTTGTTGTTTTTCTACGTCTCCGTATTTGATTGTTACGGATTGGTTCGAGGTGTTTTCGAGACTATTTAAAACAGTTTGGCTGTTACTGACCCAATTTCGCATATTAAATCCGCCCTTAGAATGAATTAATTTTACTTCTTGTGCTCGTTTAATCGCTTCTTCTTCTGTATCGCAACTATCAAAATAATCATCCATGTATGTTTTCCCTTTTATGGCTGCAGCCGACTCAGGAAACTCAGTTGCATTTTCTTGCGCATTTCTATGCATGACATACTGTGCGGAGCAGGGTGAGCAAGATGCGCCGAAGGTCGCGACATCCATTATGTATACTGAAGGTGGTTGGCTAGGATCAGTCCGAAACAGGAACCTTTGTGCGTGCTTGTCTTCTTCACGAATTTTTATCTGGTGGAACATTTTTTCAATATCCCCACCGAAGGCCACTCGTCGTTCTCTAAATTGGCTTAAGACACTGGGGAGCGTTACTAGTAGATCTGGCCCTTTAAGTAGGAATGAGTTTAACGATACTCCGTTTACTTTTGCCGCTGCATCCCAAACTAAGCGTTTTTTGTCGGGTTTACGCGGGTGTCCTACGACATTCAATGGTAGATACCATACTCGGGAGGGGTTTGCTCCATGCACTTCCTGCTTTGTTGCCTTATGTGCGAATCCCATGTCTAGATATTGCTGAATTTGTTGGTGAACGTTCTGTCGCAGTTCTGGATCATTTGACAGCTTTCTTTCGAGACTTTGTAAGCGTTTTACAGCCATTGGGTAACTGTCAGGGAACACCACTTCATCTGTGTTCCAAAGTAGCCCTGTTACAAACCTCTCCTCTTGACGTTTAGTGGTAATCTCAAGCAAATGTCTGGCCCTAGCTATCTCACTTGTTTCAGGCAACGCGTTAAATTTAACACCAACCTCTTCTAATGTGAAATAATCACGGAGCAGCATGTTCAGGTCTCCGTCGCTGTCTTCAGTGTCGCGTTGCACCGCATTGCCGGGTTGCACCGGACCAATATGCTGCATCAAGACGCCGCTCGTCGTGTTGTTGTACGGTCCGTACACAGCCCATCCAAGAGGGCTCCTCACAGCGACCGGTTCGCCTGCCTGCCCCGTCCGGGTCTCCAGTGGTGTAAGCAGCTCCATGTGTTGCAGCCCGATTAATAACTTTGGCTCAGCTTTCAGAAACGACGGGATCGGCAATTTCTGAAAGTGAGAAAAGTTATTTATTAGGATTTTGCGGTTTAGTTCTTGCTTCGGCAGACTTAGCTTTTCGACCGTACGAGCGCCGGAAAGCTCGTAACGTCTATCGTCGCCTCGCGCCGAAATCTGCACGTCTACTCGTTGTGATGCATTTTCCTTTCTCGTCACATCGGCTGTCCAGCTTAGTTCCAAGGGCTCTGGTCTTCCGCTTACGCCAAGGGTGTTGGCCAGGCTGGTTTCCATCAAGGTTAAGGATGAACCTTCATCCAGGAAAGCCAGAGTTTCTACACTTTTCGGTCCATAGTGCACTATGACTGGTACGATTCGGAACAGCACACCAGCCTTTGTCGTACCGTTATGGGCTAGTACCTCTGCACAACGTGTCGCTGACGGCAAATGCAGCAATGCGTTATGGCGAGCTTCGCACCCGTTTATCTCGCATCGGAATCGCGATAAGCAACGTCGTAGGCCATGTTGGTTAAGGCACAGCTTGCATAATCCATGCCGATCTACTACATCCAAACGGTTCTGCACATTCATTAGTCGGAACTCTTGACAGTTCCTCACTCGATGACCTGTATCACCACACGCAGGACATTTCCGCTCTTGCCAGGTGTAACGTCGTGGTTGTGCTAGGGTTCCCCTTTCAAGAGTATCAGTGTGATGGTGTGTTCGATAGCGAGGAGGAGGAGGGTTTGTGGGTTGTTGTGGAATATAATTGCACACTTCGCAGGCATGCTCCATCAATTCATCCATGAACTCACCAAATTGTTGCAAACTGATATGTGGAAGACCACATTTATATCGCGACCACTCCAGTCTCCTTGATGCTGGGAGTTTCTCTACTAGTTCTCCTAGTATTGCTGGGTTCTGTAGGTGGTCTTCTAAGTCTGCTGCTACTAGGTGGTCGCAGAAATGTTGCACTGCTAACCCGTATTTAATCAGCGACTCTAGGTTTTCTGGTTTGGGCGCTTCGGTTTGTCGTGCCTTGTCGATTAACTCTTGTACGATTAGGGCAGGACGTCCATAGAGTCGTTTCAACACTTTGATAATGTCTGGGACTGCGTTTGGCGTCGTGAGTTTTGATTGCACTGCCTCTCTAGCTGCACCATGAAGGCACTCTTCTAAGCGCAACAAATTTTCTCTATTAGAGAATCCGCAGGCTTCATTGGACTCGTTGTAGCAGCTTATGAACACGGCCCATTCTTTAGGAGAACCACTAAATTTTGGCAGCTGTTTTGGGTAGTGGTTCCTCGCAGTTATTTGGCTGGGGGTCAAGCCGTTTCTTTCCACCATCGCGTTTTCCAGATTATTTTCAGCTATTCGTCTTTTCGTTACTGGTGACGCTTCAGTTTGCGGATGAGTCTGCACTTGAGCAGGTTTAGCCAAAGCCTGATTTTGATCTCTTACCCAAATTTTTGCTCTTACACTTTTGCCACTTATGATGGAACATTCCGAGCCTTCGATGTCGAGCTGCTCCTCGAGTTGCATCCTGAGCTCCTCCTGCTCGAGCTCCATTTTGGCCATCTTTAGCTGGAACTCCTTCTCGGCCATTTTCTTCTCAAGTTCCTGTTTCTTGGCCAGGCGCTCTAAGGCGTTTCGCACAGATAGTTGAGAAGACGCTGAGCCGCCCCGTCTTGTGCTTGGTGCTTTAGATTTGGCCGTTTGGGGTGGACTTGGCTTATCCTGCACTACGGTTCGCTCCGAACTGCTACCCTCGCTATCAGCTGCTCCCTGCTTCTCTACATTCTGGCAGCTTTCAGCGGGCTTGTTGTCCTTTGCACTAACTTCCTCACGTAGCGTCGGTTTGGCCTCGCTTTTCCCGATCACAGGCACTTTCTTCACACACTGAACACAGAACCACTTTCTTTTCGCTACGTTTGCGGTGACGCCAGCACACCCGTAATGGTACCACTTCGCGCAACCGTCGCACAGCACCATATCGTCCACGGTGTTCGCTTTATCGCAGGCACCACAATCGAAGCGATTTTCTTCACTCTGCATTTTTATGCCGTAAATTTATAACTCGCGAAAATACAAGTGTGAAAGTTAAAAACTTTGTTACTTCGGTAACAATTTCTTTCCGGGTGTTTGAAATAAGAAAATGATCTTTGACGTTTTGATGCAAATTCTATATTTTTAACTTGTCCGGTCACACTCGCTTTTGCTACTGCCAATAGTTTCGCGCCGTTTCCTGTCTATGCCCTTATGCTCGACCTTTATGGGGTGTATGACCGGAGGCTGGATCGTGTCTCTTCATCTCTTTCGCAATGTATATGTTTGCCTCTTTCAGTTGATAACAACCTTTACGCCACCTAGCGGCACCTTTTCTAACTTGGTTTATCTACATATCTCGGTCGCTAGGTGACAGCAGTTGTGTTGTTTACCTTTTTCACGCAGCCAAAACAGTCAACACAAAAACGTGCTAACAATAAATACTAAATTAGATGTCTGATAGGTTGCAATTCAGTTTGGAGATAGTCGACCCAATTATAAATGGAATTACTTACACGCAGTTTTTACTTTGCGTATTCCTGCAAGGTAAATCATAAAGGGTATCTTCAGTTCTTATGTCGTGGCTCAAATTGTGATTTTAAATATTGTTTCAATTCACAACAATTCACAAGCAAACACCATGTATTAAATACACACTGTTCAACCACCATTCAGATGAAATCTCGTTCTCTCTCTCGTAACGGAAAGTCAAGCTGTTTAGTTCCCTGAGTAGTAGTCGCTAGGTAATCGCTGCTCGAGATATTAAACTTCTGACAAATAGTGTTACCAACAACTCGACTGCAAAGCAAAGAGGTTGCGTTCTTCAATAACAGTTTTGCCACAAATCATCTGCTCAAATTATCCGACTAATTTGAGGATTCATTAGCAGCATCAGTAGTACTGGCAGGGACGCTGAGTGGGATAATTACACTTGCATCAATGGCAATGATTGCTCCAACGCAATAACAGAATAAAAAACACGTTTATTGATAGTTGATAAGGCAGTATTGCCGATGACCTTGTGTGTGCAATCGGTATTATGCTGCCAACGCTTCCGATTGGATGGTTCAATTACACTATTTTCCGGCTCAGTTTTCAATGTGAACAGCATTATTCAAATCATGCAAGATGTTTTAGAACAACTGTCATTGTTTGTAGCAGCTGGGCTGTTGAAACCCCCTCTTGCGATTGTTGAATAATGTCGTTCACATTATAAACTGACCCGGAAAACAGTGTAAAGCAAAACATTCTCGCTACCATGTGGACGGTGGGTCGCATTTTGTGGCGCTCTGCACGTGGTATTGGGTTGGGACCCGTTGATTACAATGTGCTGCTAGACATCGGTTCACCAGACGATACACACACGATGCTTGATAGAATTCACGCATCAACAACTAGGATAAGCCTTGCATTGGAAAGTAATGTGTTGTGAACGGTAGCTTGGTATCAGTAGGTTTTTATTATTCTAAAGTGTTTTTGTTTTTCAAAATAGAACAAATGAATACAAAGCTCATCGACTATTGTTTGCCCTAAAAACCAAAAAATCAGCCCACATATATCAAACAGGTAACAATACATAATCATAACACATAAACAGGCAAAACTATCAACTGATAACTGCTTGTCGTGGCGTCTGTGGTCGTTTTTCAAAACGATCTTGTCCGTCGGACTTATCCACCAGAGAACGCCCTCCCAATTAACTCTTGCTATAGATGAAAACTGATTTCAATTGTCCAATTCGAGAAGCGCCAAAGAAAAGCAAACGGCAATTGGTGCGTTTGACCCCGGGGGCGCGAGCCCGTGTGAGTTATATGATGGATTTAATAATAAAAACCTTTCATATCCTACTCGACGGCGAGCACAATAGGACGCTTGTGTGCTCTTAATCCGCAAGGAGGAAAACCTTCCTTGTCCTTGATCGATCGTTTCGCACGACAATATTGCAAAACGCAGTCGCATGGCTTTAAGATGATTTCATGTTATGAGAGCGCGAATGAGACCGTGCGATCGTGTATGCTCTACCACGCAAAAAAAACATAAGAGATGTATTGTTAATCTGTTTGCATCTTCACGATCCTCGCATGTCAATGGTGCAGCAGCCAACCATTGGGAGGTTTCTGTTGTCTAATCCAGGCGGTAGACTGCTTATTACGGTCTCTTAGTGCCTCTGTGAGCATAAAATCTTATCTTAACGTATCTTGAAAGATAATTTCGTGCAGCAGGCCACATTATCTCGAGAGATCGCGGGAGGATTTGAATATTCTAGCATGACAGAAAAATGACAAAGATGCCTCTCTCTCCGTCCGTTGTAACGTCGTTGGAGATAATGTTGAGGCTATGTTGCAGTTCCGTCTCCCCTCATCAACATCAGAACGCAACGATGATGTTGTGTGAGAGTACGGTTGGGTTGGTTGTAAAGTAGGCGCTATCATACGACATCATAGCGTCATCGCCCCTGGCAACGGGTAATGTTGGAAGCAAATTAATGCGCAGCCATGAACCTTATTAATAGCAGGATTGGGTTGGCTTGGAATGCTGCATTTATCGGTGCATGCAACATTTTCCTTAGGATACCGATTAAAAATTGCCGGTTGCGGTACTCGTTTCAACGTAATGAATGAACGTAATGAGGTAATTATTTTATTTTTCGGAATAAAGGGATGTGTTCAAATGAATATTGAATGCCATGATTAGTCAGTTTGTTGTGCAGCGTGAAGTTGAATGAAATTATAATATTCAAACGAAAAAAAAACGCCTCTAAAATGCTTTGGAGGGTTGCAACAACAACAGTTATCTGCATTGTTTGTGTGTCGTGGTATGACGTTCCAATGATAATTCTAATTAATTAATAAAAAAGTGGAACAAAATAAACACTCTTTTAAACCATCTCATACCGAACGAAATCGCAAGCGCATGACGATTGTTTGTATTATAAACAAAAGGCCTCATGAGGTGATATTAATTGTCAGAAGACCAATATTTGATTAGAACAAAATCGACGTTTTTTTCTGGCTTGATGGTTTTTGATAATAGGGGAAAGCGGGGCAAAATGGGCATGTGGGGCAAAATGGGCACCCTCTATTTAAGCATTTTTTGACTACAAAGATACTTTTCAATGCTCAAAATGTATGCATTAGAGTGTTCTATGAACACCATGTAGTTTTCATAACCCTTACATAACAAATAACTAAGAAAAATGCAAAATAAGGTTTGTTGTAGGTTTGTTTGTTTGTTAGGAAAAAGGCAAAATGGGCAGTTACGCTTGGGGCAAAATTGCCAGATGCTTTTGACATACGGCGCTTGGTGAGGCTATGGTGTTTTATTTGTCGCCTCAAAATGATAACAGACACAGTTTCAAAAGATTCGATTTTGTAGATTTAAACGTTTAAAAACTGTTTTAATTTTGATAACATATTTTTGGAAGAATTTTAAGGGCTTTTCTGACCAGCAATCAAAAGATAGAACGAAAAATACATTTCACGAAACGTGCGCAAAAGCATAGACCTAAGCGCAGTTGTTGTGGCCCAAATTGCCCTAGTGTTTTGACGTTTCACGTTTTGTTTACATATGCCCATTTTGCCCCAGGGCTATGCCCATTTTACCCCGCGTGTCGAAATAGCTTCTCGTAAAACATCAACTTTTATTTTACATTATTTTCATGTTTTTAAGTTGTTTTTATTCTATGTGGCAATTTTAATCCATAGATAAATGGTTGAGGCATACATTAATGAAAGAAAAATTGTGTTTTGTGGAAAATTCAAAGGAATATTCAGTAAACTGCTTAACATGCCCATTTTGCCCCGCTTTCCCCTACTTCACGCCAGTTGGTTTTGGTTTCTTATTATTTTTTTGTTATTTGTTGTTCCAAGCAACTGAACGGAGCTCTTTAAACCATTCGCTCTCGTTCTCTCCTACTCGGTGGAGAGCAACGTTTAGCTTTGAAAAAGAGAATATACTATTTACTCGCTCACTTTTGTTTGTTTGGAAGCAAATATTAGCTAAATTTATTAATTCTGAAAATAATGTACTTAAAGCTTGTATTAGTTTTTTTGTAAAATAATTCCCTTTTCAACTAGAAATCGAACTCCATTTCTCAAAAAACATATAGGTGGCTTCAAAGCAAACTCATTAAAATGCACTGCACTATGTTCATTGTATGCCAACGCTGCATGCCACTCTCGCGTGCTATTCATGCTCCCCTCAGCATACAATTTCTCTCGCTCACATTTTCGCTCCATTCCATTTTTCGCTCACACAAGAAACCCTAACTCTCTCACTCTCTCGGACCCCCAACAAACAACAACATTGCAGCTTCCAAGGCGCTCCAAAACACGTACCGGAAAAAAGCATCCCCATTCACTCTTAGTGTGACCGCCTAGTGCTTCGGACAAGTTTCGACTTTGTAAGCGCTCGTTGCCCGTGACTGGCTTTCAAAACTACTTTTCAGTTGTGTTGTCGAATTTCAAGTTTTTCTTGATGTGTTTGTGCAAAGTGAAGTTTGTGGGTTTGTTTGCGTAATTGAATCCAGCTTTTTTTAATTGATACTATCACGGTTGTAAAAATCGCAGCATTATCAATATAATCATCGGTTTCTATTTGACAGAAAAAGTATGGTAAAACGTGAGAAAGTGATAAATTGATTGAAGTATTATTCTAACGATCATTCCCCGTGTGCATTTTTTGTTTCTCTTTTGGATTATTTAGAGATAATTGGGCCAGTGTGAAGTTGGGAATAGCTAATTGTGTGAAGAGTAATTACTCTTCTGGAAGCAGAAAACCAAACCCAAAGCAAATCGATTGTGTCTCTTTCGAAAACAAAACAAAGCGTCTGATTGTATCATCACCAAGAGTGTGTGTGTGTTGATCACTAACAACATTTTATGTTACGATTTATTTTTTCGGATCAACGCCGTTTCTAAAACAAAACCAAAAAGATCGTGCCAAGAGCAAAGGGAATAAAATTTCCTGCTCGAGTGCTTGTCGTGCGTCCGTCGTTGTTCGTTGTGACAAGTGAAATACTGTTCGATGCGCTGTCTATGCGCATTCGCGCCACAGCATACAAAAAGATTCTATCACAGTTTGAAATGAATAAATAGCGAAAATTCATTGTTAGTGTTCTCCCTGAAGTGCCATATATTTCACGGCCAACTCGTGTTCCCACTTCGGACACAGGGGCCAAGGTGATAAGGGTGGTGATACGTGGTGGTCCACACCACAGCCAGCCAGCCAGCCAGTCAGGACTTCCAGTGTTGATGGTGTATGAGTGGTAAAGAGAAGAGTTCGGTATAGAGTAAAAAGAATGCGAAAAATATTTTCGTTTAAAGTTTGTGTGAGTGACGTGAGCCAAGTGTGGTGGAAATAAATTGCCCTTTGGGTGTGTTGTTAGGGCAGAGAATAAAGGATATGTTGTCGCAGCTGTATTCAAATAGTATAGTGCTATTGAATTTTGTTTGAAGCTGAGATTGGAAGTAGGAATTGAAATCTTTTCGAGCAAAGCCCACTCAAGGTAAATATATGAGATATTAGCTGGCCCGGAAAACTTAGTTATTCACAAACTACCTAAAAAAATCCATAATTTCTTTCCTTTTTGGGATAATTGTTCCGTGCCCGTATCATAACAGTATCCGATCGTCGAGTGTAAACCGCCAGATCTTACACCAAGTGTTAAAGTACTGTATACAACAACAACAGTGCTGCTGCTTGTATGAAGGTTAGAAAATTGCAATTAAATTAAGTTTAGTGTAACATCTAAACATACTGTAAGTCTTCAAACCTATTCTCATACCACAATAAGATGTGTGCAAAGTTTCATTGAAAATGATCCAGCCGTTACGGAGGTTGCTGGCAACAAACACCGTGACACGAGCTTTTATATATATAGCAGCTAGTCTAGAATCAACAAACTGAATCATTCCAAAAAAAAACTAAAATATTCCATTATTGCTTTGTTACTTGGGATTGTTGTATCGTGCCCGTATCCCCTCAGGATCCGATCATCGAGTGTAAACCGCCAGGCACCTCACACCAAGTGTCAAAGTGCCGTATACAACACAACAACAATCCTACTCTTTGTATGGGAGTTAGAAAATCATTATTAAATTAAGTTTAGTGTAACATCTAAACGATTTTTAACTCTTAAAACCTATTCTCATGCCACCATGAGGAGTGTGAAAAGTTTCGTTGAAAATGATCCAGTCGTTTCGGAGGTTGCTGGCAACAAACACCGTGACACGAGTTTTATATATATATATAGAAGAAGATTGTGTTGTAATAATTAAACAGTACCTTTCAATGAAAATCCTTGAGTGTATGATGCTATAAAATTAATACGGCAAAAGGGAAACAAGTTTCAAGCATTAAATGTTGTAACCATCTGTTTCACATGTAATTTTTCCCCGGAAAGATGGTCGTTGGGGCTCTGTGGCTGAAGAAACAACGGAGGTGCAATTGCATCCCCCCCCCCACTCCCACGCCGGCAACAATTTTAGGGCCTGTGACCGATGATCATAGGGGTCCCATGGCCACCCCCCCCGTTGCTATTTATAATATTTAAGCTTGGTCTACGTCTCTGAATAGCAACAATTACATTTTCTTTAAAAATAGTCAGAATAATTAACTGTTTCTTTTAACCTTAACAAAGCCGCCAAGGGCCGCATAATAGGCTCCCGAGGGCCGTAGTTTGGAGACCCCTGGTCTAGAGTCTCCTCGGAAGCTTTACGAGCAGGCGTGTATTGCAGGAGAATTAAAACGGTATTTTGGTCATCTTGCCCTCCTGATCGCCCTAAGGGAGAGAAATAAAATATGGTTCCAGGAAGTCAGGAGGAGATGGGGTTGAAGAAGGGCCATAATACCTTATTTGCCTTCGAAACGGCGATGGTATAAAGTTTCATTCGCGTGTAGATGCGCTCTTGGTAGCAGCACCAGTGTGCGCTGACGGCAACAGTGGTTAATTTATTTATTGACCGATTCCCGATCAAGTCCAGAGACTTCTCTATCCGTTATTGAGCTTCAATCTCGGTTTTACATCACTCATGGTCCCGACATCATGGAATGAGTCAGACAGAGGCCTAACAGGGTGGTGGAGGACCCACGAGCTGTTAACTGAATAATGAACATCTGGTAGAGGGGCTGGGGAGATGGAATAGAAAATAAATCATCTACATGAGGCGCACGGGTTTGCATCACGATGATGTGTCTTTGGCTCTTTACTGCGTATTTTTATTTTGAGCTCATTAATTGCTGAATCGTGCTCTGCAGAGCGTTACTAAAATTTAAACAAAATCAATATTCTACATCAAACGATGAGAAGAGTCTTCCACCACAAAGATATTTGAGAAAAATTGATAGGGTTTGAACAGAGTTGAAAATCAAATTCGCTACACTTCCAGTACGAAGCTTCATTTCCTGTGATCTGCGGTCGATTAAAGCTTCCCCTCTAGTTTCCAATAATGTTTGCATTGTGATCGAGATCGGGATCCACTACAGCAGCGGAGCATGTAGCGAACCGAAATCGAATACATTATCCGAACAAACAACAACAACACTCCAGCCTCGACCGCGAACATCACCACAATTGCCTGGAGTTACGACGGTGAGGCACAGTCGACGACCACACCGAAGGTTGACATTGAGCAGGCACAATGTGCAGCGGTACCGCAACAGCCCCTCCGACCACAGCAAGTGCCGCTAAAGGAAGGGTTTTTTTTTAAATAATAATATTTTGTATTATACGAATAATATATAACGATACGTAGGGGGAGCGGAGGGGCTACGCAAAACATAAACGAATGTGAAACTCCTGAGAATGCGGCTCTCACTTGACTACTGATGTCAGCAGAGTGATCACGAATCGCGCGCTACACGCTAATCAGTCGTCGTTGTGCTGAATGCACGCAAACTGTGTCTCTAATTCGTCATTTGCTAATCGGTTGCGTTCTCACCACGGGAAACGGGTTCCGTTAGTTCCCAGCCGACATTAGCATCTCGCGAAGATCGCCAAGATCTCTCCGGCGGTACAGATAAACGGCAAGGAGAGCATAAAAGGCCAAGCAATCGGTTCATCTTTCCAGCATGTATCACAAAACTAAAGGGGAGGGGAACGACTGTGGCCGACCGTATTAATTTACCGTTCCAAATAATCGGTGTTTTTAGCGCAGGAGTCGCTGCCCTTGTGTGCACGACTGCAACTGTAACTGGAAGAACGCAGGTTCTCCGTCTCAATCTGCTTAATTGGTTTTAATTTAATTCGAATTCGTTGCTCTTTTGTGTTCTATGTCAAATAATACTGAACTTGCGCGTAATGTTCGGCATCATGCTACGTGCAGTGGCGGATTTAACGGTGCGCGGACTGAGCGGCCGCGGGGGGCCCCGTTAATGTAGGGGCCCCGTGTATGGTAATTCCAGCATATAGAAGAGTGTGTACAGTAGTCTCAGCGAGATCTTCTGTGCTAGATAGGGGCCCCATGGATGAAGGGACTCATAAACTATAGGGACCAGGTACAGGGATTCTGAACCCCCCCCCCCCCCCCGGGCCGGCAAACCATTAAAGTGTGTTTGATTCAAAACTTAATGCAGCAATATGCACCCCCCCCCCCCCCCCCCCGCTCGACACCAACCGTGGGGCCTCCACTGCTTTTAACGCTTAGGGCCCCCAACATCCTAAATCCGCCACTGGCTACGTGTGATCTACAAAATGGAGAAGGAAACAGTAATCCTTTCTCAACGTTGACCCACGCATCTTAGTAGTCACTTTTGTTCGTCGTTATTTAGTGTGTAAAAACAGTAATCCTTTCTCAACGTTGACCCACGCATCTTAGTAGTCACTTTTGTTCGTCGTTATTTAGTGTGTGTGTGTGTGCATCTTAGTAGTCACTTTTGTTCGTCGTTATTTTGTGTGTGTGTGTGTGTGTGTGTGTGTGTGTGTGTGTGTGTGTGTGTGTGTGTGTGTGTGTGTGTGTGTGTGTGTGTGTGTGTGTGTGTGTGTGTGTGTGTGTGTGTGTGTGTGTGTGTGTGTGTGTGTGTGTGTGTGTGTGTGTGTGTGTGTGTGTGTGTGTGTGTGTGTGTGTGTGTGTGTGTGTGTGTGTGTGTGTGTGTGTGTGTGTGTGTGTGTGTGTGTGTTTGTGTGTGTGTGTGTGTGTGTGTGTGTGTGTGTGTGTGTGTGTGTGTGTGTGTGTGTGTGTGACCGAAACGAGTATAAGGTACCAAAAAAGGTTAATTTAATAGCACACATCATCTTCGTGCCGGCTACCGTCAACCCCTCGATGTCGAACAGGAATCACAATAGTCGAGTTTGTTGAATAAGATGCGCTGACCTTAGAGACCAGCGGCTTGCGATGGACGTACACCGCAGCAGCAGCATCATTTAAGATGTTGTTCATCATTTACGATTTCCGATACGGCTGAGATGTAGGTAAATGTTTTGCAATGTACGAGGTGAATTCGATTAGGACTTCGATTACAACCGTTCACTAGAGGACGTGCCCGAGAGTCCATGCGGGTTGTCAAAGGTAGGTTTGGAAATTCCGATGACGTAATAAATTACCGTGATGCCCTCACGATTGTTTTAAATCTCCCATCACCTAACGGAGTCACATGTCGTTAGACATAGCAGAGACTCTAGACAGCAATACGGTTTATTAACAAAATGTTTGCATGAATTCGTTTTTTGTTTCTTACTTCTCCTCATGGACGTGCAAGACCTCTTTCAATTTGAGAAGTAATCGAACATGAGAAAGGAATTTGCGTCGTCAGCGAGCTAGAAAGTGAGTTTTTAAGCACAAGAGTGTAGGCTGTTTGGCTGTTTGGAACGACTGATAGTTTTATAGGGATTACATTCCACCCTTGTGCCAACGTTTGTTTATTGATGAAGCGCAATTTTCCGTTTATGAGTTTTTGCGCATTTTTGTAAATTCACCAAGTGTGTGGCGCTCATGGGCAGGGGCAGAAGTAATTAGAATAAATAAAAGTTTACCAGAATAATAGGAAGGCGATGTGCAAAATATTTGTGAAAAATTCATGTTTAAGATAAACTTACAATCGGTTAGTCGGCACTGGAGGCAGCGGCGTTACATTTTACGATAGCAAACCTGTGCTCCTGTGGGGGATATTTTAAACGAAAATAAAGCGAAATAGGTAAAATATGTCTAGCAGCTTACCTTCATTAGACTGTAGCCGACGCATGCTATTTGATTGAACCAACTCTGATTGTTTGAAATTAACAATGCCAGTCACATACATTACAGTATTTGTTTATAACATTCTCTTCCAAAAATCCCTACAAATATGATATCGAAAAGCACCAGAACGAGATACGATGCTGCACGGTGGTAACACCCAACCAGCCCCAGAACATAATAAGTAACGCGCAAACATAATGATGATAAACATTCGAAGTATTTTCATGCACGCATAATTTATCACAATTAGAGCGTCAAGCGGTCAAGCGAACGGAGGCGAAAGATGGTGGTAATGGAGCTTGAAATGTTATCCGATAAAGAATGCAGTAAATACTGGAATAAACCCCTTGGCCTGGTGGGTGAGGATGCCGTGACTCCGTGTTAGATGGTTGATGGGATGTTTATGTGAAGGATGTTAAAACCTGAATCCTGTCATCCATTTGGTATGATTGATGATCCCAATTGCACAATTAGAGGTAAACTGTAGTATGAAATAGGAGAGCACTTTGAAAGTTTAGATAAAAGTAATTTATAATTTTATTTTTCGTTTTTTCTGGAGAGACAGAGCTTTTTTCAGAATGAAGGGGCATGACAGCAAGATATTATGCTCATTTTCAAGATCTCTAAGCACGGTTGGGTGTTGGGTTGAATCCAAAGTTGAATCCAAACTGTTTCTCTTCGCACCAAGAAATGGTGTCGAAAAACGCTCTGGGAGGCGTTTGCTGCATTCAAGCAATCCATGACCCCTTGTGTTCCGAAGCTAATCTACACGACGGATATAGGCACTGGCTTGGGCATAATCGCAACGCAGAAACTTCACCTGAAGGCAAACATAATAAAACACCAAAGCTCAAAACAAGGATCGTGCGCTGTTGACCTACCGGCACCGTTGTGAGGTTGTAATGTTGGTTCGGGTGTATCAGCGCGACCTCTCACAGTCGCGATCTCACGACTGTTTATTACTTACGAACGCCCCTGCGGGCAATTGCGTTCGGTGCGTTCAATATTCGCCAGGCGTGCAAGAAACAATAACAATCAACCCGAACCCTGGTGATCGAGATTCCTTCCTTGTACAGCGCGGAGTGCTATTGGGAATGAACCAGTTTTTTATTCCCCTCCACCGACGCCGTACCTGGCTGGATCAGATAAAAGGTTTTATATCCGCACTGTTGTTTGTCTTTTTCGCATCGTGGTAGTTGAATGAATGAATCATGGTGCTTGAACATTGGACAATCTACATTTCAAACTGCTTTATTTGAAGAGGTGAAAGAGAATAAGGTTGGAAAACTATTTGACGTACGCATGTTGGGTACGAGCTGAATGATGTCAAAAGTGGTCATTTTTTCTTCTTCTTGCAGTCACCAATTGGTCACCTTGGAACGAAGGCAAAACATGCAAGCATTCGGTTCGGTGGCAGGTATCTATCAACTTAACAACAGCTTGGAATGTACACCCTCAGCAAATTATTTCAACAAAACGAATAAAAAACGAGGACACTCAAAACCTAACTTCGGGTTGCCCGGGTCGAAGGTAACATGTTACGTTTCTTTCAGTGTCCCAAAACTGTATGTGTGTTGTTGTTTTTTCTCTCACGTTTTTACTTTCACAGTTCTTAGCCTAATGGTTAGCATGGACCCGCTCTTCTCACTCCATAGCTCCCATAGACTGGGGTACCACAATTATTATGAACGTAACACACGTCTTTGCAAGCGGTGACGACGTCGATGATGTCATGCAAAATATAGAGAACTGTGGAAGATGGGACTGAGAGAAAAATCATCTTTCAAACGAGACGACCAATAAAAAATCTTCAGACTAGCGGTGATTCGAACGAGATATCGTTAACCTTCGTTTCTTTGATCAAACATACACCCTAATCTTTATGACCACCTACCCGGGTAGGTTATACATTTTATAAGGGAATTTGTATTATTATTGGTGAAAAAATGTCGAATTTAACGTATTTTATGTAGCTATTAAAAAAATACTTCTTTTAATGTTATAAATTTATGATGTATGGCTTTTAGTTACGTAAATTGAATGCACAGCAATTAGTTCAACTGACACTAATACATCGCCATGTCATCTCGACTGTCGGGGCAATCATTTCAATCTATATGACTTTAGAAGAATATTTGAGCTATAAAACTTTTGGAATAGATTATATAAATATAACTACATGCATTTCTATATATATATCATTACAAAATTAACGACTAACCGAAACCAAAATCTTATTTTGTATGTATTACTTACCCATGTAGGTGGATATAGAAGTAAGGGGTAAAAGTTGATTTAATTTTTTTAAGTACAGTTAAAAAATTAGAAAAATACTGATTTTTTTTTACCACTATATAAAAACATGTTTTTCTAGGCATTTTAAATAGTTCGGATCGATTTGATTATTGTATGTATTACCTACCCATGTAGGTGGATATAGAAGTAAGGGGTAAAAGTTGATTTTATTTTTTTAAGTACAGTTAAAAAATTAGAAAAATACTGATTTTTTTACCACTATATAAAAACATGTTTTTCTAGGCATTTTAAATAGTTTGGATCGATTTGATTATCCAATAAAAAGTTATTATAAAAGAATGGGCAAAACATACCCTGGTAGGTGGTTATGGAAATGAAGGTTAAAGGAGCAACCTCTTAGATGTTTATCCGTGTCGTGTGTCAGTTAAATGAGGTTTAGTGGGGAGAACAATGGATTGAGACGGGCTTGGATTGAGATAGGAATATTTAAGACCTTTTGAGCCTAATTGAGACTACACGTTTCGGGCTAGCGTACCGTACCGTTCCTTTTAGTATGGAGAGTTTGACGGAACGGGACGCAGAGTGACCAGAAATACCGATTGATCTGTATTCCTACCGATTTTTATATGCCTAACGATTCACAGATGACCACCCTAAAACTACCGATTTTTAAGAAGAAGCTGGTGATGATGATCCCTCCACTTTCATCTTCAAAGGTTCGAGAAGGACGAAATCATCTTAAAGATATTTAGGTATAAAAAATGGCAGTAGTATTTCTACATAAAACTCGAGTGGATGATTGAGTGTTTTCGAACTTCATTAATGAATCCGATAGGGTGACAATAAGTCCTATCATCTTACAATTAGTGGGTATAAACTTCAAAGTCCACTATACGCGCGCGTGTCTCGCAGCATAATCAAAAGTGTGTTATTGTTTCAAGTTTCGGTAGGAGCCCACAACATTAATGTGTCAAAAATCAACATTTACCATGTACCTATTTTCGGCAGCATTTAAAGTGAATAATTATTTGTTTTTCATGAATTAAAAATTCCAAGTGGGCTAGAATAAATTCTGCAACCCTAGAATCTTTCATAAAAACCACACATTGATTGGTTTACTGCTCTGGTTCTCTTAATAATGAAACCTGCCGAACTATTGGCTGACAGCAAATCTGCCGAAACAAGTTGAACTCTGTACATATTCTATGAAAAATATGAAACTTTATGGAACTTCAAATATGGAACTTTATGGGACGAGACCACCTGATCTATTTAAAGCACATTGGGATGAATGAAAAACACGCCCTTGTTTAGACATGTTTTCCAACAGGTATTCGAATCTAATCCTACCTTTGAGATTAAAAATAAATAAATAAATAAATAAATCATAAATCCTGTACTCTCTCTTCCTCTACGCCATGTTACACTAATTGGAACAAAATGATGTCACAGTGCGAAACTTGTACGTATGTTTGTGTGAAATACCCGCTTTGTCATAAATTTCCCAAATAACCAGAATTCATCCCCAGTGTAGATGGAATAACCAGAATTCATCCACAGTGTAGATGCAATAACCAGAATTCATCCACAGTGTAGATGCAACCACAAAATCGTAGTGAACACAATTCCTCATACCATATTAGATCTCGCATATGCTTGGTAGTGGGATTTAAATGTGTACCGTTTGTTACCTATTATTGTGCGCACTATAATCCACACACTAACGAGCTTCGTTGCGTTATGGTATATCAAATTACGATCCCTATACATGTCACAGTCCCACATGTCAGAATGACGACGATGATGTCAATCGACTTTCCTTTTACAGAATTCTTTTGCGTAAAGACCTAACGCGCGAAGTCTTTGGGACACTTTCTACAGGACTTTTTTCCGGAAATAAAACATTCAGGAAATAAAACAGGAGCAATTTTTACTTCCCTTGCACAGTATGGTACTGTGGTATCTTTTCTGTTATTATATTTTCTGGAACTTTTGTGACGTCGTTCACATGGTTTTCAAATATTAGTTTTATGGGTTATTTTACGCATCATGGTGGTTTTCGTGTGGTGCCAATTTGCAACAAGAGTACGTTTCGTCACGCAACGTCAACGTCGTGGGCAGAGAGAACGTGGTGTGCATGATTAAAAATTTAAGTCACCGCTGGAATGCATTGAAATGCAGACGGGGAGCTTCTTCCAGCCAGCGTCGTTATCTGTTGCATCTGTTGTCGGCATCAGGACGAAGTTAGAACGATCCAAAGGGAGGTTAAGCTGCTTCTTTTTTTCTTTGAATACTCCAGCTATGCAGCTTTTTATCGTTTTCCTCCACTTTCCACTATTAAAACCGAAACGTTGCACTATCGCAATCTGATGTTGTATCGCAACTCTCGGTGTGCTCATGTCCGTTATTTCAGCCAACTCGGTTCATGGCTTCGATTGAGCCGGGTTTTTAATACTGTCAGCCCTATCTTGTGTCTGGCTTCAATTGTTGCAGTTCTTAAACGCAGCCATGTGCGTTATGGTGCGTCAGCATCGTCGTACATCGCCGTAGAAGTTGCACGTACATTTTGTCGCCGTCCGTTCATTAACTGTCGGCAAAATAATTGAAAACTAGTGGTGTGGCACGTGACAATTGAGCCTTTTTCTGTCTCTTCCCATTGCTCTTTTTAAAGTAGATGAGTCATTCCTGCGCGCTCGTTACGCGGGAATGGGAATTTTTCTTTATGGCTTTGTTTACATTCCAACAATCGTGTAAACATCTTTTTTGTACGTAGTGTGACGCAGTGTTTGCATGCCATGAGCAGAGGAAAAAAGTTCAAAGGGAGCATGGTACGAATCATTCGCGACAGTCGCTACAAAACCTATGAGATGCAGCAGCACCAGCAACTACAGCATGGTATTTTTTCCATCCTGGAATGTCATTGACCGCAAAGGACGTTAGAAGCTCAGGCGTGTAGCTCCCTCGGGCTTCTTGATACCAACCATCAGGAATATCGTCATGTGCTAGCGTGTGTCTAGTTCCGTGAGAAAAAATGTCAGTATCTTGAAAGGGTTGGTAAATCATGACGTTGACAATGGTTTCGATTATGCGATACACGATGCCGCACACAGCGAAGTCCTGTCATAGCGATTGTTTTCGATTGGATACGTCGTTTGGATACGTTCGTTTGGATGCGTTGTCATGCAAAGTGGTTTGTCAAATAATTGCATAATAGTTGCGCGAGTGCGGGCATCAATGTGGAAAGGTTACAGCAAAAGAATGGATTGGAATGTTGACGTATGTGCAAAAGCAAAACGTTTTCTCAAAACGGAAGAGAATGATGACAGAATGATTCGTTCGCTGTGAGTACTTAAACAATTAGATAAAAACAATTCGAAATGCTTTTGCATGATAATTTGCTACTGAAAGACAATTTAAGAAGCATTTTATGTTTTAAAGCTATTTATATAAAATATCATACGTTCACAATGTACAATATGCGCCTTTAATTGAATTACTACTATGCAATTTTAATTCCAACTCAACCCAAAGAATTCCAAGGCACTTATATAAAATATCATGCGTTCACAATGTAAAATATACGCCTGTAATTGAATTACTAATATGCAATTTTAATTCCAACTCAACCCAAAGCTCCGTCATAAGCCTTTCAATGCAATTCGATAAAATAAATCAAAATATGTTGCAAACCGATTCGGAATCACAATAAATCGTAAAAGGACACACACATACTTCACGCGATAAAACATCAATGTGTAACATAAAGAGGCACCAGCCAGGAGGTAGAAGAGTGTGCCATTCCATTCCAGAAACAACAGACCAAACATGCACGCATAACAAACGACTAGCACGAGCCAACTAGCATCGTGCGGCAGTTCACATCGGTCTGATTGATTGCTCACGTTCGTCCTAAGGGAGAAGACCACACACCATTCCGTCGTAGATCGTGCTGGAACGTGCCATTTTGCTTATCATTGAGTGAAGCGAATTTTGCTCCCTTTGTATTGTGTTCAATTTTGCATTAAGCGTCGAGCACTAACACACACAAACATACAATGAGTTGCATTTGATCGAAAGTTGCTCTTTGTGTTCGTTACACTCTCACTCCCCATCCCACCGTTCTGCGGTTGCATAAATCAGTTATGCACCGGCATTCACGTGTCCACCACTCGACGAGCTAGCATTTTGTTTTTCCGTTAATTTGGGCGGAAACCCCGACAAAGAAATAGACAGGAAATAATTGAACTCGAGCGTGAAGCAGCAATTTTAATTCGAGGATTCCTCACCCCAATCGAAGTAGAATGAGGATCAAAATCGATAGAGTGCTTTAGCACGCAACAAACAAAAGCTAAATTTCATGGATTTGTGTCACACAATGTATCACTACACAGGCACTACTGCATGGGCAGTGCCGTACTTGACCACTTTGCAAAATCCGTGCCCTATCACGTCCTATCACGGGTGGTCACAATACATCCTCGAGAGCTCAAGGCATCGCGGGCACAGCATCGCTAATAGTAATGTTCTAGAACTAGGATGGATTTTTATACTGTGCCTTCAAGCAAAAAATGCTTTAAGAGTGCTTAGTACCGGAGGACACTACACTGAAACTAAAGTGCAAGTCATTCAAGCCATTGAAGTTAAGAAACGCCGTAAACCTTAAAGCAAAATGAAAAATAAAGAGGATTTATGTCTTCGGTAAAAGCGAGATCGCCTTTCTTTCCAAGAAAGCGTTTTCATAAGGGTCCTCTCGATCGATGTCCTTAATATTCACTTGAATTATCAGTGAAGCAGCAAGCAGGTCGTTAGTGGAGCAGCTGTTTTTATGCGGCATGGTATAATGGCATTATAAGTTTTGTGGTATGATGATTACAACTATGTGAACGGGCATTGAAACTGAAATGGCAAACAATAATTGTATTTATAACCGTCCCAGGACGATTTTATGTTTCTTTTTAATGGTTAAGGTGTGTATTTTTAATGATGAAGGTGTGGTTGAACTATTCCAAGAACTTGAAAAAGCATAACTTAGGGAAGCTAACATTTTGGATGTTCGATGTCGTGTTCGATTGCTGCTAGAGCGCCGGGTAAGCTGGTGCTCTGGGACCAATCGAACGAGACAAACAAACACGACTCTGTTCGATGGGTACTCTGTCAGCTGTTCGATGTCTTATAGAGCTGTCATGATGCACTGCAATACGCCTATTTTTTCATCTCTAACATGAAGCATTTTCATAGTTTAATGAATATCCATCTGCAGAGGGAAGATTCAATAAATAATTTACTACTTATACACATCAAAAATAATATAAAAATCATTCAAATTTAAAATTGAAAAATGTAAATAAACGTCCATACCAAAACACATACAGTGCATACACATGTATTATGTACACGTAATAGTTTTATACGTTTCAAACCTGTATATTTCATGTTATAATTGATTGTGAAGCGTTAAAATCATTATTGATAGCTATTTTAAATGTTTTGGACGCGATTTTAAGTAGAAAAAGTGACAAACTACGTAAACAAACTTGAAAATGTCCCGGATTGAATTTTATCTACTGTAGCTGTGAAGCGTTCGACAGCCAAGGTATTCACAGCACAGGTGGGTATCGAACATCACAGACAGAATCAACTGACACGTTCGATTCGACGTTTGCCTTATTTGTTTGTTTGTGTCTGACAGTGCACCTCCATATGATTATATGGGTTTGTTCGAGTCGGATGTCGTGTTCGATTGGTCCCAGAGCGCCGCCTAAGTTTTTACTTTTATCGTTCATTGTTCGTTGTAACTGTGTCCGTAAGATGTTTCACGTAATTGATTCACCTTGTGCGAACACGCAACGCATTGTGTAGAAGCTATCCGAGGAGGAGGCCTCCATATTTCAGCACGTGTTCATGAGTGGTTCGCTGTTGCGATGATGTCAATCCGTCGCTTGGTAGTGTGTTCAGTGTCTCGCGGATAGAAAGACAAACACTGGAGCTCCTATACCTTCGACCAGCCTCAAATATTAACAGAACAACGTTCTGCCATCTTGTTAAGGAGCATCGTCGACTGTCTTTAGGCGATTCTTAAATTTACTGTTTAAAAGAACATGCAAAATAACAATTGTAACGGGAATGGTTGGGTTATTCTTTCATCAACCTAATGCCGTGGATGGCTTCTCAAATAAAAGGGTTAACATGGCTTGACAATTTTCTTTTTGTCGTGTTGACCCCTACACGATGAAAACAAACACACAAAAAAGTCCTCAACATGCCCCCCCAAAATCCCCTTGTTGGACATTTTTACAACAATTGCTCGTATTGTGCATCCATAGGGACGAGCAAACACGAAGGATGATCATTGTTCGATAATCCCACTTTCACTACTGGTTGGCTTATTTATTCGGCAATCCTTTTTACAAACAAACCATCCTCCTCTCCGAATTGTACGTGCCTTGTTTTAGTAGTACGACATTTATTTTCAGCGTATACACGGTTATAAGACCTGCTCGGACGAAGCCGAAAAGTCGAGTCAACCTCGGGTAATAATGATAGCCAAACGGATAAATAAATCGCCCCTTCTTTTTGGGTTTTGTGTGTGTTTTCCGTCCCCTTTCAGTTTCTGTTGGCTCTTCTATAGGACACAATGCGATATAGATTATGAGTATTATTTAAGCTTTTATTTTGTGAAGGATTACAATAAAGTCAGTGAACATGGGTGGTCCAACCAGCTATCCTGGCGCATTAGTACATCCGCATTTTCTCCATTGGGTGGAAACCCGAAAGTGGCAGAAGAGTAAATCCACGCAAAGTATACCATGAAAATACCAAACTTCTTGACAGCTTCTGGGCCCCATAATTTGTCGATAATCCATTCCCGCGCCCACCGACCAAGCACGAAACAATCGGTTTAATGAAGTAAATCTTCTCCTACGACGCTTTCTCTCTCTCAATGGTGCGTGTCCTCCCAAATCTAACCTTATTAACGCTTCCAAACAGTTCAGCCCCGTGGTGGTATTGTGTTTTTTTTTTCTTTGTTTGGCCTCTTCTTCCTCACACCGTCCCCTATTGGCGCACGCTTTTCCGCAACTGCAAACGCGACCGCCCAGCCAACGTTTAGCCAATATCCGGATATTACCAATTTCTTCATTTTTCACCCGAAACCTAATAAAACACTCTGATCGGTTTGATGGTAGGCCAGCTGAGAGACAGGAGTGTTTAGCGGGTCATTTCGGTGTGAGCGTTCATGTTGACGACCTTCAACCACAACAGTAAAAGTAGGTATATGCGTGCAAGTTCTCAGCCACAACGAACGCGCTCGCCGATGAAAATTGGTATCGATTGGTCATGTTTATAAACTCAACTTGGTAGGCGCATACAGACACACTGGTAAAAATTCAGGTGAGATTTCGACTTGCAGTATTAATTTCAAACAATTGGCAGCTGTGTTGGTGTGTATCTTTGCTACAATCCACTGTGCTTGCTGAAATTTCGTGGTGTCTGTGAACGCTTAGTGAACCATCTACACATTTATTTTATTTATTTAATTTTTAGTATGACGGCTTTTTACTAGCCGTATTGTTAACACTTCTTGTGCTAACGGTTTACATAATTCTCAAGGTATTTCCCCCTTGTTGTTTTGCCTTATACCGGACATACTCGGTTGTATTATTATAATAATTACACTGTTGTTTGCTTGGTGATGGTGAGGTTGTTGATACAGTGAACTTCTTGTCTGGAAATCGTTTGGTTTCTGGTGTGTTTTGTCTTTTGTAGCGATGTGTGGTTGTTCAGGTCTATTGCTGCGACTGTGGAGTTGGCTTCCTTCGAAGGCTATGGTGTTATGTTTAGTGGCAGGTCGACAGTAACGCGTCGAATTTATTTGGCACCACCTCTTTGCCTTTTGCTCATTTGGACGCATTATTTCCAGATTTAGTCATTGCCAGGCTGCTCCTGAAACAAAACATACTGTATCAAAGTATTCCACTTCAAGCAAGCATTCTGCCTTCCTTTTGCGGCGATATAGATACCCAGGGTGGTTTTGACCGACCAAGTCTGCGTTGAACTGATTCTACTAAACAGTGGCACATTAACAACACATTTACAAAATTAACAAGGTAACAACATACATGGGATGGGATGTGAGGATGGGAAAGAAGTGAAGAAAGACGGTCTAGTCCTATGACTCCCAACCATCTACACATGTTGCAGAAAAATACTGTATAAAAACTATATCACACAACATAGAACATAGATGAACATGAGTTGAGGGACTGGCAATCTCAGCGCTCAAAACTCAATTTAAAAGAAATATTCATCACTTTTTAATCGCTACCTATTACTGAAAGCTGTCTCTCATCATCGCACGTCGCGTTCGGCATATCAGTTCAAATTTTAATATTGAGTGTGGAAAAAAAAATAATCTATTGTAAAAAGCCTATATAAAACATAACTCTTTCGCGGACCCCATAAGTTAACGCCGCGGACAAGTAGCCCCGAAAAACACTATTACCACAATATCCATTTCTCCAAAGCGCTTGAAAAATGTTTCCATGATTTTGATAGCTTTCTGTAGCAAAACATTTCCCGAACAAAAAGAACGACCTAGTGGGGTAGAACAAACAAATAAATCTATTCAATCTCCGTTCCGAATCCGTTGGCCAGGATTTTGTGTTCGACGGAAGCGTGCGGCGGTTGTTGACAAAATATGTCAACAGCAGTAGTCAGCGCCCTCCAGTTGGGAGGGGTTGTTGTGTGCATAATATCGGGACGCAGCGGCAAACCGGGGGAGTTCGCGCCGATGACTTGATTCACTTGCCAGAATCTATAAATTTCACTTGCGTCAAGTCGCAAGTACGCACCCTGAAATACATTCCCAGTGCTCCGGAAGAGGTGCCAAAGCAGCACCCGGTGACGGAGCCGGAGACCCAAAAATTGGCGGGAAATGTTTGTTTATTACACCTCCCAGGGGAAAAGCGTTCTGAATTCGCCAAAACCCACTGGCCAAACCCCTGTGCCAAAAATATACCATCTGTTTCTGTGTTCGCTCCGAAATCAACACTGGTTTGGCAATCTAGTTCATACAGATACTACATACTTGTCTGCTGCTATAATTCCAACCCTCCTCCATTAGCGCCACACTACTAAACTAAATCAGCGAACAGCACGGAACGCGTCGCGTTGAAGATGTCCCAAACGTACAGGCAGCATAGACAGATGTTATCGCATCTTTGCTTTTGACAGCCCGTGGTGGTGAAAACTCGGCGAAATGCGATTGACATTTGTCTATCCGAAGAAGGGGGTGGTGCAGGGGGTAAGGGATACTGCCTGGCGGGACATTTGCCTACGTGATAGGAAAGCGTTTTCCGGCAAATCGGGCACGACGTGAGACAAAACGGACCGGAATCCAATCAAACCAATACTGTTTCGCTTGGTGCTATACTGTTTGCCGGATAGTTAGAGGCAGACACTTGCCAAAATGATTTTTTTGTTACATCAAATCTTAACTTCTTGGAAGATGTCATTACATAAATAAAAAAATGTGAAAAATGAATACAAAAACCCAACAAAAAGTATAATAATTTTAAACCCTCAACTCGATATTCCAGGAAACTCAAACTTGATACAGACTCACTCCTATCACTTTCCCATTCGGTGTAATGGAGATCTTTCCGGTGGGGCGTGTAATCGGTGGCCCGCACAGTGACAGTGAGTGGAAAATAAATTGAAATTTATATTGGAAAAATAAATCCTCCCTCTTCGCTTCCTAAGTCAAATGCAGCACAATCCATCAGCTGTCTCATTTCGGCTTCTTCTCTCTCAATGGAGCAACATTTTTTTCGGCGCTCTAGCTTTCTTCCTGTGTTGGATGAAAGTGCTTGTTGAAGTCGTTACTGGGATACGATCTTTCAGCAGATAGTCTATCATTTTGGAGTCATCGCTTTGGCGGCCAACACTATGTACTTGTAGTGGGGTCTACTTTTCTATCTAGAAAACAATTCTTCAAATTTAATTTTAAAGAATAATATATTTTGAACTGAAATTCGCAGCTTCTTTGCTGTTTGAGAGTTTGCTGGAGCAGTTGGACATTAACGACACTGCCATTGAGGAACAGACGCGGAATCGCACGAGACATATATTAAGGAAATCGGATTTTAGGCAGCATGATTTTAGTAGCAAACGAAAGAAAAAGCTCTCGTTTGCTCATTAAGCCATGCGTCAAAGTGTGCGGAAATCGATTAATCCCAAATTCAAATAAACAGATGAAAGGAGATTAACCTGGTTTTCGAGGAGAGGCGGCTTTTAACTCTAGTTAAGTATAAGTACGCGATTCCTCATTTTGGCAAATAATCCTTGGCAAAAAACATGATTCAATCAACGAGCTAAGAGCGAAACGGCTAATAGCCACATATAAGAAAAATACGCTTGGTTCATCATGCTTTGCGCGTTGGTGTTGATGCCGTGTTCGGTATTTTGCGCGATAATGTTTCTCCCAGCCTTTTCCCAGACGAGCGAATGCCGACGATTGAAATTAATTGGATAAATTTTGCACATAATTAGTAAATTGATCTCGCTCCCTGTTTGGCCGGCTACCAACAACGGTATGTAGAGCCCGTGCTATATCGCTGTTGTTGTTTTTATGTTCGTTCCTTTGGGTTGTCATTTTAATCTAGTTCAAACGGGAATTGAAATATTAGCTAAGCATTTCCTCCACAGTAAAATGGGAGTTTCGTGGAAGGGTGGGAATGGTAATGCGCACGCGGTTGCTGAGGAAAATTAATTAAAATGGCGATTTATTTTATCCAGATACAATTTTCTAAAATTGCAGCACGATTGAGTATTCGAGGATGAGATTTTGTACGTTATGTACCTTTGAAAAACAGTTGAAACAGTGCACAGGCGGTAAGAAAAACATTCTTAAATCCGAATCCATCGGAATATTTACGTAATAAACTGCATTTTAACATTTAAAAAATCATCAAAAAAGAGCAGCTCAATCTCATTTTCTTTCTGCTCAAAATAAACTGTTATTGAAAAGCAATAAAAACGACGAATCGTATGTACGGGCAATAATCATACACCCATCAAAACCGTTCATTATACGATCACACAAATCTTGTACAATTCGTTTATGGTACATTCCAATCCGCTGATTTACACACGGTGCGCGAGAGATCCCTTGGAAGCAAGTGAAAGAGAGTTGCCTTTATAATATGAAGGGAAAGTTTTATTACTCCCTTCCCACACCATGTCTTACGTAATTGAGCGTTCGTGGTTCGGAGAGTCTCAAATTCGAGCCTATGGCACTGGCATCTCTATCAACAATGATGAGGCATAGTCCTGGCAGTAATCGTGCTGTACACGAAACACCTCGTTTTATACATACACATAGGGGGGTTCGAATGCACTTTTCGCAGGACCGGACGGTTCTTGGAAGCTACAAATTTAACTGTTACTTCCATGGTATCGGAACGTCTGTGCGATTTTTTTGTCGCTTCTCCCTTTTCCTTTACATTACACCATATATACACAGACGAACTGAAGCATTTTTTTTGCATGGTGAATTCTGCACTACACTTTTTTACATCCTCTGTTTGTGTGCCATTTCGCATGGTTTGACTATGTTGGACCTATATTATGTCCAATGCAAGTTTGATGCTGGCGCTGGTAGGAGGAATTCGCGTCTGGACTCGTGCAAGATTTATAAGGTCTTAAAAGTTTCATAATTTATTACTAACGTCGATAGCTAATGAGCACATGAAACACATACACACATTCACAGAAGTACGGTTGGAAATTTGGAATGAGGGAACTGCTGGGATGAAAATTACTTCCCAGACTAATCCTTAAGCCTCATATAATTAATTTTATAATGCAGCTAAAACTCCCCCCAGAATGAATGGATCGCGTTATGCATTTTTATGATGTATTCATACTGGATATGTGGCTTTAATATTTGTGGAAATTTGGGTTCCCAATTCAAGTACCTTTCAGTGACTGAAAAATCAGCTTACAGACAATCATACATCATGCAGCCTGAACGCTTATTGACTTGATATCACTCAAACGTTGACTATAACAAATGCTTTCCTAGCAACCGAATTCCCCATAACAACTTTAAAAGCAGCTTTTACTTACCACAGGCAAACACAAGGATGGAGTTCACGTGCTACACTACTTATTCGGTCTTTTCAAGCCCGATTCAGACCACACTAAAGCAACATATTTCGAGTACGCAACACAACCGTACGTAAAACGAACTCCAATGCCCGGCACAGGAAGTTGTTGAAACTTTCGTGCGGAGTTTTCTTTACCCCAAGCGTTCATCCTTAGAGAGCAAAAGAATTGAATGTGTCTGCCAGCTTCCCAGCACAAGCCATAAACGAAGACAGACAACCGACCGAACAAAGTGTCAAAACAGATCTCAAACACCTCGGTTGCACGCTTTACGATTTCCGGATCGGAAACACTTTCGATCCAATCGCTCAAAACGGTGACCGAAGAAGGGTAGAAGTTTGGTTTTGGACGAAGTTTGGGACCTGATCGTGGAGTATCCAGACACCTTGCCCATTGCCATTTCTCCGGTAAGGTAAGATTGGACATACAATATCCGGGGAATTGGATCCGGTTGGACACATGACTTGTTCACTTTCACTGCCAATAACACCATCTTCTAGGTGTCTGAGGGAGGGGGAGAGTGCCAATGGATTATGTTGGATTAGGGTAACGTTTTTGGGGATAGCCTCTAGTCTTGTTCATTTGAGAGACGTATACGGATTGCCATGAAGCTATCTAAAAACGCAAGATGTTGTGAAATCGGGCAAAGGTGACGAAATGTATTAATTACTTGTTCGATAGCAAACAACGAAAACATAAATCGAAAAAAACACATCTGACGTTGCTATCTTGGGTCCACAAAAGCAAACACCAAGTTAAGATGGGACTGCTGCTGCAGCATAATTCCATAAAATTGTCTACATTCACCTACATTTGCACCGGGTGCAGTTACGTACCACATGCCATAGACAATGTGACTTCTTCTGTTTCACGAGTCTTCTTTGCAAAGGAATCGCATTTATCGGACATTGAACTCATACACCTCAACAAAACGATGACATACTCCGCATATCACAAAACGGAAAGAAAGAGGAAGAGAAGGAGAACGCTCTTCTGTTGCATGTGTTAAAATATTCGTCCTGGCCATAAAACCAATTACTTAATTTCCTTTGCACCATCTGCAGCGGGTATGTGTGTGCGGCGTGTGTGTATATATGTGTGTGTGTGTGTGTGTGTGTGTGTGTGTTTGAGTGGAGTCGTTTTTAAATTATTTTTCTTCAACGTCGTTGTATTATCGTGGCCATTTATATATATATATATATATATATATATATATATATATATATATATATATATATATATATATATATATATATATATATATATATATATATATATATATATATATATATATTGGAACGGTTCTTGTATGTACGATATTCAAATTAATACACCATACATTGTGAATAAAAAATCCATTTAAACCAAATATTCTTGTGAAAATATTGTCAGCAAAAGATAATTATGTCCTCATCTTCTTTGATAATGTGGAAGTATGCAAGGCAACAATTGTCACTTAGGATTGGAACATGATTTTCATAATAATCAGATATATTTTTGGTGGTATTTGCGGTTCAAATATCTTAGCAATCAGAGAGCCTGTTGTGTTGAAAATATTCCCTCAGTAAAAATGAATATTCCCTCAAAATTCATCGAAAAAGTCCTACAACTTAGCACAAAGTCCAACTCGTAAAAGATTATTTTTGTTCATTTCCATCTCTCATCTAAAAAACACTGTGGCACCGCGATACACCGTATATTCTTTAGAGAAGCACAAGAAAACGATGATGATGGCACAAAATTACATACGAACACGCGCCTTGAAACTGTCCCTGACCTCCCTTGAGCACTCGGCCGGTCGGTAAGCTTCCACTGAGCAACCCAGCAGTGCAACAGGGCAAAAAGCAAGCCAATGGTATTCGCTTCTCTCTGCTACCTTCCCGATTCCCGATCCCAAATCGCTAAAATCATGGTCTCGGTTTGTTGGTCTCGCATTCCATACTCCAAATGAACATACACACAAACACAAAATTCATGATTCTCAGCGTGATGGATTTTTGGAGCCCCTAAACCGAGTAAATTTCTGAACACAGCTGAGCCGAAACCAGCCAGTTTGACCAGTTTCGTGCTGAAAATTTTTACCATCGTCGAGGTTTTCTTTTCGTGTTTGCAATTTTTGATTCTCATAAATATTCTGCAACATAATACAAACGATAAATTGGAGAATGGTGAGCGCGATGGTGGAACCAAAAAAAAACCGGCCAGACCGGGTTCGAGGCGCTGGTGGAAAGTGCAGAATCTTTTAAAGAATTGCGCGTAACGATTATTCCTGGACCTTTTGCTGGAATCTTCAAATCCTCGCAATGAAGCAAGATACAACTCTGAAAGTCATCAGATTGTCATCGTCAGACAACCATTCTAGAAATCCCATTTACAAACAAAAAAGAACAATTTCTGTTTGCGACGAAAAGTTGATACCGTAACGGGATTAGTATTTTCTCAAACGTGCGTATGATTTTCAGTTTCGGTATGTGTTTGTGGGTGAAAAGCCATAGGCTATAGCTGGTTCCCGAATACATTTGGCAATATTCTCTAGCAAATATGCTTATCGTGATAAGATTTTTCTCGACATGTTTTCAGTTCCGTTCGACGAAATAGGTTTGAACCAGGAGTTAATTTGCCGAAGCATAGAAAAAACCATGTGTTGCGTATTGGTTGTTGACTGTCATTATGGTTGACAGTCATGAGTTTTCAAGTTAAATGCCCACACACTGTGTTATGAAACCTATTTTTGCCATTTTCAATAAACTTTTTTTGAAAAAAAGTTAACAGAACATATTTGCGCATATACAATTTTGTAAATAATTGTGTATGAACATGTTACAAGTATAAATATGTTTCTTTGTTCATTATCAGTCGTGCTTTGTTTGCTAAATTATATCCATACAAAAAAGCCAAAAGCGCTATCATACACAATCCCAGCGACATCATGGGCTCGACCGCGACCGGAGCAATGATCGATCCAAGATGACACGGACGTGGAAGTCTTTCTCTATTCAAATGAACTGCCCAAAGAAAGATGAGAAGAGACGTTGCGTTCCACTTCGGTTCAAGAAAGCAAAAGCATTCATTGACCCGGCGAGCAGGTTTTTTGCCGGCAATTCCCTTCAACTGTACAGTGCGCGCTCGCTCGCACGGCAGTTCGCAATTTTCAATTCTTTCCATCTTTTGCATAACGTTTCCCACCATTCTCGCAATCTCCTTCTGTTCCTTGTCTACACTGTTGGTCGCTTGGTAGTCATTTTACGTTGTATTTTTGCCATTCCATTTATTATTATTTTGAAATACTCGTCGTGAACGCGCAAGAAAGCGAGAGAATGGCACACAACACGATTCTTTGCTCCCGCCTGCTGTCGAGGTGACAACTCCACATGGAGGAAGGTGGTTCGTTTTTTCACACCCTCCACGGTCGGACGCTGATGCGGCCTTTTCACCTCAAACAATCCACTCTCCTCTCCAATGTCGATAACAATTTTACCATAGAACGAATAACTTCGGTGACCATAGAACGGATAACTTCGGATGTACGCTCGTAAATGTCCATACGGGATCCGCTGATGCCTTTTCCGGTGCGCGAACAGAACGCTGCTCCCATTTGCTGTTGGTGGTGGTGTGTACTGGTGTTAATATTTTATGTTTTCCTTTGTGCCGTTTTTGTCTTGCGTACACGTTGGTGAGATGGGTGGATGTGGCTAAGCGGGCCTCCATACGTTACGGAGCTTACCGTACCGTTTCTTTTTGTATGTAGATTATGAGCCCGGTACGTGTGGAGGCCCTGTTGTATGCCAATATACTTTTTCGTTTATTTATCGCATACTTAATTATATTTTTAATTGCATTTGTATTGAAAGTATAAAATATGAACATTTACAAAGGGTAAGAACTTTGTTTAAATTTTTGGATTAAAAACAAAACAATATTTGATGGTACGGTATGCGAGGTCGCGAGTCTGTCAGCTTGATGGAAAGACAAAATTGACTCAGTTGAAAAATACTATAGTGGACTACCTGAGGCAGGCCAAGACCGCAAAGCGGTTGTAGCGCCGGATAAGAAGAAGGACTAGCCCGCGACGTGTGAAGACCCAGTAAGGGGGATACTAAGAGTTAAGAACGCATATGCTTTTTTTCCACACAAATGCACGAGTAGCGCACAGTGAACAGCGTCTGGCGTTCGGTGAATGCGATTCCGAACGCAATACATCTCGTCTGGGATATTCAATTTAAAGAGGATGTTTAGCTTTTTCAAGCACAATACTGCTCACAGTTCGTGGAAGATTTTTAAGTTTAAAAGCACCATATTGAATGTGAATTATGATGAGTCTTTATAAGAATGTAATAAAGGAAGATAACGGATAATTACATTATTATCTTCCAAATTTTATAATCTAAAATTACGATTTCTTTATTTATTACAGGATTCATAACGAATTGGCATTTCGCAACACTCCTGAGCTTCCAAAGGTAGCTATAATAATATTTCATTCATAACTCCCCTCCCCTCCCTTTTAAAGCATCTCCTCAGTTAATTATTTCTAGCTGCTGGCGACAAATTCGAATTAGCAAAACGCCGTATCGAACTCACCATACATCACCATCGACTCACAAATACGTGTCCACCGCCCATTTTAATTCTCTATTTATTGATCAACCAATTTGAACGAGCTAATTTAAATGATAAATAACGATCATCGATTGATTTACATACCGACACACACATACAAATTGTGTAAAACTCCTCTTTCCCTCAGCATCGCCGATTGTTGATTACAGAGATCACTGAAATAACACCGTAGGTCAATTGAAAGTAATTGAAATACACTCTTTAGGCCGAACATTAAGATAGACACACTACAGAGTGAACACGAATGGATGGAAAGCGATCATCCCTGCATATGTGAACTACATAATGGGGGTGTGGATGGGATGAGGCTACCATCCGCACACCGGTGCTGAAATGGTCATTCGCGGTTAGTCAAATAAAATGGCACATTACTACTCGCCGCTGCTCCCCGTATTAATTATGCTGAAATGTGAACTGCATATGTGAACTACATAATGGGGGTGTGGATGGGATGAGGCTACCATCCGCACACCGGTGCTGAAATGGTCATTCGCGGTTAGTCAAATAAAATGGCGCATTACTACTCGCCGCTGCTCCCCGTATTAATTATGCTAATGGAATTGCATATCCTTCCGAACCTCCGGCCACGACGCTACATTGCGACGATATAAATACATTGATTATTGTTGCGATGAAATGTTTGCCTATATGTTCCAGAGCGTCTACCGAGATAGGATTTTAATTCAAATCGAATCAAGCATCATATGGTAGAAAGCGCGCTTCCGTTTTTCTCCCTGCGTTATTAAACGCAGAGCGCTGTAGAGAGAGAGGTGTGATACGGTTGCTTTTAATGTGATTGAAACGTGTTATTGAAAGGTAACCTAGTGACAATATTATTATTTTGTATACATTATTGTGTCTGTTGATGGTTTAAATTGCAAGGGAAATGTTGCAATGTAGCACGAGACCGATCAATCCGCGATCTTTAAAATTATTCACAAAAAAAAAACAAACAGCTTAAAATAAACGTGCGGTCTCTGCACACCAAAGCGAAACCGACACAAAGGTATTGAGAGTTTGGAAATGATTTTATTTTGGACAAAGAAAAGTCCTTGTCAAATTTGACGCAAATTTTAAGGTGTGTCAAAATAATCGCCATATTTAGTCACTCCAAGTGATGAGATAATTGCTGCTATTGTAATAAAAAAAAATTTCTCCGCAAAGAAAATGCGCTACGCGTGACTGACCTTAAGATAAACGTTTGCGGCTTGCAGTTTTTTTTGCCCACAAACATCAATGCCAAATTGTTTCAATTATATGTTTGTTTAAAGCGAATTGTTTGATGGCGCCTGCCGTGCAGAGGATGTTTATTTTTATCCGACTATAGCCAGCGCCTCTGTGGCTCTTTTTGGTTACGCACGAGCTATACTGCTACCCCTGGTTCGTCCTAAACAATAAACATGTGACACGCTCGCAACTCACCACGCAAAACAACATCCAGCGAGGCGTTAACCGACCGTCATTCACATGTATACCGCCGGCCCGATTTAGCCCGGTTTATGACGTGTTTGCGATCATCTTTCACTCCATTCCACACAGTATTTAACCACCACCTACCGGGTGCGGGAATTTTTATCTTTGGCACACTTTATGCAAGTTCTGCTGGTAGTAGTGGTGATGGTTAATTCTATACACGTTTGTATTTGACTATGCCGAAAGATATTTGAAAAAAAGTATGATATCTGAACGATGGAGATATCACCGACAGCAAAGATAGCTAGCAAACAGTTTTACAGTACACACGAGCGCTTTTCGGCTCTGGTGGAAAGCTTTGTCATGTCGGTGAAGTGAAAATGCAAATGAAAGTGTCATATGATTGCACGAAAATATCATTATCGTTTTTTCCGACTAACTGAGAGAGAGTAAGGAACAGTTGTTGAATAGATACATTTATCTACTGCAGACAAATATAAAGCTTCTCCGCACGTATTAGTTAGCCGGCGCTCTGGAAGCTATCAAACAAGACATCAAACTCGAACAAACGTTTAGAGCTATATGGAGGTGAACCGTCGGTCACTCTCGAACAAACAAGAGATATATCGTCTCAAACCTGTCGGTTTGATTCTGCCTGTGATGTTCGATACCCTCCTATGATGTGCGCACTTTTACTGTCAAAGCTACAGTATGCAGAATTTAATCCGGGACATTTCCAAGTTTACGTACGTAATTTTTCTCTGTTTCTCCATAAAAGTGCGTTTAAAATATTTATTGTTTCAATAAATATTTTTTCTTAACTAATGGCATGCTTTACACTCAATCAAAATGTAAAATTTATAAAACATTTAAATTTTATTGATTTATAAAGATATAAAACGTACACAAATATTATGGGTACATAATGCAAGTTTATCCACTGTATATGTTTTGTCATGGACGTTTGATTACATTAATGATTATCAAATTTGAATGATTTGTTGATCATTATGGATGTGAATTACTAGCATTTCATTTAAACTATAATTTATTTTATTTTCCAGTACAAAATATTGGTGTTTTGCAGTGCATCATGCACTGCATGGTCTTTAAAACATTCAACAGATGACAGAGCACCTATCGACCAGAGTCGTGTTTGTTTGTCTCATACGATGACTGCCAGGGCGCCCCCTTACCTTCAGCTCAATTCAGCAAAACGTAGCTTTCACATTTTTTAAGTAAAGTTTAAATCATACACTTGATGCATCGGCAACGAGGCGAGAAGGAATAGCTCAGCTGCAACCGTACAGAGCTGCAACTGATTCGATGCAATTACATCGAAAACCGTTCGACGGTCATGAACTATTGGACGGTGTGTATCTTTTACACGAAAGCCCTGCACTGACGCAAACACACGTCAATGCTTTCTAAAGCCTGATGCTTCATTGCCACAGGGGACAGATCTTTGCCCCGAGAAGCACAATTTACCGCAAAACTGAGAAGATTTATGGACACATAGCGAGCATTTATCACAATTTTCACATTTATACACGGAAGCAATGGAATCTGTGTTTCAAAAGACAAGTGGAGTCTGGGTCAACAACCACCACATTGAACTGTTTTTTTTGTTCTTCATCTTGTTCGTACATTCAGGTCAGCCAGAAGACAATGCGGCAAAGGTATACCATCGAACCAGTGAACATTGGGGGAGGCGTTATAGTGACAAGCAGAGTGGGGAATTTATGATCGGTTAGAACCATTTTCTATGGCTTTCCGATTTGCATTCTGTTCATCCAATGATGCCCCTCTTCGTCGGGCTAGTGGTGTAAAACGCTCGAACGCGCTATTGTTAGGTAAAATGAGCACATATGGAAATTATGCCTTAATGCATAATGCACATTAGCGGGGTGTTCTCAGGCTGCGCAACCATTGACGATGCCATTCAATCATGGTGGGAATGTGAGCCGTGTAGAAGAGTTCTTGGTGATGATGAAGACTGCGAATAAAAAGGAAGGAATACATGAAGAAAAACGACTGAAAACATTGAATTCTGGAGACATCTGTAGACTGAGCAAGGACATGCATTACACCTTGCATGTTCTTGCTCAGTCTACAGATGTCTCCAGAATTCCCAGAAAGCAAAATTTACTTATTAAAAACCATAAATATGAACAACCACATGTACGATCCGAAACTCATCCCAACCAGACACTGGATAGAGACTGGAAATTTGTTCTGCCAATTTCTTTCTCATTTATTTTCCGCTGGGTGTATGCTGTCGGAGGGATTTCCGTTTCATTGTTTTCGTACACAAACGACGAAACGGTAATGGTGATTGATCTCCGCGCAAGAACAACGAGCATTGAAACATAAAGCGGATCGAATCGTGGTCGTGAAATGTTTACATCGGAGTTAAAAAAAGTTAAAAAAATCAACGTCTTCCGGGTGCCCTGTTAGTGTAAACATACACGCGAATGAGCAAAAAAGGAAGTAGCAGCAGCAGCAACGGATTATGTTATTTATTTATGTAGATTAAAAACAAAAACCGAGTGCCTCTCTGTTACCGATGCACCGTATTGCTGGTAAAATTAGACGACTGTATAATTTTCGGAGAACGTTTATAATGCGAAACGCACCAAGCGGGGGAGATTATCCGAACGTAGAAAATATGTACCCAATAATCATTGCATTGACCCTTGGAGAACGTGCTAATTAAAAAAAAGCGAAATCAAACACGACCGGCCGAAGGAGATCCGTTTCATATAAAGCGATAGAGAGCAACCAGAGTGTGTTTATAGTACATTGAAAAAAAAAAAAATCACACGGGAATTAAAAAAAAAACGGGAATTTTTAAACGGGTGTTTTTATCCAAACAATTGTGGAGCGACGCAAATTGAGAATAACCTTTTTGGTTTGGGTTTACGGCAGCGACATTGAAAACGGATCGAAATATCCAAGTTGCGTAATTAATGTCACGTTTGCAAAGTGTGGAGTGGCGTCATATTATTTCCATTATTTTTGACGTTAAATTATTTCTGTGTGAAGAGACAAAACGACCAAATATTAAAGATGACATATCCATTTCAAATGATAACAAACGAGGTATAAAGCTCATTGGCTCAAACTACAGTCATCTTATATTACATAAATTTAGTACATTGTAGTCTCCTTACTGGACTGGCATTCCATGATCCAGTTCTAAGCATCCTTCGACCAAATACAGGCATGCCAGGCTCAAAACAATAATTATGCATTCACCTTGTGTGGAGAGGTACAAATCTGCATCGTGCATGTACTTCTGATTTTCTGGTTTTTACTTGCAACTCACACAGCACCTCAAAACCAGCACCAGCTATACTGATGCTGCTTACACAACAGCAGGATCATTTCAGGACAGAATCACACATATACAAAAATCCAATGAAATTTTAATCCTACCATCACGCAATTATTTTTGACAGACGTCTGCATGCGCATGTTTTTGATGTCCCACTGCCCTGAACGAAATGGGGTGTCATGTTTTAGCGCAATGTAAAATATGACTTCGCTCGGGCCGTGTTGGATGAAACACAAATTCGGATCGCTTCCCCCATATTACATACTGAGACGTACCGTGTGCACTGAACGATTGAATGCACCGATGCATATGACGATCCACACCGATGAAGTTGGCGCTTATAAGAAAGACATCGTTTCATCATCACAATCCTATGATTCAATGAATTCTCTCGTGTTTGTGTGTGTTCGTAAGAGGATCTCGCCGTCTCCTGTTGAACCCTGTGTCCCACCAAACCAAGAATCCGGGTCATAGGACCGTACACCGCTCGTTTAGTGCACACGGCCCTGTGAGTATGTGTCGGTAATTAATGCTCACTAATGCAGCATAATTCCAGGCACCAGGCACACAATGGTCTAAGTAGTACGAGTGTGTGTGTGGATGAAGCAGCAGCAACAAAACCCAAAAGCACGCACGAATACAAACAATTCTATCGTGTGAAATGTATGAAGCATGCAGCATACCAGAGAACAATGTATGCAGAGCGAATGGAGGAAAGTAGAAAGAAGGGAGCCCATATGCATCTATAACATGACGACGCGCGAATGTGTGTGTGTGTGTATGTTTTTGTGTGTGAATTAAATTTACGGTCAAACAAATGAAAACTTTTTTCAAAACATTCAAACCCGTTACACCTGCTCTAGTTGTTACTGGCAAAACGCTACAAATCTGCTTTACATTCTACTTCTCTTCTTGTTCTTTGGCGCAACAACCATTGTTGGTCAAGGCCTGCCCTATACCACTAGTTGGCTGGGTTATCTTATTCTTGTGATTCTAGTACAGGTGTCCCCCGAGTTACGACTGTATTTGGGACCGAAAAAATGTCCCAAAGCAAGGTGTAAGTCGAAATAGTCGTACGTCGAATATCTGTGAACATAAAGTTTATAACCAAAATTGTAGAGTAGGAATCAATGAAATCTAGTATTTTATTTCAAATAATGTACGATAATTTGTAAACGGCTTTTGGGGTAAAATTTATACGATATAGATATTCAAGACTGGGGAGTTGTGAAATCTGTGGAAATGTGTTTGTAACGGTTATCAGCACAGAAATTCAAAAAATATATCAATTTCATTTCAATGGCAACTTTAAACTGTCAAAATCAAAATCGTCGTAACTGCGAATCGTCGTAACTCGAGGGGGTCGTAACTCGGGGGACCCCTGTACACATTAACACTTGTTTTTACCGTATGGAAATCACTAAAATCTTGTCCCAGCTGTCTGTATCTCTTTTAATTTTATTTATCGGAGGTCCAGTCACCTTATTCTCATGGCACAGAAATGTGTGCTATTATTATATTTTTGGAACTGGAAACTGGACCCGCGCGTAAATCTTTCCTCGTTTATTCCCGTTCCCACATTTTCCAGTCCATCAGAGCTACCTCGAGTTTAATGGTTATAATTATCAAGAGATAAAAGACTACAAACTGCAGTGTTACGTATTAGGGGTGTTGGTAGAAACAATCAACCAACCAAAACAACGCATTTTCCATACTCAGGGCACACATCTACGTACTAGTTGGGGGATTATTTTTTCCTAAATTTCATTTCTACTCGATTATGCTCTATAGCTACATTTTATCGCTGCAATAGGTCGCAAGCAAGCACGTGGTAAACGATTTCGAACCTCGCCCAGAACGACCCACCAGTTATTATGGGAGTGGTGGTGTTCACTGAACATAAATTGCAGACCTTTGAAACAATGGGAAAATGCTTACGTATTTTGAGCGACAGCGAGGTAAAAAATTGAACCGGTAGAATGGAAAAATCACATACTGCAGTGCATTATGCAGTGGTGCAAATGCTTCCCAATCCGTCAAGTGGCACTTACATAAAATCTATTACCACACGTAGCCCTAGTGTTGTACCCGTTGGCGGGCCCGGACTGAAGGATGTTTTCACCGGCCTTTCTGCGTTTCATCGGCGGGTGTTTTAGCAACAATTGCTAACGCATTGTATGTTACATCGGAGAAATCCGCGATGGTCGTTGCATATCGAGTATGTGGTAAGTTTTTAGTTAAAGTTTAGACGGCAGAAGCTTTCCAATAGTGGTCTTGCACCCTTGGCGAAGCAGAGCGAAAAAAAAACAACTGTATAAAGACACCTTAAGTTTAACGCCGGTAGAAAGTCATGGAAAACCAATTGAAACACAACAAATCTACCGGTAGATGAATAAATGTAAAACATAGTACATAGCATCGAAACTTTGTTTTATGACTGTGTTCTTCTACAATCTAGATCGATGAAGACCGCATATTTGACGATTGGAAACCGATCAAAGCACTTTAGGCACCGATGGTCATAGTGGTTGTAAGACGGTTGGAGGTTAACATTGAGCCATGCTGTTTCCCGGTTTCTTAAACTTTGTTTTCCTCTTACTACATAAGCAACATGCTGCTACTATTGATATGTTCGAGGCGAAGCGTTTGAAATTGGTTGAAGGTAAAATCGAACTTTAAACATTCACAGCGACCAAACGATGAGCTTGTTGCCGTGCTAATGTTCTTTTTTTCTCTGACTTATGATACCCTCTGGGCAAAAAATATGCTGCAACATGCAATCAATAAAAACGGCTATTCAAAATATGATGGCGCACTCACGAAAAAACACGTTAGAAATAGCCTCCAAAATGTGACCCTCAATGTCATGCTGCAACGAGCATTGAGCTTGTTTTTGGCATTGCTTTGGATTTGGAAACAGAACTTTGCTTCCGCTTCCTTTATATGGGGCGCCGTATATTGAACTCTCCGGTGAGCCCACCGTTCCAATTAATGATCTGACCGATTTGATTTTCACGCGTCTACCGATACAATCCCCTGGACCAGGGTTCTCCAAACTTCACTTCACGGGCCGGATTACACATAAATATTGTTTTTTTATTACAGTCGCTTACTTTTGGTTATGAAAATGTAATTTGTTTAATTGTTTAATTGATTATTTCTCATTCAATCGATAACAGTGATCCGTGTGAATATTCTTAAGTCTAATCTTAGTTTAAAATTAGTAAATAGATCAACTTAATAACTCGTTTCGAAGGCGGTTTTTAAAGGATTGCACTGAGGTTCCAAAATCAAATATATGACAAACTTCATGAAACACCATAGTAATGCTTGTAACATCGCCGTGTTTTGCGAGCATTATTCTCACCAACTCTTTCAAATGCATCTTACGCTCTAGATTGCTTTCTCCCCTGTTTCTATTTGTTGCTAATGTAAATTTTGCCTTCTTTCGCGATTGCTCCTTATCTTTCTCTCTTCACATTTAATTTGCCGCAATGCACTTGAAACCTAACCTAACTACGGGGCCCTTCACGATTCTAGTTAGTTTTTTGTACGGAGTTTGACAGTTGGAGGCTGAAATCATGTAAACACTCCATACAAAACCACACCCAAAACTAGAATGCAATTTTCAGTCTAGGTTATTCTAGTTTAAAAGCTAGAATTAGATTCGAGTACCTGCTCGAAAAATGGCAAAACAAGGTGGTGTTCAAGGTGTCTTTATTAAGGAGGTGAATTGTTAGCGCGTTTTCCGGGCGCCATCATTGAGTATTGTTATGTCAAATCGCATACAATTTTCTATACCCCCCTACAGCCCTCCCCGATTTTAATACCGGAGCCCCCAGTATTGTTATGTCAAGTCGTGAAATGTCAATTTGCTCTGAAGCACTTCACCTCCTATTATCCATACACCTTGGTGGTGTTTACATTTATCCCAAGGTGCATTAAAGAGATCTGGTGATGGAATCCAGAATCAAAGTGTATGTAGTCCAGGTGATCTCATAGCATATTTTTTTATAACCAAATTTGGATATCACTTTTTGACAGGATGGGTGAAAACTTTTGTTCAAACAAACTTTCTTAAGGCTTGACGAATACTAAAAACACTCTTAAAATCTTCATTCAGAAGCAGAAGCGATAAAAATCAGCCTTCTAAATTCATACACCTTGGGATAAGCCCACCTGTATATTATACCCACTTAGATAGCTGCTCGAAAACTTCTATATAATGCAAACAGCTGACAGGCTGACTTTTCTGTCTATGAACTTAAAACGGAAAGGGCCCCTATATACGTATCTAAGTATCTAAATTATAACCATGTTCAGGATACCATAAGTTTAAAGTTATAAACGGTTCAATATCTGGTGAGAAAATGCCTTAAAATTGTGAGGTATGTTTCATTACTCACATCTATCATCATAATTAAAATTTGAATAAAAGGAGCAATGAAATTATCCTCACGTTATCAGGCATTTTTAGAGCATAAAAAAGGTGTTTTAAACTTTTTTATTTTTTTTTTACCTAGCTAATGGACGAACGATATTTATCGTTCTCCTTTTAAATCAAAATTTCCTTTTTTTGAGAAAATATCAACTGACTATATCAAAATCGTACAGCTTCATATTATTGAAGCTCCTTTTTAAACTTATAAAAATAAACAATGAATTTATCATTAAAATAATCAAAATATTAAACTTTTAGTTTTAGTCTTTACAAAGTCATCACGGACCACATTACACGATCTCGAGAGCCGCATGCGGCCTTCGGGCCGTAGTTTGGAGACACCTGCCCTAGACAAACCTTGTATGGAATATTATGTCTAATTAGGTACGGTTCCGTACCGAGCGGTGAGCCATTAAAAATAGAACAGTGCATACGTTGGCAGCATGCCGTTGAAGGTCAACTGCTAAAACACTCCATCAACAGCAGCAACAGTTCAAACAGCTTCGTCGGAAGCTCAGTGTACGGAACTAGTTCGGAAAAAAAAACTTTATCTCGGTGCACGTCTCATATTTAGAAACTTTTTATACCGTTGCGGGGGAAAAAGTGGTAGCATCTCCGTACACTGCGGAGGAGAGACTTAAATAACACCACCACAATTTCTCTGCCCACCTGTTTCAAATGCCAGTGCCCCCGTTGATTACCACGGCAGTTGCTCCGCTACGCTTGGCGCAGAGGGAAAAACGCACAATGCTAATTAATTACCTCTCTAATAATTACTCGAGATTTTAGTCTGCCCGCACGATCGTTCACCGCCATTTTAGCATTGGGTTGAGCTGTAGGAGTAGCCAAATAAGAGAGATCGAGACAAAACAAAAACAAAGGTTGGTCGTCCATGGGGCACGGATAAACATGGGAATTAAAACTAAGCAGGTGCGTTATGGATCTACCGCACTGCTGCTACTCGCGCCAATTTCACGTTACGATTTTTATCCGCAACACAACAACTGCTTGCACTGGCTTATGAATATCGTATTCTGGGGGTATCTAACCTAGGGTAGATGCAAAAAAACAACGATAGAATTAAAGAAAATCTTTCTGAGCGTAGTTTTATGTGCTCTGCACAGGAAAAAGGGATTTGATGGCCCTAAAAGAAGGCACCGAGCGTTTTCCTGCGTAGAAAAGTTAAACTATGCGGTTGCCAGCAAGAGAGATGCATTCTTTGATCAAAGAGCACGTATATACGATTATTAAGAAAAGGTTGCTAATGTGGAGCGTTTTGAATAATTAACTTTCAGGACATAAATAAAACAACCGTCTTTACAGCCCATGGGTTTGATCTTATTTTTTTGGGCAAACAAAATATATTACCGAAAAAAACCACAAATATTTTTTTGCGAACGTTAACATATCAGCTGTTTCCAAAGGGGCGGAAATACTTCCGCTCATATGGAATATACTACCAAAACCAATATCGAACCAAAATACTTACTAGACTTTCTTCTAGAATTCCCCCCGTTGTCTACCCCCACGCTTCGAATGACACCTTCCAGGACGATGTTGATGAGCAGGCAGGAGATTCCGACACCTTGCCTTAGACCCCTGTGAGATTCAAACGTTTCCGACGTCAAGTTCGATACTCTCACCATACACTGTATCTCGTTCATGGTGGCCAACAAAGCCCATCGAATTCAATTTCACCTTTCCCCAGAGTGTGTGTGTGTGTCATTGGTGCAATCCAATGAATTTATTGCGTCTTTATCGGCAAGATTCCAAATTTCCGACTATTAACAATTCCCTAACATTGACACATTTGACGGGTTCATAGAAAAAGTTGTAGACTGCCACCTTTTTATCGAAATCCGATCTGATGTGCTGGTTGAGTGAACGTGGAAATTGGTACGCGGGATGAAAAAATATTACTTTTCCTTCAGACAACGGTTGGTTCAGGTCCAATTTTGGGGCCTTTTCCGTTTTAAGTTCATAGACTGAAATTTCAGCCTGTCAGCTGTTTGCATTGTATAGAAGTTTTCGAGCAGCTATCTAAGTGGGTATAATATACAGGTGGGCTTATCCCAAGGTGTATGAATTTAGAAGGCTGATTTTTATTGCTTCTGCTTCTGAATGAAGATTTTAAGATTGTTTTGAGTGTTCGTCAAGCCTCAAGAAAGTTTGTTTGAACAAAAGTTTTCACCCATCCTGTCAAAAAGTGATATTCAAATTTGGTTATAAAAAAAATATGCTATGAGATCACCTGGACTACATACACTTTGATTTTAGATTCCATCACGAGATCTCTTTAATGCACCTTGGGATATATGTAAACACCACCTTGTTTTGTCATTTTTCGAGCAGGCACTCGAATCTAATTCTAGATTTTAGGCTAGAATAATCTAGACTGAAAATTGCAGGCTAGTTTTATGTGTGGTTTTGTGTGGAGTGTTTACATGATTTCAGCCTCCAACTGCCAAACTCCATACCAAAAACTAACTAGCATCGTGAAGGGCCCCTTTGTTGGATTTTTTCCAACTTCCTATGGGCTTAGCTCCACGCTGCTCACGAGCTCCACGAAACCGAAAAATGTTAAAGGTATGAAAAAACAATAGAAAACATCATCCAATCTGACTCTTTTTACCCATCCAAGACCATGAAAAACAATTTAATTCATTGTAGCTGATCCAGTTAACAACATTCCCAGGTAGTTGTGCTGCTGACCTTATTGCCGTAAACCCAATTTATGAAAAAGTACAAAAATCTGCTATATTCCTTGGCAAGATGCATTGGTTAAATGTCAGTTGATTAATTTTTTGAAAGCGTACTGACTGAATGGGAACTGTGATGGAATGCAGTGCAAGACACGAAACGCCTTAGGGGCGGACGTCAGGTGCGTTAAAGAAATGACCGACTTTCACTCTTTTTCTCTCTCGCATCGTATCGTATGGCCCCACGGTTCTTTGATTGTGGACAATAAAATCCATCGAAAGATTTGTTAGCACACCATTTGGTCAATCGTCTTCGCGCGCCCTTCAATACCCAGAGGGGGGCCGCCAGCCGGTTCTTTTTCAGATTAAACGGCGGTGATCGGTTACGACAGAAAATTCACTGTTTTGCCGACGACGGTGACCCTACCGCCGATTACTACATCATCGACTTTTTCCTTCGGTATCGATTTCCAGTATCACCGTTTCCTATCGAAATCAGTCGTACGTGACTATTTCTTTTCTTCTTGCCTGTGTGACTTCATGGCATGGTTAGATGTTGCACAGTTTCAGTTGGGAGAATACAGGGGGTATACAAATACAGTATACATTTATGTGTCTCAAATCAAAACAAAAACAGTTTTGAAGAAAGTCTCTCATTCAGCATGGGTTTGGAAAAAGCTAGTAATAGGTAGTAAACTAATAAGCAATATCGGTTTCCAAGACATTCTTCCATTCCTGGCCTGCTGCTCGGGGCTGTGACGAACGAACGACGCTGTAACGCCACATATAAATATTCACTTGTTACGTCAAGCATCTAAGCGTGAACGTTTCAAAATCTCAAAAAAAAAAAACAAAAAAAGCGTGAATCTTTCGCTTTTGGTTCCAAACCGATACCATCACCACATTATGTTTGACCGCCACAGTTGTTTACGGTTCCATTTCCGATCAATCGCTTCCGATAAGTAAAAGTTGCTATAGCGAGCCCGAGGATTTCATCCGTCCAAACCAGTTCCATTGTATCTATCTCACGTTTCTTTCCTGTTGATACATAATTTGGAAATCACCATAAATGCCACACCGAATCTACTTTTGTTTCAAGCGATGATAGCAGGTGGTGTAGAGTTAGCTCAAAGTAAGCAGCGGAGGATCGATGACGATGGCTTCTAAAAAAAGAGAAAAAAGTCGTATGCATAAAACCTTTTTTCTTCTCTCCATTGCATGCGGAACATTTCGATACGAATCGGAACCGGGAACCACAAGCGTAAAGAGCGGGGATTATTCAATTTTCACACTCAACACAATTCTTCCTGTATTCCCCAGGGGGCATGGGAGACACTAAAAGTGGTTATGGGAATTTTTGTGTGTTGGCCGAAAATGCTCGCTGTTGGTTACGATTGAAATATCTAACAGTCCCCCTCTCCAGTTCTCAAAAAACCTGTTTTGATTGTGTGATGTAAGGGACGAGTGTCTATGGACGCTATGGAACTGAAAAGCTTCCGGACATAGATTAGACACTTACGTAATTTGAGTGTCTGCTTCCGTCGTTGCCAATTTGGTTGGAATTTGTGTTTTACAAATTGATACATTCGGGAAATAATTACTGTTTTGCGTCCCAGAACCCTGCCTGCGTCCCAGAACACTGTTTCTATAATAATTCTATCTTTGGGAGAAATGCTATTTTGTGTTGAGGCGAACGAAGAAACAACTCTCTCCAAAATTAAACCTTTTCCGTTCCTTTTTAGCAGTTTTCTAGAACGTTTTATTATTTCCCTCAGTATCGACGAAACTATTTTCTGTTAAAACTTTTAAACATACTACTATGAATAAAAGAGCCCCCCCCCCTCCCCATAGGAAATGAAAACTAAAGCCAACTAGCTAGAGTAAACTCGTTACACACATTTTTCTGTATCCTTAAAATAACCCAATAGCACAAGAAATAATCAATTAAAAACAACCAATTCATATAACCACCACTAAATTATTCACCACCGATACACCATCTGACTGTACCACACTATGGGTCGAGCCATTCACACAAATATTAGCATACGCATCCGAATGCCGCATACGTGTAGCACACTTGCGCAAACAAGGTTACGTTCTAATCGGTGCGTTCCGAACTTGTACTGGGCGTAGCAAAACTGGTGATACTGTAGACAATTACTTGTACAGAGACCAAGTGAGTCCTGTCTATGCTGGCTACGCTTACTACTCCTAGGAGCTCATTAATGGACCCAACTCATAATCTTGGCAAATTCATCAGGGCAATGATTCCGTTGTTATCCAATTGATGCATAAATTTACGATATTTACCTACGGACATTTGCCTTTGTGTGCTTTTCCCTTGTGCGGCACACGAGATCCTCCTGTCAGCCGGTGAAAGGTTATTACACATTCCAGCCATAGTCTCCGGTAGCGTCCGTAGCTCCAGTAAGTGACATATCTTTGCTAACGTTCTGCTGGTCATTTACAGTATACCTACACCCCCAGGTACGATTTCACCGTACCGAATGTACGATAAACATGCTACACAAGAAACATTACGCTTTCATGTGGCATGCACTACCTTCATGGTAGGGAGAATATCTTTGCCCTACTACACCAATGGATAGATAGTCATCGTGCACACTTCCGTTTAATATGTTGTGGCAGCATTCCAGTATTGTTCCACACTCTACTGGCCACCATGGAGTGGCATTTCCAACATGGTGCGGCTTTGGCTTCGGTCAGTGGATTTTCGGTAAAGCTCATTGCACCATAATTGGCTTCGTTCCTTTGCCGCTTCTTCCTGCACACGGTAGTCAAATTCAAAGATACTCCGATCTGTGGTGATAAAACGCTGTGGAAGGCAACAAACGTCCGACCGTATATTGTCCCGGTTACGAGAACAACTTTTATCATTAGCCAAAACCAGCACGCGTGTCATGTCCACGATCATCCTCCCTTTTTGAAGTCCGTTTATCCTTGTCGAGATTATGCTTGACTTTATTCCGGTTGCAAAGACACGGCGAAAGAAGCGATACTGTTTTAGTGACTAGAAGCAGACTTCAGTGGCAATTACGCTGACAGCTGACTGTTTAAATGCATTAGAACGTGCTAAAATGTGTGCCACGTTGTAATGGAGTTTCGATTAGATTGAGTAAGTTCTGAGGGATATGTGCAAAGAGACACAAATATCCAAGGGTTTCATTAAAGTTAAACTAAATCATGCTGAAACTCTTTGTATTTTTAGGTAATGTTTTGCTTTTCTTTCCAACAACATTTCAAGTTATGGAACGAAAATCAACATTTCCGAGTGGCTCCAAAGCCGCAGCCCCAGCACTCCAGAACAAAGAACCCAGCATTGCCAATAAAACATTCCCCCAACCCGCCAGAGACATCCCTACGTTACGACATACACACATATTGTTAATAACGATAGTAAACGTAAATCCTGCGAATGGCACTCTTATATTCACACCTACACTCTTTCCTTGCAAAATGTTCCCCATAAATATTTCCGACAGGTCCTACGTTAATGCTTCCGGTATGTGTGAGGCACAGACAGCGGTCTGCTGCTTGTGCCAGTCGCTGCTTGACAAGCCCAACCCATACAAAGCAACGTGATAGTTTCCTTGCCTCACTGCCAAAAGTCGAGGGGTGGTCATAAATGGTCATAAAAATACCGACAAGAAATATCTAACCAAGTACCGTCCAAACCGATTCTCCATATTTCCCTGCGAGTGACGACTGTCAATGATGTTCTACAGGTTCGCACAGGTGCGATGAGCCTGAAGGGTGGCAAAGCTTGACCTGCTTCCGGTATCGGTCGCCCAAGGGCAGCATCACGTACACGACACGTACCAACCAGACCACCCGTCAGCGAGCACCCGCCAGGGTAATCTGTGGCTGTGGCAAAATGGTTTATTATATGCTAATTTATAGAAACTCCCACGGAACTATCGAAACGTAGAGCAAACAAAAGGAATGGATAAACGGAACCGAGCCCGAGCTTTATATAACAACACGTCGCTGGTAAAAGTCGGTCAGGTCAATTCCCGACTTCTAGATTATCCCAGAATGGCAGGGGATATAAGCCACACACCCAGTTAGCACCGGCGTAAGAAAAGTGCGACTGACGGTGGCTGACGGTTGCAACCTCGAGACAAGATTGCAGGTCAACTGCGCTAGACGGTTTACTCCCTCTTTGTGTGCGATTCGGTGCATTGCTATTTATTACCGTTTTGCCGATCCCCTGGAAGAGCTTGGAGGGGGGGGGGGGGGGGGGTGGGGGGGAGGATGGAGGGAAGGCATACACACTGGGAACTGTGTCATTGTGGCACATTGTTTTGCGGTCAAATAAACTGAGGATAGTGATGGTGCAGATCGAGTGTGGCGGGTCGCCCGTTTGGTCGGTTTATTCTTGTGCAGAGGGAACGCAGCCAATAAACATCGTCGTGGCGGAAATCGGGTAAATTAGAACCGTGGGGTCGAATGTCAACTCACAAAATGTGTCAGTCTTGTTTGGGTTTGATGTCCATTTCAGCTGGGAATGGGGGTGGAAGGAGAACGGAGATAAAAAAAATATAGACGGGCTAATTTTTGTTAGCTCTACAAGTATTCCCCGATATACGCCATACTCGATTTCTCTATAAGCTATTTTCTCAGATAAAAAAAAACTAATTTAATGGCTAAAACCTCCCACTTCAAACAAAATTATACGAAAAGTAGCTATAATTTCACTGAAAACCTCGAAATTCAAGATACGCTAATATTCGAGATACGCTATTGCCACCGGTCCGCATTAATAGCGTATATCGGAGAATACCTGTACTATCGCGCCCTGATAAGAAGATAGAAATGGTCGATCAGAGCCTTGACATGATTCATGCTTTTTTGTGCGAGTTTGTTCTGCATCATAGCAACGTCATGCCACTACGTCTGTTGTGGATGGAGAGTGAAGCAAGTCATGGTGTAGTATAGCCAGTTTGTGTCTGCGTGTTGCGTTGGACACGTGGGGAATGGGAGAATGGGAAGGCATATCAATCAATGCTAATGTGGTACAAGAATTATTCACGAACGAAGTATCTTTTCCATTAGTGTCCATTATTAGGACAGATTGGATGGTCGGATCAGAAGCATGATATCGTGTGTTCAAACCACTAGACGCTGGGCCATAACAAGTATGATGAACATTTAGAATTTGTCCGTACGAATCGATACCAGATGAGAAGATAGAAAGTGGCTGATTAGATAAAGTAGAATAGAAATAAAGCTAATCACGTTTAAACTCATACTCGAAGTTAATCTGTTTCTATTACTTGCCTAGTAAATCCGAATATCATGCAAACGACCTTAAAAAATAAAAATTTACTTTTTCTCGGATGTCGCATTATAAAAATCAGTTCACTAGTATTCAGGACGTGAGCATGACCCAAACTTCTTTTGGCTCAACAACCGTTGTCGGTCAAGGCCTGCCTGTACCACTTGTGGGGTTTAGCTTTCAGTGACTTTTGGATTACCCCCCATAGCAGGATAGTCAGTCCTACGTATGGCGGCACGGTCTAGTTGGGGCTTGAACCCATGACTGGCATGTTCTTAAGTCGTACGAGCTGACGACTGTACCATGAGACCGGCTTGACCCAAACAAGGACATGAAAACATTGTATTCTCAATGCTAGTAATAAAATAAATGTTAGAATGAAACACATACAGCACAAAGCGACATCCTCTAACACTGATACCACACCTACCCACACTCACGTGCAATTTCTGGCATGCGATGGTAGCCAATTAATCGGTGGCTATATTTTTTCATTACTTTTTCTCTTCTGCCTCCCAAGATGCATTTACATGCTTCTCCATTGAAAATCTGTGCAAAACAAAATTCTCACCCTTTTCAAGTACCACAAGCTGTTTGTTGAATAACTAAAAATGTACCCTTTGCTGTCTCACTGCTACAAACCTACAAAAAGGTACAAACCTTCTGTGTCTTCTTGTTGAGAGTTTACTGCTGCTTCCTTGCTGAAACTTCATAGCGTTTACCATTCGGTATCTTCCCTGCTGCCAATCAGTGATACCAATGCGGGCAGCAGGACAAAGTGCTCGTCGCTGCGCGGGATAAAGTGTGCTAATTACATTTTAGTACACCGACACCATCTGATATTCGCCTTATCGAAGGTGTGTGCTCTCCTGCCGCCACTGACTGTTGGTGTACTTTCGCTGAAACGTACTGTATTAAACTTCAACTACGGTCTGGCGCATGAATTTAATTACACTTTTATTACAGTTTGTTTGCGGAGAAACCGTCGAAGAGGATCTCTCCAAGAGGAAAGAGAACGAGAGGATCTAAACGTGCCGTTTACATTGTTGTAATCCCTCCTAAAGGCAACGAAGAAAGCAAATCTCAACTGCAAATGCTCGCCTCGCGCGGACTATCAATGTTCGATCTTATTCCTGAAGTTTTATGCTGGAACAGCACGATACAGGGTTTTCCGAGTCAATTTCCAATGTCTACAACATTGATTGCGAGATGTTTTTCAACAGTTTGACAGCGGGTCGTAGTTTGGAGACCCCTGCCTTAGAGGCAAAAATTGATGCGCACAGTCAAAAATTGATGCCTTAGAGCAGCGGTCGGCAAACTTTTGAGGCAAAGGGCCAAATTTAGTAAATGATGTAAAGCCGCGGGCCAGGAGAATGCGGTTTTTCTATTATTGTGGTTTAATTATTACATTATATAATTTTAGAAACAAAATAATTGGTTAATTATATCAAGCAATGCGATTGGTATTATTGCTGTTTTCCTATAATTGTGTCATCCAAGTATGGTTCAAAATTGATAATACCTACTTTAAAAAAAATAATATACAAAAATATAAATCATAAAATTTTGTATTCGACCTTCATTTCGATAGTCTTATTGTGGTGTTAAAATAATGTTAATATTACATAACGGTTACATTAAAAAATGGACAACAATTGTCGATTTTTCATGGGTTTATCTTAACCTGCACTAACAAAACGTTAATTGCACTTTCAGGAGTAGTATCCCATTAGTTAGCAGACAAAATTTGACACCTCTATCAGTCGAATTCTAACCATGATGGCCAAAAAAGTGAATCAAAAGCGTGTGCGATCAAAGAATGGCACCCCGTAGCGTCCAAAATGGACTCCGTGCGGAAGTTTGTGGACGTCGTATATACCCGTTTTGGCATTTTGGTCGCCAACATCTTGGCACTATTAGGCACTAATGAAATAATCGAAAGAAAGCCCAGGTTCATTTTTGAGGTTTCAAAAGAAGCTGAAATGAAGACAGAAGGATAAGTGGCTACATTACTGCGTTAGCAGGACCGGGATATCGATGCAACCCACCAAACAGTAATATAGTAATATAGTACCTGGGAAACATGAATAAACAGATCAGGAATTAGAAATCGCATCCACTGGCTGCGCAATGGCAAACAATTACGCAAAAACTCAATGTAACGTGATGCAAAAACTCTACTCTAACAATTTTGTAGCAAAAACTTAGGAGGAATTGATGAAAATCGAAGGTAGAACTTAAATCATGCATGTTTTCGTCCACCATGGTGAAAATTCCTAATAACTGACGAAAGGCAATTCGCAAAGTCTTTAACTTATTTGTGCAAGTAATCTGAAATAATTCCCTTTCAACAGATGTAAAAGTAAAGAAATTATCTTTCCTAGTTTTTTTTCTACAGCCAGCCGAAAATGGCATATTTTCGTCACAGTCGTTATCAGGTACACGGTGGCGGTGCAAATCGAACCACAAACCATGGTTGATTGAAACTTGTAGAGTTTAATTAAAACCAGCTCCGACAATTCACAAAGCACAAGCGACAAACTGCACTTTAAAATTTTAAAGTTTTTTACATTATCATGCAAAAGTTACGGGGATATTGACCTCGAGCTCGAACATACTGAACGGTCCGTCATTCCATAGTACTTTATTTAAAAGTTGAAAAAGTACGATGATTTAATATGGTATACGAAAAGATCTTCAGTAATTTGTGTACGTATCGTTTGGTATGTTATTACTAATAGATTGCACCTATTTTATCATGTTTTAATGAAAGCGTATGTACAACTGTTACGGTTTGATTAGCTCAATACATTTAAATAAAAGCACCTCACACACGCGGGCCGGATTGAATGTTGTGGCGGGCCGCATTTGGCCCACGGGCCGGACTTTGCCGACCGCTGCCTTAGAGCCAAAATTTGGTGGCAACGACTGTACTCCAAAACTTGGTTACATGATATTAATTTTCAAGATTGAATATCTTTGAATGTCATAGAATTTGGCTTCACGGCGCGACGCTTTTTGGCGGGATGTCTAGTTGCACGCTTACAGGACAGCGAGGGGAAATAAGACAGCTTGTGCGATGCTGCAACGACAGCTATCCCCCGCTCGAGGGCACTTAGGAGACACAAACTGCTCACTTGACTAGGCGGTGGGCAACGCAATTTGGTCACGTGTTGTTATTTTTTTTCCTCTCTCGCCAAGTTACCATATTTTGGCGTTATTAATTTTACCACATCGTAATGTAGGGTGCGGTAAGGTTTTGAAGCCCTCGTGCCATTTATTGGACGCAGTATCGGTGCGTGACGCGGAACTCTCCATTCCCCATTTCTCTGTTTTTATGTGTTGTAAAACTAAATCGATTCATTTTCATTTTTCAATTGTGTCCCGAAGTGTCACAAGTTCCATTTGCGGTGGGCGCGCAAGACAAGACTCAAAACTTTCCAAAAAACACCATCTAGGAGTACCCTTTAAGATAAGTTAGTAAGTAAGGAGTACCCTTTAAGAAACGCAAGAAAAGAAACAGCAAAATTTCACGATGATGATGTGAAGTTTGAAGACGGAGTCGCTTGACAAATTCCCTTTTGCATAACGACATACGGCTTCTTTATTGCCGTTTTGGTTGTCCCAACCCCTGTCGCAAAGTTGTCTTTTTTGTAAGCCAATCTTCAAAAGCTCAAGTGAAGTCCTTTTCTTCGTGGATCCTTTACGGCTTATGTAACGGTTTGAAGGAAGAGACAACATCTCCAAGCTACATGAATTTCCACTCGAAGGTGTGACTTTAGTTTTCGACAGCAAGTATCGCAACATAACTTTATCCATTGCTGTTGGGAAGCAACACATCTTTAAACACACACATCACGATCACTAGCAGCATACGTGCTGCACGGAAGTTTGGAAATGATGATTTTAATTTGTAGATAACGTTTCACGCTGCACTTGTGCGCCTGAAAACGTCGGTAATGTATCTTAATAAAGAGCGCGATATTTGTGCAGGTTTTGCTGCGATGTTCTTTCAGTCTTTCCCTTGGGGCTGAAAGCCTTGTATTGGATATACTCTCCAGGCATTATGCAAGTACCATCTGTCTGTTTCAGATGGCAAATAAAATACACACGAGACAAATAGAGAAGCGTTAGTGTACGTGACTAATAGACGACACTTCAAAATATCATCGCTAAACATACACACACTCTCTCTCTCTCTCTCTCTAGAGACAACTTGTACAGGCAGATGCACGGAGAGTACGAGCAGCATCATGATAATTTAAATTTGCCCCCACATGCTCGAATGTATGTGCTGCTCGGTGCACCCTGAACCAGCACTTCAGTAGCGCCAACAGCAAACTAACAACATTCGATCGGTTGGAGACCAGAAGCAGTGCTGCAGCTGTATCTGATGCGAAAAGAAGTACTGTCAACGGTTCTCGAAACGTAAGACACAAGAGTAGAATACACACATGGCGAAAAAAATGACACTGCTCCCTCCCATGGGATGACACAAGAGTAGAATACACACATGGTGGTAAAAATGACCCCAGGGGAGGGCATGGCCGATCGAGAGAGCTTATAATCCGCGCTGTCATCGGTTTATGACGTGATGTGATTTTTGCGCCACGTCAGTATCCATAATGTGCGCAACGGACGAAAATTAAAATATCATCAAACGACATCGGTTGATGGATGGATTCATTCGGTCAAGAGCACAGAGGGAGAGCCAACGGGCGACAGCGATCCAACGAATAAAGTTTAGTCCTGTTTTTTATGTCACATACTCCAACAATTCTATTAGGCGTTTGTGCAGTTTGTCGTAAATGGTTGAACGGTAATATTCGATTTTCCCCAAGCTTCTGCAGAAGTCCCTTTCGACCCAATTAGTTGCTCGCTAAATTATTGGCTATGCGTGGAAAACTTTATCCGGAAGCAGAAAAAAAGTTCCCAAAATTGGTTGCACAATGTGTGTGAGGTGCTTTTATTTAAATGTATTGAGCTAATCAAACCATAACAGTTATACATACGCTTTCATTAAAACATGATAAAATAGGTGCAATCTATTACTAATAACATACCATGCATCGCATACCAACTTAATGTCTCTTATCAGGCCGTTCTTCACAAACCATGTTTTAAATTTAGATTCATTAAAGCACGATAAGGTTATTAGTCAATCACAAACAAATCCATGAACACTTCTTTGGATGTTGTCTGTACTAAACGGAGAAAACACGCACGAACGGGAAACGGCAATAGGAAAAAATAACCAAACTGTACACTTATGCGTCCCCAACCTTCCCTACCAGCACGTGTCGCACTGAATGCCACATTCTGTCGTTTGCGCGTAAGTAATTGAATTGCATTTCCATTTTGAACCGAAGCGTAGACAAACAGACTAGACTAGACCGATAACCCGGTTTATGCCAGTCAGAGCAGCTGACTGCACACGAACGATAGCAGCAGCTTCCGTTCACTGCAGGACGTTTGTCTGCTTCCAGTAGCATGCACACGGCGCTGACAGTAAGTGAACAAATATAAAATAGTCAGAATCAACCAACCGGTCACACCAACCCATCGAGTATCCAACCCCACAAGTGAGATCGACATCAGCGGCTTCGATTTGCGTAGGATGTGGTCTCGCTGGGAACGTGCTTTTACTTTCCTCGGCGGCCATTATCAGCCGGTAGTGACTGTTATACATTATTTGCCCGATTTTTCTCTTTTTCGTTCAAGAATTCCAGATAAGTTACTTTACCACTCCATCTTACAGGCCTCCTCTGTTCACCTCGAATGCACCGTTGACTTCCTACGAAAGGTGCAATCTTACCACACAAGTTGGACCACCGGAGAGACATTGATTTCATTAACTTATTCCACACTTTCATTCCTTCTGCTCTCACACATGCGCCTTCCGCTAGTATACTCAGCGTTTTTGTGCATAGTTACCTTGCATTAAGGATTGTTTTTTCTTTTTCCAGACACCCAGACCGATTCAGCGCTTTCATAGAAGCGACGATTTCTGGACAGCCTGCGCTAAACATTTCGTGGTCACGTTTGCAATCAATTTTTACTTACATTAGCGTATACTTACAATAGCTCATCGAACTTTATCAGAGCCTTTCAAAAGTCGTGCCGAGCGCTCATTTGTCGTATGCAAATAAATGGTAAAACCAACTCACACAAACGAACTCCAACCCTATGCCTGTCTGTTGAGACTAGAGACTTTGGAATCGAACGCACCCGGGGGTTCTGCGATATCCTTTTATAGGACCGTACTGGCGTTTACGACACAGACCAGCCTTTTAAAGGTAGCTTGGAGGAGCAAGGAATTAAATTTTCCTTGCAACTGAATGGACTCTCACTGATGGGAGTAGCTCCATTAGATCAAACTCTGCGCCGAGCACGAAATGGTTAAGCTGTAACCTCTCTCCGTTAATTAATGATAAATGAACATTTGTTTAGTTCATCATACATGTGTATGTACGGTGGCAGCACCGAGCAAAACACAGAGTTGTAATGACATTAATGCTAACTTTTAATTTGCTCCAATGTGGGACAGATAATGTATTACAAAGGTTAGGGCAATTTTAAGTATAACTTTTAATATGATTAAAACATAAATGTACACAAACTAACCTATGAAATTCGGTGTTTTGAAACATTAGATATACTCCTGTGTCGTAACGATTAAATCACTTAAATTTACTTTTCTGATTCGACAAACCTAAAATTCTACGGTTTTATTCACTAAACAAGAATTTCTCAGAAGGATCAGGAGGATCAGAACTCACCAAGCAACGAATATTTGTTGTCCTTATTAAAACGTGTTTGCGAAAGAGTATGTTGATTAGAAAACGTCCGCTATTACATCCTTTCCCATAACCACATGATCCTCCGTGAAAACAAGGGAAACTGCACACTGCCGGCCATATCGTCCACGGATGGCAGTACCCGGCATGATGGATGAAAATCGTTCGTCATGTGAAAGCAATTCCTCTGCAAAAGGACCAGGAAGTATACATAATGACACGTTGCGAAAGCAGCAAAAAGTGCCAGGACTGCACTATAGTACCCTGAACTCGCTTCAAAATTGTGTTTCATGGCACGAGAGCCAAACACACAAAAATGCAGCGCAGGAGACGGGGATGGGGTTTCAACATCATGAACTTAAATGATGATGTAAAAGCGTCACAGGAGGAACAAGATGTTTTGACCGTGTACCGTGGATGTGTACCAAGCGCTTCTTTTATTCTTCGTTAATTTTCCTTAGATTGCTTCAATGCGGTCTCCAAGAGAGGAATAATTTGCGGTTGATGACTTAAAGGTACTGCTGTGGATAGTTGACTCTACCGTGTGCGGTTGGTTGAAAGCTTCCCGTCAGCATCACTAGAATACCGAAGTACGATGGCTAGACCAGTGCGCCAGTGGATGAGTTGCTCGTTGTTTTTTCAGACATCGTTTGCAATCCCCGGGTTGATAGTAACCATATCCAACCGCACTATTTGTCCGCGAGACAAGATGGGTTGTTGGTATCCCAGTTTCAGTTGATTAATCATTTTACTTTTCATGTCGTTCACCCCTTTTCTGGTTCGCGCTGGACGATAAACAATATACGCTTCACGTAATTTCGGTATCCTTTTAACGAAGGATAATCGTCCAGTGATGTCTTTTCTGTTTGCGTGGGATAGTCTTTTTTTACTTTGTTTTACTTCGTTTATGCTCTCCGTTTCAGCGAAATGATGCAAAACAAATGTTTTCCTTACCAAAAGAAATAATACCATTTAAATAGCAGAAATCTTTGAGAATATATCAACAATCATGATAACAAAACCAAATTCTATTCTTATAATAAAAACAATAAAGGCCAACTCAAACTTAACAGAGCTGAATACAGAGTTGAGATTGTAAAACGCTAGGATCCGGTCAATCAAAAACGTTTCTTTACATAGGTGACATGTGCTGTTGAAGAGGGTTTAGTGTGCTTTATGAAGGCAGCAACGCTTGCAGGAGAAAGAAATTTATCTAATCGAAGTTGTAGTCTACCTTCCCACCTCTATAGGCTATCTTCATAACATAAACAAACTGCTGACGCTTAATACGAGGAAAAAGGGTGAAATTGAGCTCACGTAGGGGGGGTCTTTCTTATCAGCTAACCAACAGTCCAACGGTAACATTAAACGTTAACAATCATGGCTGTATATTTTCGAAAATATTTGCGCTAATGGTTGGCACACTTCGTTTTAATTATTTGCTTCGATAGATGAATCATTATTGCCAAAAAGTATTAAGAAACCTGAATTATATCAGGATAATAAACTTAGCAGAGGAGAGATTTAATGTTACTTGATGTTACCAACATACGACCTTATGCTTTATCAAATGTTTATCAAATAAATCACTGCCCAGAAGCACTCAATTCTAGCACATTTTTCGCAAACTTTCTACAAATACATACTCATATGCGTAGCACACCGCTAGAACCACGCTGTTAAAGCCTTATCTTTAGTATATCGCTAACAGCTCTTGCTAGAACTCAGCGCAAACAGTGACAGACCGTATTCACCGACGTACGTTCGTCGTAAGTTGCAGTTTGCTTTGTGAGCCGAAATGGTCGAAATGGTGCACGTATTTGCGTGAAGTGGGCAATCGGCTGTTGATGTGATTTCAAGTAAAAGAGTGTTGCCGCGAGGAGGAATAAAAATTTTAATTTTCTTGTTCTTTTTGTTTCATTGACACAGATGACACACCTCCAGCGGCACCGGTTGGAGTCAGTGAGTGACCATAGTGGCCCATCCAGCTCGTCCAGCAAATCAGATAGCTCGGACGGTTCCGTCTCGGAGATCTGCGAGGTAATGCAGGACTGGTCCCTGGACGGTAGTGACCCCCAGTCACATCCGATGCAGCTGCACCACCCCAACAACCATCAGCACCACCTTCTCCATAATCCGCATCACCATCATCATCACAACCATCATCGCCATCAGCCACACCACCGTACTTCGATTCTTTCGACTCACGACCATCTCCAACAGTCACAGGAGCAGCAGCAGCAGCATCAACAACAGCAACATATGGGCGGCATGATTTCGCCCAACTCGAGCTACACGCAGGAGGACGTGGACGAGCAGGATGACGATCTCGAGTACACCAAGCACGACCTCATCAGTCTGGACAACGGCGTCATCACCGACTACGAACGGGCCCAGGTCGAGAGCTTCTTCAGCGGACTCGGCACTGAGGTGAGTTTGAGGGCGTCGATACATCAATTAGAGTGTGGTCGAAGAGTGTATGATGATGTCAGCACCGTCGGTCGAAGTCGAGGCAATAATGGGGTCCTTTCCGTTTTAAGTTGGTAGGCTGAAATTTCAGCCTGTCAGATGTTTGCATTTTATAGCAGTTTTCGAACAGCTATCTGAGTGGGTATAACATACAGGTGGGCTTATCCCAAGATGTATGAATTTAGAAGGCTGATTTTTATCGCTTCTGCTTCTGAATGAAGATTTTAAGAGTGTTTTGTGTATTGGTCAAGCCTCCAGAAAGCTTGTTTGAACAAATGTTTTCATCCATCCTGTGAAAAAATGATATTCAAATTTGGTTATAAAAAGACCACACTTTGATTCTGGATTCCATCCCCAGATCTCTTAATGCACCTTGGGATAAATGTAAACAACACCTTGTTTTACCATTTTTCGAGCAGGCACTCGAATCTAATTCTAGCTTTGAGGCTAGAATAATCTAGACTGAAAATTGCATTCTAGTTTTGTGTGTGGTTTTTTATGGAGTGTTTACATAATTTCAGCCTCCAACTGTCAAACTCCGTACAAAAAACTGACTAATATCGTGAAGGGCCCCAATTGCAGCAAGTGTGCATATACGCAGACACAAACTCAATTGATGGTGCTGATTGCACGGATAGATCGAATTTACGTCATGAGTGCATTTGAGGAATCGATGAATTCTTTGTTTAACCTTCGTATCAATAACCAAAACTGCACCTATACTTCTATGACCTACCCGTGTAGGCCATACATTTTATACGGGAATATTATTAATCTTTTAAACATATTTTATGTTTATACCATAACAATATTTCTATAAGCAATACGACAAAGCCGCTCCCATGATAAACATAACAATACTTGTTTTATGTTATAACTTTATTGTTTTATAGTTGTATAGTTTTTTTTAATTGAACATAATTAAAACTTTGATTTTTGGATCAGTGTTAAAAAAACATGTTTTTTTAGGCATTCTGAAAATGTTGGATCAATTCGATTTTCCAAAAAAAAAAAAAAATTAATTATAAAATTAATGACCACAACATACCCGGCTAGGTGCTTATATAATTGAACGTTAATGCACACATCTTCGTATTCTTGCCAGCTCCGGCATTCTTGCATGAAGCGTGTTGCTATAAAGTTGCTTGATTTCCATCCATGCTGTAGAATGTTTATCCTCCGTGGAATGGGATGAAGTAGATGAGAGAGTTAAGTTAATTTTTTTTCTGGGACTAACAGTCCACTTGAAATACACTATGAAATATTCACACTTTCTGCAGCACCAATGACTGTCGTTCGAGCAGATTTTAAGCCCAGAATGCTGATGTGTTTACAGTACGAAAGAGCATATCACCCTTAAAGCAGTTTGTCATCTTCAGCTTTTGCACCATTGCACGTATGCCTGTGTGCTTATCGCTGTGGCCGTAAGCGTAGTCTCCAGAAGGAGCGGTGTGCGGTCAGTTGTCAACAAACAATTACCCCCTTTTGGCCTGGCCGTTGGCGAACACACACAGAGATAAACAATAGTGAGTCATTAGTGTGACGTGTTCGTCCAACACGCCACTCTCCAGAAGGTAGATCCATATGGGAAGGCGTGTTCAATTTTCTCAGCCGGCGGCAAAATTAATGTCAATTATGATTGCCACATCATGAGTCAGTGTCATTTTGTTGTTGGAAACCGGGTGAATCCGGGTCACGTGTTTCCGGAAGGCTATGGACGTGGGGCAATTTCGAACAAGAATAGAGCGTGTCTGTCAGCTACAATACAGTAACGCATCAAAATGAAATGAACTGAAAAGAAAGAAAACTCAAGCATCAAGTGTCCAAAGTTTAGTGTCACGAACTACCAACTCTTCTGATGGAAGTTTGACAAGCGAAAGAAGCAGACCGACCATTATACAAATAATCACGATCGAATGACAGCCAGTAGTTTTTTTTTGGGAGTCACATACACGTCCTGGAATTTCTAATCACATGAGAGATCACGGAAAAATTGTGTCAACGTTTTTTTCCACTAAAAAAAGGATCATCGTTATCCCCCTGACCGGGAAAAGGGGAGAAAGGTGATGAACCACGTGCACGTTACGGATACATGATCTAGGTTTCAACCTTTACGCAAAGCTCAAGGAGAAATGCTGGAGAGTCAGCAAAAAGTTCGGCCACTTTGATATTCCCACTGTTGCCACTGCTGCGATACATCGTTTGCATCAATGATTGGGTGCGGTGCTTTGCTTTTTTCGCCGGTTCCTCCGATTAGCACCAGTTTGTTACTGTTGTGTTGTATGCTCTTTAGCTGAGTTTAGTTCCCTAGGGGAGGACTTAAATGCGAAATATGTTAAATTTACTTAAATGCGAAATATGTTTATACTTTTTTATGGCGTTTACACTTGCACCCATGCTGAGAGAAGCACAAAAGAAAGAACCAAGAGAGGCGCAAAACCAGGCCAATATACCACGGTACTCGTGCTTTCTCTCTGCCATCCACCTAACCACCCTCCCCCCCCCCTCCCCACACTACCTTCACCTTCAACACATGAGGATGCCAGAAAGCACAGCAAGAAAACAACATTCGGTACAGACAGGAGGACAAATAACGGTCCTAGAGAGATTGTCAAACAGTGCCGTTCCACGCACAGAAACATACTAAAACGCCCCCCCCCCCCCCCTTTCCTTGGACGATCCCTCTGGAGAACAACAAAGAAAAGGTGATTTTACATCTTAAATCGAAAAGTTATCATCTGTTAATGATGATTTGTGACTTTAAAGCATTTTTACTGGCGGCTGACGCAGGACCAAAGTGGTGTTTTTTTAGACCTTCTCCACCAAACCTTGCCTTTCAGCGTCAATTATGATCAATAGAGTATGAAGGTGCTTGGAGAAGATGGTACGATGCATTAAGACTACAAAAAACAGTACGCGGCAAAGACAGCTCAGTAGCAGGAGTTCGGCAGATAACTGATAGCCTTAAGATTCTCGCTGATTGTGGCAAGGTACGTACGTTCACAAGCCATATATTTCTTCGCGAATCTTTCTCCTTCCACCAGAAATAATTGTCAAAAAAGATTCGCCATTTTTTTTGTTGCGTTCACACACCACGAGTCTTCGCTAGATATAATAATCGTTATTTAACAAAATAAATCGTAAACACGGGTTCTTGTTGTAAGAAATGCACAATAACAACCATTAGAACACTAGGGCTTGGGATAAAAAAGCGATAGAAAAAGTATGTTAAAACACGATATTTCCCTCGGTCTATCATAAGATTCCAAGCAACTATTTTTGTTATCGATCCAGAGATGAATAGCATGGATTGCCCGAAAAAGATTCGCCACAGGCTGCCAGAATATGCCGTGTAAGAAAGCGGCTATAGGGGAAGCTTCAAATTTGCACCACACAAAGATAATAGCGATTCGCAAAACGGGAAAATTAAAGAAGAAAAGAGACAATGATTTTACACCACCCCTTTGGGGAACCAATTAACAGCTGGATTATAGTTTTGGGGAATCACCACATACACCAGAGATAAAGAGCTTGACTGGTGCACTGTTTTCATGGTTCAAATGACGATCATTTGATTTCATTGTAAGCATCTTGATAATATCGTTTCAAAACCGATGGTTTAAAGGTGCCCAGTTGTGACCCTTTTTAGTAGGTTGATTATATCGCTTATTACAACATAAACTTTGGCACTAAACTGACTTACTAAACAAATGCTAAGATCAGACGAACTCTTAACAATGTGCTCATTTTTAATTGATCACCATAAAAGTAGACGAACGAGCTATTAATTTGATTACTGTTTTTAGTCAACGCGGTAATAAAACCGCTCGATTACGCGAAAAGTAGGGTTGGAAAGAAAACATAGCTGCGAACCAACTAACTAAAGAATCATAACAATTTCAACAAACAAAACTCGCTAAAACTTCTTGCGCCATTACCGGGGTCGGTTCCGTTTTTTGTATCGCAACAGAATATACGCTTTATTAGCATCGAAAAGCCACAAAATGTTCATACGAGCAGTAGAGCGACAGAGAAAATTTACTGTAGAGATATAACGTTCCCGGAGGCTGCGTATACTACACTGTAAAATTATCCGGAAAACGTCTAAATATGCGGCAGCCATCGCTCACTCACACACACCCACTGGAGGGGATTGTTCTTTGACCATGTGGTGGGAGGCATAAGGTACAAATAAAGTACCATATAAAAGGGCAAAATGAGCAAACTTTATCAAACACATTTTGCATAAACTTTTCGTCGGGTACCTTATGGGGAAATCGTCCTTACTTCAGCAAAGTTTAACCCCAGCAGATAGCTGTTTGTTTGCTGGATGTAAAAGAAACGCACAAGATACCACTCCATCATGCTGGAACATTTCCAATCATTTGTCGTTCAAGTTTGCAGCATATGAACGAACGAATATGAAAAAAGTAAAAAGACACGTATCAAGCAACTTGTGGAGGAATGTACTCGCAGAAGAATCTCCCGATCTTTGAAACCCTTCCTTTAGCAACAGAGAAATGAGCTCTAGTCTGTGTCCACTATTGACATATGCTGCTGCGGTGCCATTCGAAACGGATAACCCACGCCGTCGATCTACATAAATTGCCAATAAAATCCTCAACACGAACAACAGATCAATCTGCTTCATGTGTTTGGAGGATGAATAATAATTTGCAAACATTTTACCCCAACGACAATCGGCGATTGGCCTAAATATGATCCTTTTGTTCACATGTTATCCTTTGCTTCCTTTTTTTCATCACAGGTGTACGTTAGTTCATCGTTGGCCAATCTGTACGAGCGTGTCGGTAAGGAGGACTGGCGCTTGGTGTTTACTGGCATTCCTGTGCTGCTACACGACAAGGGCAGCACACGGTCACGCTGCACACCGAGGGTGTCGTTCGTTTTAGCCGAGCGTGGTACGTGCTTTGCCCTCTGGAAGGATACCATCGACAACCTGTCCGACTATAAGGTGGCAGCGGCAGCCTTCCACACGATGTGTCTATCAGCAGGTATGATATTTCGCGGCACTATTGCGCCTCTCAATCGCTTGTACTGACTGCGTACTTTTCTCGCCCATTCAGATCATCGAAAAGTGATCGGTTTCAGCTTCGACTCAAATCAGGCAGCCCGTGAAATGTGGGTGCGGGTGGAGGAGTTGACCAGCAATCCGGAAAACATTGCCCTGTCGGCGCCGGGCAGAAAACGCAAAACCCAGAAGCGCGCCAAACCGATAGTGCTGCCACCGAAATCACAAATCTCGCAACCTTGCCAGTTCAATCATGTTACCAGCGTTACGACCAGTGACACGCAGCGTTACTTCAGTCTCCAGGCATTCGTTTCCGCTCCGGTCAAGCATCGCAGTCCATAAAGCAGCTGAATGGTGAGACAGAACACAGTTTGGGAGCAAGCTGAACGATCCTTTGAGCCGTTACTCGTAATGAATGACGTAACATACGTAATGAAATTCGAAAACTGATCTAAGACACGAACAGTAAATGTGAACCCGATCAGCATCAACAGGAAGTAGGAGTTTATTTTCAAACTCACACATATTCAAGCCATTTTATTTTCCGTTCCTCAACACTTATCTTCATGCGTTTCACTTGTAGGAACGGAGTGCAATCAAGGATATAGCTTTTATCCCATATGCACAATCGTGTCTAATGAGCATAAGTAGCGCGATTGCATGACATTCAATTACATCTCAATAGTTCACATCTTTTCGAAGAAAATAAATAAAATATCGTGTGGAGAGATAGGGTATAAAACATTTCCTAATCAAAACTTAAGCAACTCTCTTCCCTCAAAAACCATTTAGGTTATTTATTCAATTATCGATGGTTTTATCTATACTAGACATTAGATTCACACCTCTTTATGTAACACATGAATGAATACACAAACACACGTATACATAGTTCAACAGCTGCAAAGCTATTGGAATAATATAGCGCCAGTGCTAAAATAGAAAAACACAACTAGACTGGAGTGCCACATTTCGTAGATGCTTAAGAACAGGTTAGATTTAAGGAATTGCATCAAGAATACGAATGGTTGCTGTATAGAAAATAGGTACAGCAACTATCATCGTATACGTCGGTGTCGGATTGAAAGATTGGTCAGTTGAATAAAAATGTATGTCTGTGATAAACGAAACTAAAACACACGAGACATCATCGTACAATGTGAGCTCTGGTCGAAACGATCAGTAGAAAATAAAGGGGGGGGGGGGGGGGGGGGGGGGAATTGGAATGAACAATGATGAGCAAATGTTAGCTGTTTTATAAGTTAGATGAAATTTCTCATTTCCCATCATCAGTTCAAACATAAAGTCTACTCAAACACACATTAAACTAGCTGGTACTTTCGCTCCTTGCCACAGCGTCGATCCCACCTGAAGGAATAATGTTAAGGCCGGGCTACATTGATCGTACTCCCAAGTGTAATTTCGATTTTCACTAGCGCATCTGGCGGCGGCTGGTGGAAGCTTTTTTTGGTCGTCGAGGGAATGGTCGTGCCGGATCTCAAATTTAAGTTGTTTTTCCATCGTTTTTTGCCATGAAAATGGATGCAATGCGTACAAGACATGTGCATCTACCTTATAAAAAACTTTTCTTGTCCAAATTAGGTTAAAATCATAGAAAAATTACATAATTTCTGAAGCGGCTCCAAATTGTTTGGCAAAATGCTTCGGTCAGCCGCCGCCAGATGCGCTAGTGAAAATCAAAATTACGCTTGCGAGTACGATCAATGTAGCCCGGCCTTTAAGTGTACAATCGGCGTTGTGTTTGATTATTTAGTTCCCATCCAAGCAGTCCTACAGAAAAGTCAAGCGTATACAGGTATTCCCCGATATACACCATACCCGATATACGCAATTTCGCTATACGCTATTTTCTTAATTTGACAGCTCTTTGAGAAAATTGTACTAATTTGTCACGTACAAAATACAAATCAAATACAAAAAAAAATCTCTTTTGGTCGAATTTTAAATACCAAAGTTTTAAAAGGTATAAAATTGTAGTCTTCAGTTAAAATCATATCAAATAACTAATTTAGTGGCCAAAAACCTCCCACTTCTAGCAAAATTATACGAAAATTAGCTATAATTTGACTGAAAACCTCAAAATTCGACATACGCTAATATTCGAGAAACGCTATTGCCTCCGCTATTCCGCATAATTTGCGTATATCGGAGAATACCTGTACTGATTACCGTCTTTAATAACAATTATGTTTTCAAAAATAATTTGTACACAAAGAAAACGCTTAGAGCAAAGATGGACTTGATATGAACTCTCTCAACATCAAAACGATTGTGGTTGCGAGGTTGATGCTTTCTATTGATAAATATATTTGATAGGATGCCGAGTAATAGTTCTCTGACTCTGCTGTAAATATTTGCAAACAACCGTATGTGTAGTTTGAAAATAAAAAACTTAAATTTTATCAAACGACTGATTGTGCATTTATTACTTAAAGGGCTGCTATCTTTTGTCAAAAACGTGAAATACAGCCACTTTCCCAAACTCGAACGAAACAAGACGAGTGGTTACTTTGGATGGTTTTAGAACTTTTTTGTGTATTGTGCACATTAATGTATCGGACACTCATGTAATAAGTTAAAAAAGCGTCTCATAATTTTGGGACACTTTTTTGACTCTTTCTTTCGAAGAAAGAGCCAAGAAAGTGTCCCAAAACTATTATAACTCCTGAGACACTATAGGATCTCTCACAGCCCTGTTCAGGTTAAATATGAACTTGAACATGAGTTATTTCTTCACTAGAGTTGCAATAGAAGTTTGTATAATGAGATTTAAAAAATCTATTTAATACAGTTCTGTGCACAAACTTCTTTTTAATATCTAACCAATTGTGTCGTGGGTTATAGCTAAAAACACTTGCAAGAAACGTCGATCGGCTTTGAAGTGAAATATTTCGTTCATTGAAATATTTCACATGATACAATGTTGCAACGAAGACTGCACAAGCGACGAAATTGTATACAAGTCACTCTTTACGATTCCTGAATAAGCCATCTTCTATTGCTATTTTCTTCTACTTCTTCTTCTTCTTCTTCTTCTTCTTCTTCTTCTTCTTCTTCTTCTTCTTCTTCTTCTTCTTCTTCTTCTTCTTCTTCTTCTTCTTCTTCTTCTTCTTTTTCTTCTTCTTCTTCTTCTTCTTCCGCTTCTTTTTCTGGTTCTAAAAACCTAAGTGGTTCTACAACTACAGGTCTTATAGACAATAATGAGACTTTTTCAATAATATGATAGTCAATCAGTTCTTGGATATGGTGAACAGAGCTCGGGTATTTAATCGCAAATAAGTAAAATTAGAGATTCATGCCAACCCGAAGGATTACCATCCAGTTACTGTTATGTCGTGCAAATGTTTGCTTTGTTAAAATATAATTTTACAGCTTTGACCACCACAACTCTACCTGCTTACAAAACAAGTGCAACAAGCGTCGAATATCAAACAAAATCGCATCGTGGAGCATACTCACACGCATAGGCCATTTGCCTGGCACATTCCGATGCATCACTTGTATCCCATTGACAGTTGTAAAAAGTGGTATTCAGTACCATTAGAAGCAGTAGGCGAAGGTGGACGTCGCCAGCGATACAAGATTCGGAGGAGATCATTTGAACGTAACAAGCTAGGTGCAACTTTCAGTTTTTATGATCCTCCCATGACTTGCTCACACAAAATCGCTCACACGATGCAGGTAACTGTTGTTTCAAGCGAAATAGTGCGAGAATGAAAGCGACATTTTCACGCCACGTTCCCTTTAAGAGAGTGACATCACTGCCTTATCGGTGTGGTCTATTCATCAATCTGTCATCGATAGATCGAAGCAGGCCCTACTACTGGCGAGCTACACCCCCGAGGGATGACGGTCAACTCGCATGGTCTCATAGAGCACCGGCCGCCCGACATATCATGCGACAGTTTCGAGAGGAAAGGAAGCGAGAAGGAGAAAAATAGAGAAAAACTGGGAAATAAAAAGTGCAAACTTCCATCTCATACACACACACGCATACTGAGGACACAGTTGCCGAAGTAATCACCAGCAACCGTGGTGACAGTCCAAAGATGGAGATGCCGGTTAACTCTTCGCTTAGATCAGCGGCTAATGCCATAGGTGGACACAATTTTACGTAAGGTGTCTTGGGCCGGTGATATGTGGCGGGAAAACACCCACTTTTTCAAATTCCAAGAACTGTACCAAAGGGTTCGTACAGGCCGGGAACCGGGAGTCGGTCAGCTGCCTCCATAATGGGCCGTATGAAGAACCAACACCACGCCATCCGGTTTTGGAACGTAGCGCTGGTTTAGGGTCGTGCGATATGATGTGACGGTGTAAATGGCACTCGATCGTTCCTCGAATGCTTGTCCCATGGTTGGAATGAGTGACGAAAGGGGCAGCATTCGGTCAATAACTTCTATGAATCTCACGTGCACATGTGCTGCGTCGTTGAAAGTTTAGTACGAGCAACCCTATTAGGATGACCGATGTGTGCAATTAATTTACACCATCTCCTCGGTTCGGGTTCACATCACTAACATTGACAAACATGGATGAAGTAGTCTTTTCTAATAGCACAGCCGATTTGGAATCAATTCATTCATGGAGTAATACGTATCAGTTTACACGGCAGGCTAGAAAAATTTATGCTTCCTTATTACAATGTTAGAAAAAGACATCCTAAATGCAAAGAACTAGTACTGCATCATTCCTTCTACAAGGTTTCTGGAGGTAACGTCATTATCTTCAATCAAACCGCACCTTCCAGGCAAACCGAACGCCCTCTCTCTACCCTTCATCCGGAATCGATTGGCCGCACTGAAAGCATCTTCGTCTGCTTCCGCCGACCGAAGTGAATCACCTTAGCCTATTGCTACAACAATTCCCATACCAGACCTCCACGGTCGCCTTCTTACTTCCATCCAGCAAATGTGATCCGGTATGAGTTGATGCCGGCGATAATACGACGTTTCTTGCCAGTCAGTCAAATCAAGCAGTCATACAGCTGCGAACTGAAAATGTGACGCGTCTATTAAATTAAGCAGAATTTAGCTCATCTTCAATTGACCGATACAAACTGCTTACACGTGATGCTTCTTCGTATACCCTTTTACCAGGAATATAGTGATGGGGTGTGTGAGCGTAGTGTGCGGTTTCAATCATAAACTATCAATTCGACACGCCACGAGCAACTCCTCTTCCAACACCACCAGAGTATTACGACCCATGGAAATCGTTCTGCAAAAGTATCAGAAATAGTTTTAGATTCTATATCACTATCTCTCCCCACCCATTACTTACCAGGTCTTCTCTATAGTGCAATTGATCGACGAAACGGCACACTATTCGGAAAAGCAGTACAATCCGGTACGATGCGGTACAATCATGGTTCTGTGCCGGACGTACAGGATGCAAAGCGAAGTGATACATTCATTCATGGGTAGTATGCGAAGTGGTACCCGTAATGCAAAAACGCCGATTGACGCCTGACTTTTTTTCACGAACTGATGACTCCATCTCACTCAAAGTCTTCTTCTCTGAGGACTAGGCCTTTCTTACGATTTCTTGGCATAACAGTTCATTCGCATAAAAAAGGGTTGGAAAAAAATATCTTGTACGAAATCATTTGATAAGACCAAAGTATGCTAAAGATATACATATAATTGTGTAAGTAAATTTAATTTACAGAATAACGCTTCATACTCAGCCTGTTAAAATTTATCAATTCTTCCTATCTTTCGTCATCTTGCAAGTTATCATTGGAAGTCGCACCAAAAATAGAGTCTATTGAGTGTCAAATTGGCGTGATTGGAATTGATGGTTGCTCCGAAACGAGCCTCAGAATCGAATCGAAGCCTCTCGCAGGCCAGCAAGCTCATAATCGGTTTGCATTCGTTTGATTGTCCTGAAGGTACCGACTCTGGCTACTGGTGACGGCGGCAACATCGTTCATTTTTCCGCAATCACTACCACCACCACCATTATTCCTGCACATCCGCGTGAGCGTATGAGTAAGCGCGCGCGTCCCTTACTGTTTATCCATTTGGAGAAAATGTACTTCATCGTTTGTCCCGCAGTACCAACCACCCCCTTTTTCCATTCCAGTTCCGTAACGGTTTGCCGGATTGTCCAGTTGTAACAATCGGCTCCATTTCGGACGATAGCGTCCACGGCATGTGAGAAGCTATGCGCGATCGATGCGCAAGTCGGCTACAACCAAGCGCGAGTAGCAGTGCGATGAAAGTGAAGAAATAACTCGACTTGACGCTAATGGCAAATGACAAGGGCCCTTCTCAACGTGGTGTGGCGGTACTAGGCGCACCAAAAAAGCACAACGCATCGTGCGATATGCGCAATACGCATCATCACTGTCGCCGTCGAGTTTACGTGCCTCGCACGGTTGACAGACCCGAGGGAACCAAACACGCTTCCGGAACTGATCGCACAAAAAGTATATTAAAGTTCTTCGACGACGTGCCGGTAATGCATAAGCAAATGTCATCCCCACACAGCTCGACGCTAAAGAGAAAGTGAAGAGCACACGGTAGAAGGTGGTTTGTGTCGTTTTCAAATTAAACGTTTGCATTACACAACTTAAGTTCAGTTGTCAGGAAAAGGACGAGTTGTTGACGGTGGAATCTAGAAGAACCGGCAAAGAGAAAGAGAAACACATTCCTAACCAATAACTTTCCACTGTTTTCGATGACGCATTGCAAATGTCATACAATTGTGAGTGTAATCGAGCTTTAAACATGGTGAACAACCTGATTGCTCAACGAACACACATTCGGCAAGTGTCATAATTCTTCTCCAAAAGTGATCGCATACGAGACAAGCTTAAATTGGATCTCCGATTGTATTCCATTTGAAACTGCACGGACGTCGGGAGAGATCTCGATAAATCTCGACACAGCAATTCTACTTTCAGATCTTTCGGATGCTTCGATTTCCATGTTTAAATTCAAGGACCATAGAAACCGATTCGTTTAGAAATGCAGATGACATGAGGTGCATTGCTTGAGGGTGATTAGCATGTACAAATCCATCAAGTAGGACAATCAGCCGCTCGATTATATGTCACCAGAGACACCGAAATGAGTTTCCGAAGGACGCTCACTACATTTAAATAAATGTATTTCGTACATGTGTCCAACCAAATGGGCCACAGCTCAGTTCACCATTGGCGGCTTTACGTTCCACCTCCGACCAACGGAACAAATTCTTATCAGGCAAGTTGCTCTGAGCACCATTGTTTATAATTCTTGCATTTGCCTTTTTTGCACCTTACTTCCTGCAGCAGCTTCGACACCTTTGGCACCCTGTTCCGGTTGTGCCAGACGTGATGCCACGAGATAATAGTTCGGCTACTTCCAGAAATGTTACTCCCAAACAGTGCTAGGTCAACCATTCATGGTCAACGTACTCCATAACAGAGTTAACAACTAGTAACGCTGATAACAGAGGCAGCGTTTGAGGTGAGATGAATATTGGCCGTGATTAGAGAGGTGCCTCATATTATGCCAGTTCAAGGCAATTGTAAAAAAAACTCTACAAACTCAAACTGAGCCCTATACATACACGTGTACCAGGTCGGATGGCTTAATATTCACCCCGATGCGTATGTATCAAAGTTCCTTTACCTTCTGCTGGGTGTACAGACTCGTTGCGATTCGACAGCACGCCGATCTGGGGTAGAAATATTATGATTGATAGGGAAGCCGCTAACCAGCCTCTTCGCAGTAAATGGCGCGAATAGCTCTATACAGCGACCAGTCGATATTCTCTCCCGGGGAGTCAGCCTGTTCTCAGGGATTACGTTATCAGTAACTGTGCGCGTGAGTTACTGCCCACAAGTCTGTTGCAATGTGTATGTAGGTTCATTGCCAAGAGCACTACAATTGGAACACCAACGTCGTTAGTAAGGCGATGGGTGGATGTTTTGGTTTGAGAATTCTATCGATAATTTCTACCCAGGGTGGCCATCTCCCAGATAAAAATTTACTAATAAGTTAACAGAGTTTGAGAGCGTTCTCAGTGATGGTAGTACACACTGCACAGCTATTCTGGAATCCAGTATTCTTGTCCATCGGACTAGTGTGCTCAACCCAGCGGAGTCATCTCTCGCTCTCGCATCTAAGCCGCATCGTGCATCGTTCAGAACTCCGAGCGGGGTTCAGCCTCTCACACAAACTGTGTCCCAACATCCCTTTGGACCACTACTACCGGAGCCGCGATCGCAATGATCATCATTCATATATGCACCGTCCGCTCCGTTGGAGCACTGCGCCCTGCTGTACTACCCTGCTGCTGACGGATTCCCGCTCGCTCAGCCGTCGACGAGTGGATGTCGCCCAAGGCACCGGCAGTCACACTTACACCAGCGCAAGCTGTATAAATTCTGATCAACCGACATCTGGCAATTTAGTTGCAGTCTGATATTTCATACGAACGATTGGAGACAATCTGCTACGAAGAACGAACCTTTCTCGGCTGTGCTGTGTGCGTCAGAAGATGATGTGCTGTGCTATGCTGTGCTGCTACAAAACAACAAAAAACATTTAAGTGCAAGATTGTGTTTCCTGTGTATCAAAGTTCTGTGGTGTGCCCAATTCTTTGGCACGCTCTTCCAGGGGGATCAGTGAACCGATTAAGTACAGCGAAAGTTCTCCGCGCTACCCGCAACGACGCAGAGTTCGATCAGTGCCCGTGATTGCCCCGTGCATTGTTCGGGGGTTTGTTAGAACGGATGTTCGCTTGCGTGTGGGTCTGCTGTGTGCGAGTAAGGCCTCCGTGTTCCAGGTGATCGCCTGAGGAAGTGACAGCCGACAGGAAGCGGCAACCGAAACTAAACCCGAAGCCAGTGATAGTGAAGGGAAATTGCATTAAAGCAGGATTCAGTGGGTCACTGGATTCTAGCCATAGTGATCGGTGATCCCAATACGCCCCCTCGAAGTGTCTCATCATGCACAGGCTGATAGTGCTGCTATTGCTGTTGGCACTGCAAATAGCGCACCATCGTGCGGCCGGAAATGGTACGGTTCTATTATTGCTTTGCTCTATTTTCTCTTTCCACTCACGTTTAACACAAACACACACGCATTTATACATACGGACCACACGACAAAAGTGGGTGTGTTCCAGAACGTTTGTTCACGCTGTCCGTGTCGAATTTCCAACGGTACGTCACGAACCCGATCGTCGGATGGTCCCGGGTCCGATTACCCGGACGGATCAGTTCAGGAAATGCAACAAGCGCAAACATCCATTTATCCAATTGCGCATTGCCGCTTCTGTATGTACGTCGGTATGGTATGTTACTGAGCAATTTCACTGCCACAACACCCACCCACCACTGATGCAACGCCAATCGCCATTCTCGGAGCACCGCTGCCCCGGGCACTGGTATGGGGGCAATGTGCATTCGGTTCCCGCATTCGTATTCATCCCTCTTATGTTGGTAGAACCCAAAGCTAAACATCTTCCATTCGACTCGTCAAGCTCAATCAGTACACGTGCGTGCTTTAAGTACAGCTACGTCGTCTTCCACTACAAGCATTCTCGTTCGCTCGCTCGCTGAAATAACGGGATTTCAAACCCGTTCCGTCTTTGCTATTGCCTACTAGACACAACACCATACAACCAATCTGAGTGGAGCAAACAAGGTTCGCCAAAACCACGTTTTCAAAACAGCTGGTTGCTATGTGGGAGCGTGAGTATGTGCGAGATTGCAGAGGTGTGATTTGTCGGGAAGAAGAAGGCCGCCAGTGGGCGCAAAATAATCAAATAAAAGTGACCGCGCGCCGCCACGTCTCCGGCGATACGCGACGATCTGCCCGATCCCAAAAGGGCAGTGACGAAATCGGTGACGATTAAGCCGGGCCACAATCGCGCGCGCTGTAGTTCCCGGCTCCGACTTCCCGGATCCTAGCTTTTAGCTCAAGCGACAAAGTATAGTGAACTCCCTTATTTTCGCCTCGCGCGTGTCACTGTGTGTGAAACTTATACCCGGGCAGCATCCAGTCATCGTCGTCGTAGGGAACGACGTTGACGAGAACCAGAAGCTGTCACGTTAAGGTCAAATGAAAAACAATTTATGTAAAATCGCAATTGAAATGTTTAAACATAACAAAGAAAAGAGTGTTGCACATAGCTCGAAGATGAGGATGATGATATTAGTGAGGGTAATGATGATGATGATCATGATGATAGGGGCATGTGTAAGGACCGCCGATGAGTGGTGTACGTGACAACGCGCTAGCGGGGGCAAATCATGTCGTCAATTAATGGTCATCTTTTAAAGGGATCACCCACATGAACAATGGCACTGTTCTCAGGAGTGTCTATGCAAAGGTCACGCACCACAATGTGAGCACAGATTGTGAAACACTGTTTAAGCACTATTGGATTACATTACACACTTCTCTGGGGGTACATGTTTTTTTTCGTTACGCCGCTGTAAGCTCCACTTGGTCTACGCGATAAATCGCGAAACCGTGCGCTTTGATAACATCTTGACGCAAACACCTTCACACACTGGTACCTTGCAAGCAGTGTGGAGCCATTACTCAAGCGCCACATCTCTCGCCATCAATACCGTTTACTGACACTAAACCGATCGATATTTACACGCCCGCTGACCTTCAATCCTGATGCGATCTGCAATCGCCGTATGGCAAATATGTTTTGCTGCACCACCGCCACCGATGCGCGGTTGGAGTTGGGTATGTAAACAGGACACGTTTTTCCCCCGGAATAATATTTTGTTTGTGTTTTAACCAGCCATCTCCATCGACGAGCAAAATACCCAACCAACAACACATTTTCCTAATAAAATGATAGTTTTATTCAAACATTCTTACCAGATATGTCAGAACTTTTGATTCTTCCACATAGTTCCTATGTTGAGATCATGTTAAGACATGTTAAGATCTTTATTTAAGATACTTCTTTAGCCCTAACTTGTTCTCGCCTGATCGATGAACGCAGCCATTATTTTAAAGCGAACTATTAGTTCTATTGCGACAATTTCTCATTACAGCTGTGGAACGCAACTGTGTTGTACCTCTGAAGCCGGACTGGTCCTACTCTTCGCCGCTGATTTTCACACAGAACGGAGTGTTGGTTTCGCCCGAGAATGATAGTTACGATGTGGAGGACATTACGCTGGCCACCGGCGATGAGGTGGTGCTCTCCTGCTCTCCAAACTACTTTCGCGAGTTTTCTTCCGAAAAGGTACTGTGGGCCCGGTGTAAGAAGGATAAAACGTTTGGTAAGTAGTGGACATCTTAAGATCCATGTTGATGTGGATGACATTAACGACATGCATTGCTTTGTACAGTAGTCAACGATGCGGACAAGAACTTTGTATCGGCGTTGTCATGCAAGGAGCGACCAATTGAGGAGATCATCGTCTCGGTGCGTGGCTGTCCGGCAACGTTACGCTCGATCGAGTACGGCTTCACCAATCCTGTCACCAACAAATCCTACATTCTCGGCGAGGCTTGCTACGACGTTAAAGTCGGCCGCACCCATTTCATCCACACGAAGGTAAAGTCCGGCACCAACAGCATCGAACAGCTAGCACTCAAAGTAAAGGACAACGTGACTTACTTCCATGGCTACCATCCGACGCAGCGCTACAAGGTGGACCTCAGCAAGGCGCTGAACATCAACGATCAAGCAGAACGCTTCCGACCCGTCTTTGGGCCGAAAAATGCGCCCAAAATCGAGGCCCGCCGGTACGTTAACGAGGCGCTGCTCACCCACCGACAGTATCTTTCAGTATTAAAGATGGCCTGGAACTATCAGATCGTTAAGGATCGCGATCAGCTTCTGAACCTCGACCGACTGGTGCAGGACATACGCGGCCTCGAGGTGCCCGAGGTGGAGATCTACACCGGAGCGCATGGCGTCATGACGCTGCAGGACAAGCACAACCAGAGTGCGGAGGTGTACCTAGTGCGCGAGAACCGTTTCCCGGTACCGCAGTTACACTGGACGGTGGTGCGTTCGCAGGAGCGGGCAGTTGCCTTTGCCGTCTTTGGGAAGGCACCACAGACCGAGCAGGAGCGCGAGCGGCGCACTTTCTGCATGAGCCAGTGCGAGCAGATCTCATGGCTGAAGAAGCTGCACGAAAATGACGCATGGCAGGAGGCTCGAGCCGGGTTCGTACTTTGCTGTGAGCTGGAAGAGTTTCGCCGTACGGTCAAGGAGATGCCCCAGGTCACTGGGGTAAAGGCTGTGCTCGTGTAGGGCCCGGTGTTATGCGACTAATTGTGCTATTGTAGAAATCGAAGCAACTCCACAAAAAGGAAATGATGCAGCTTAATTCGATTGAATCTCCTGTTCAGATACCCGTCAGAACACGCCATCACATAACAACACAACAGTCTCAGCGGGTTTTGATCGAACAGACCAACAGTACAGCTATTCGGGCGGGCTAAGCGATAAGGAACTGTTTTACTCTCTATCGATTGATTGCTGCTGCTAGTACTTCCACAGCTACCACAACAACTACTATGACTACTTCTTCTGAAGTCTATCCGACCCTGCTCGAAGCACGGTGTCGGTATTGTGATTTGAGTTCACTTTGTGTGTATGTGTGTATTGTTTTAAATTAAAACTCTAGCTCTTAGTATGTAGTATTTAAACAAAACAAAAAACAAAACAAAAAACAACACATGAACAGAACTAGCATTGCGCAAATAAAAAGTACAATTCGTTTAGTGTGCTTGAAACGTGAATGATGTTGCCGTTGGTATAATTTATGTCAAGTGTATGATGCATCGTTTGGTAAGTATCACAATAGACAGTATTCTAGCATCAAATCTAGGAGTAGTAATTTCATAAATTGTGTCGATAATTTGCAAGTATATAAGATGGCCTTGATGAAACATACGTGCAGCTTTATATCTGTGATTCAAAACACCGAAAGATCAAATCGGAGTATCTACATCAAACGAATTCCATAAATTAGATTCCCATGTGGACTAGTTTGTTGACCTAACCTGCATCGGAGAGCACTCAAAACGCTGATGCAACTCATCCCACGTGATATAAGTTCATCTGACATTCTGGATCTAGATTACTCGGTCACTCGCGAGTTAGTTTAGCTCCCACATATGCCAAATGTTTACCGAAACGCAATCCTACCTCAACTTGGTGCTTCTAAACGCTAGTAAAAACTCGGAATTAGACGCGTTGGGTGCAATATGAACTACCAGAGCCTGGCCAAACACAGCCAATGCGTCTACCCGGTAGGCGAACAATAGAAAGCGCCACTTTTTCAGTCCATTACGTGATCGGCATTCTACACCGGTTTTGATGAAGCTGCCCGGACTCCGAATATGCAAATCTCACTAACCCGGTGAACAGGAGGGTTGGAATTTAGCACCCGATCGTTTAACCGATTCCGTCGCCACACATGTGCTGCGCATAATGTTATCTGCATCCCCCCTCGGCGGTTAGGTGCATCAAACAGAGCTTTGCTGTGTTAAGCCAGGACTCTTCATTTGGGGAAGCCGATGACCACATGGATCTGGAGGGGCACAAATGAAAGCGATTATGGGAAGCAATTTCACCTACTGGCCACCACAAACGTTTTTACCGCATGCAAAACGGTCACCTGGTGATGGAACTTTCATAGATTTATGCAAAAATGTTTCCCCTCTCATAATTTCAGGCTAAACTGCCGTCAATAGATAGGGGTGATTTGTTTGTTCCAGCATGCTGTGTCCCAGAAAGGACTTTTGCTTTTTCCACCGACTGTGAAAATGGTGCTGGTGTTGCATTGTTTCACGTACCGGGTTTCCCTTTCTATAAATGTTTGAAGCAACTTATCCATCCCAAGCATCGAGGGAGAGCCCCTGCCACGCGTGTAGTCAATCAAAGGCCATCGCAGGACTGTCAATGATTTCGTCGGTCAAATTATAGCACTAAGCTTTCGTTTCATTTGCAACAAGTGTGTGCGCTTATGGATTAGTCTGTACGATCACCGTACTAAAAACGTTGCACTAACCGGACCAAACGAATGTTGTAAAATTTGAATACCAAGCACGTAATACTGCTGGAGGAACGTCAAATGAATCCGAACGGCATTATGGTGCGCGAGCACAGACACCCTAACACTTAGCACCCCAAGCACTTAGTTTTGTAAGTCTTTGAAGCGCAACTATATTGGATCATCATACCATACAAGTGCAGTGTAAACAAGCGAGATGTTACAATTCCTGCCCGAGAAGATCACCATCGAAGATGCATTGAGGATCGTTGCCGGGTTCAGATCGGGCAAACGATTATGGTTTTTTCTAAAGAGGAAAGAAGCGACATCATCAAACAAATGTGCAAGTGAGCTCACATCACGTTAGCTAAAAACGTGCCACAATTAGCAGTGAATGATGGGTACTCGGATCAGGCACAAAAGAAAGATATCTTAATGCCACATTAGTACGATTTACTAAAACTCTTCTGTTACGTATTAAGATTGTTTATTCGATCTCGATAGAGCACAAACACAGAATTGAGTACAAAATTAATGAGGTGAGTAGATGTATAGGGAAAACCAACAAAACTATCCCGTTGAGAACATCTCTTAAATGTATGGAAAATACAGTGAAATCTCTCTAAGATGTCGTCTCTTCAAGATTAATTGTTTCTTTAAGATGAATATTTTGACGGTCCCATCATATTCCATACATTTTATGTCTCTTAAAGATGAAGGTCTCTCTAAGGTGAACGTTATATAAGGTGCATATGCGATTTGGCAGTCGAAATTCTGTCGACAGTTTGCAATTCTGTAAGATTAATTTTTGAACGACAGTTTGCAAAAATATTGGTCCAAGGATGCCCGGTTTTTTCGGTGGTTTCTTGGAAACTTCAAAGCAACAACTTCATTAGTTTTCCTCAACATGAATATCTCTCTAAGTTGACGGTCCCTTGAAGATTTAGAGAGATTTCACTGTAACTACATAAATATTCATAGTTTTAAGATATTTAGAAGATACTACGCAAAGTTGCGTTCGTGTTATTCGCAAAGAAAACGGCTGACAAGCCGAAACGCGACCTTTTCGGCTTGTCAGTCCGCTTAAATGTGGACGCCTAATTCGCCTGAACGATCCCTACCCTGCTACCAACGCACGGGCACTTCCGAGCGATCGTGACACTGTCTTCCATGTTCTCCGGGTTACCGGGGCTCCAGGTAAAGGTTAACTAGCGCGATTGAACTGTGATCGAGCCACTTTTGGCACAGATTCAATCGGTAAGGTTACAAGAGGCCGCACGCACCGCAAAACATGTAGTAAAAACACACACGTAACTTGGGCTGTTTGTGTGTGTATTGTGTGAAATGAAGAAACACGCTGGTTAAACGCTGGGAACAATCTCACTCCCGAGGCAAGGCGTTCCCACAGACGACGACTCTCGATAAACCATCACACGTATTGTTCACCACCCACAACACCAACAACATCCCCCTCCCGTCGGCATACGCATGTTGTTATAGGCCTGGCCAAGCAAGTCGCCAACATTTTCGCGAACCTGATTGTGTGTTTCGTTTGCCCACCCCCGGTCGCCGCGAGCCGAATTGTGGGGGGTTTTGAAGATGAGACAGACACACACGGGGACTATGGTTGCGGTCTACAGACTCTTCGTGCGTTAGACCCACAATGTTAGACAAATGCAAAAAAATATGATTACCCCAGGGGAGGAAGGAGTGAAACAATCACCGCGCACAAAACTACGACCGGCACCGCACCGAAGTATACCGATAACAATAACATGGGCCCCCTCCCGGGAGATGCGACCAAGATAAGGGAGAGATAGAAACGTCAAACACACACCTGAGCGACAACGACCAAAGGAACCCGGGAAACTCCACCCGACGACCGGGGGTAGACCGTGGCGAAAACGACCATAAAAGCAACAAACTCGCCCTCTCCCCGGGCTGCTCGGTTACCCCGGGCTCCCTGACCTGATACAACAAGACTGAAGATGGCAAACGAGAGCGAATGTGACCGAGCGCCCGCCCGCTGCCAGCTGAGACAAATGGAAGATGACAGCAATACGGAGAGCAACGCGCGGGCTGCCAAAGCCTTCAACCTGAAAGAGAGTGAAAGAAAGCAACTGCGAAAACCGAACAGCATAGGCAGAGAAAGCCTGCCGAGTGACCAGTTGAAAAGTTGGTGGAATGTTATTTATTTTTTTATTATTATTTTTTTGTATTCTTAGAATTCAATAGATATGTTTCGATGGAAAATAGAAAAGTTTAAAATCCGATAAGTGAATTTAAGTATGTTAAAGCAACCTTAATGAATCTTTTTTCAATTAGAGTAATCGTTCGAAGCTCTTTTTAAGCTCCTAAAGATTTATTCCAAGACTAGAAAATGAAGAGCATACAAGAGCAAACATATGAATTTCCAACCCTGTAGGGGCAACGTCATTAAAGTGCGGAAAAAACAAACCCATTCAGCAAAACTTCCCCATTTTCCTTACACAAACTAGTCAAACCATCAAGAGCGCGAAAGAAAACGAAAACGGTGTAGGATCCATAGCCACAGCAAGCCCCCTCTCCTCTCAGCACGAAAGAGAAGAAAGGGGCTGCGACACCAAACACGCGCAAAGACGGCATTGCCAGCCCATGCCCGCCAAGGGAAGGGGCAAATGTACACAGCTCACCATCAACTACCATGGCGAGCGATGATGATCATGATTTAAAATTTAATTCATTTTCAAATCGAGCGACCATTCGATCGGCAACAGCATAACAATACGCAAGCAGAAATTTTTCTTACGTTCGCGAAAAACGGCGCGCAAAACGAAGAGAGTGTAACTCGCGCGAACCCTTGTGCGTTTGAAATTGGTGTGTATTTTGCTTCCACTGTGTGTTGTTTTGTGTGGTTTGTGATTTGTTGTGTGAAGGCTTTCATTATTGGCATTGTCTAACTGTTGCGGTCTACATTTTGGTGTTGTCCTGTGTTGTGCAGCAAAAATAGAAAACAAATATAGGTTGGTTTTATTGGAATAGTGCCCCAGTGTCGTGCTGGCTCGGTTAGATGGAGGTTATTGGTTTTATTGTGACTTTTCAGTGATTGTATTGTGCTGATTTTGATGGCAAGGGGTCGTACTATTTTGGAAAACACTTTTCCTACGTAACCAATTGCATTCGTACTCTAACGGAAATCAGTGACTTTAATGCATTTTGTACTTGTACGTTTCCTTGAAACGATAAAATATCGATTTCAAACAAATTTAACACAATTTAAAAGTTCAACAAAACAGGTGATTTGATATCAATTTAAGGATGTTAGTGAGAGTTTTTCGGTGTAAAAATCATTCACTTTTCTTTGGTTCCGGTGCATAGCAGTGAAAACAAAACAAAAACCCCATCATAAAACACAATTGGCAAACTTAATTCTTCTAGTGGTTTCAAAACAGCCAAAAGTATAAAAACGTACTAAATGCATGGCCCCCAAAACAAGTTTTCCGGCATAATATTGGCTGGAACACAACAAAAAGAACCGAGGGACAAACAACCAACACCGCCAAAAAAACAAATCGGCCCCGATCTATAAGGCACCGCCGCCGGTTTGCAGTGTAAAGACGGTCCTTTTGCTTCTGCTTGAGTCTTCAAAATTCATTCCAGGAACTCCCGCTACCCTCCAAACCGGGAGGAAAGACAGAAACGAACGCTGGAATGAAAAAAAATCGACACAAAAACATAAAACGGGTTGTCAACAGGGAACCGCGGCTGATTGATGTATTAATTAAATTCTTTGATTGAGCTGCGGCAATACGTGGTGTGATGTGCAATAAGTGAATGAATATTGTGATGTGTTCCCGCGCCTAAAACTGTGACACACACACCTGGCCGTGCAATCGAGAATCTGTAACGTAGCAGCGTCAGCGAAGGGCAGAAGTGAAGGGCTGCGACAGGCTGTAAAGACATTGCATTATTGAAAAGGAAAATTACCATCACAAACCAAGCCAGAGAGGGACGGAAGAGTGAGTGAGGGTTTGAGGGGCCCATCAACGAAAGAGAAAATTGAAAAGAACATTAAAGATGGGTTGTGAAATGGTGAGACTGTTGCAATGAACGAAGAATGATCTTTGTATAGCCCTCGACAAAAAACGGAGGTGTGCTAACGAGAGGATGGATGGAATTATCTCTTTCCCTTTCCACTACCACGCATATAGAAAAAAAAACAAATGGGAAAACATTAAATAAAACCGACGCTCTGTTTTTCGTTTGCTTCAAAAATCGTGTGCATCATAAGCCCGCCTGAAATCGTGTTATCCTTCAGGACAGACTACAAGACACACACATAAACACACGTGTTCATGGTAGAGCCCTTTCTTCCTCGCGTGCGTGAGTGTGTATGGGGGTTTCAGTTTATTCTTTTTTGGCATTTCGCTTCTCCCTCTCCCCCCTCCACCCCCCTGCAAATGACATCCCTTTGCATAAATGCATGTTAGCCATCGATCGATCTACAATTCGAAAACGATCGTTAAGCGCTCTCGCCCTGAGTCGACAGCAACGACTACCACCACAACGTGGACCACGACAAACACAACTTGCCTCACTCGCATCCCTATTCGACAACGGTGGACAAAAGTTGACTGTTCAGAAAATATTGATTTCGGTCAAATTCAAAGAGATCTTCAATGAAGTGTTTTTTTTTTCATCCGCCCCGCTGGTACACATTTTCTTCGCGCCTTCGTTTACCTCGCCCGCGGTTGCATAAATTGCCCAGCCCTTATTCAATCTTTCCAGCCGAACGCATATATCCCTAAATAGGGTTTAACATAAGCTGCACTTTTTTACCTGTACTTACTTTCCTCCTCTCTGGTGTTCCTTTCTCATTTTACTTCGCTTTCTTCGGCTACCCCGTCTTACCGGTGATCCCGCGTCCGGATGATGTGATATTTATTGGTTCACTGATTTGTGACTACCTTACTCGGCCAGTGTGTCACTGCAGTGTGGACGGGTTTGAGCGTTATGTTTCAGCCAGCGAAAACTTGATACTTTATAGCCGAGTCAAGAGTATCGCCCACACAAAAGAGGCTAGCCGACGAGTTAGAGTATCGAAGCTGTTGGTTAAAAGCCGATTATCTTAAGGTAAGTTTTAATATTTAATACAGAGTATTTAGAAACAAATTAAAGTAGTTCTTCGGGTCTACAACAACCGTAGTGAAATTGTATGATAATAAAAGCTATGCTCCATTGGGAATCCTTATCACGGCTCCAGTTTGTTACAATTATCTGCTAGCGTTTTTTACCTATTTTTATAATCAGTTTTATAATTCTACAATCAAATAAGCTCCACCATAACATGCGCATATCTTATGAAATAAAGTAGACATACTTAACCAGCTTCCACTGTGAAATTGAAAACAAAATAGCATCATTCAAGATGGGATCATTTGCTACCTCCATAGCAATAGCACCTCCTCACTTGTTTTCCAAACAAAACGAAGTATCATCAATCTCGCCAAGTGGAAAACAGACTGATCGAGGTGGAAAAGCTCTCCTGTCAATAACGTAACCAACTCTTTAGCGTCATCCTCCACCCCAATCGCCGGTGCTGAGAGCAGGATAAGCCTATAGCCATCCGTTTGATTTGTCATGCCCCTATTGTTAGCTGGCCGTTTTCGGTTAACAAGCGCAGGCCGCAAACCGCAACAGACAGGTGCAATTTGAGCTCTTTAATGTATCGCGAGGGCCATTTGTGAGGAAAAACACAGAGAATAGCAAGTTCATAGCAAGTTTGTTGCAGCCCCTTCCATGGTGGCGCATGTAAAACACACCCGCATGTAGGGTTTGTATCAACCCTATTAATCACCGCTTTGCAAAGCGCAAAAACTTCCGGCATAGTTGGGTAGGATAAGTAAGTTCGCCTCCCTGCCAGGCTGATCGAAGAAAACTCTCTCGCCCACTATCCATTGGCTCATCTTCTCCGGGCACCGAAAGCGGTGTACATAAATGATTAACTCTAATCAGCATGGAACGAATTTACACTGCACGTGATTTGATTATCGGATACATTTGGATCCATTATTAGACCACCTTCGCACACACACACTCACACATTTGCCACGGCCTAACTAGCTGTTACCAACCTTAACTGCCAGCGACTTTGGCTTACGTGCAAACGAAAACTTTTACTTTCATTAAATTATGAGTACAAGGGGGAGGGGAGTGGCGTCGAAATTGCAAGAAAATCGAACCCAAAACGCACCACAACAGATGAGGTCAAGCAGGAAGCAGGCAGTGACTGCTAGTTAAGTAGGTTTCACAGATTTGTTATTGAAACAGCTTGAAGGGTTCTGTTTTGTTCAGTGTGAAAAATTCAATCAAAGCATATCCAACCGCAGGTATGGAGAGGATCTGAGCTTTACGTAATATTGATTAATGTTCGCAAGCGCCTTTAAAGTGTTTCAGTTTTATTTTTCCTCCCTGCCATAGAAACGCTCGTTGCATTAGGGAAATTTTGCCGTTACACTTCATGTGTAGTACCATTATGTATTTTCATAACATGATCTCCTCGAGTTAGCAGGCATTTTAAAAGTGTTGCATTTAACAATTCAGCACAGGGCTTTTGTACTCATAAAGCATTGATCACGGGTGTTGGCAACATTGGTCAATGAAGAGGGGTACCGATGACAGCTCGGTAATCGATCATAATCTCGCCCAAAAATAAAAGCTCATCCACATAAAACACACGCACTCGGCGTGGCAAGTGATACACAGCTGATTGCAGAGTCCGAGTTTCAAAATCGAGGCCTCCAATATCGATACGGTCACTTGGCAATAGGCCAAGATGTTGATGTGGTAAGGGCGCTTCTTTCCATTAAGTCTAATATATGTTTATTTTCTACACTCTCTTGCGCATAGATTCCACGAAAGGAACCCGCGAACCGCGCGCCAAGATGCACCGAGAAGGAAGAGTGTGGCCATGTGTGGTGTTTCTGATAGCTGTGTGCGCGGAAGCGACCGTTGCTCATGCACACGGCAATTTGAAAGCACTGCTGGCACATGACATCTCATCGCACGAAGCTACAAGGGATGATTTCAATAACGGTAAGTAAAATGGTCGACACGAAACTTTTTCTTCGTTGTTTACTTACGTTATTCATAGCCAGCCCTAGGGAGTCACAAAAAGATTGCTTTTATATCTTTTAACTTTCTACTACCAACCTAAACGTTACTGGTTACTGAGAATTGAAATGGGATTAAATGTGCAATAAAATAATCAAATCAAGTTTCGATTCTCGCCAAGCGACTCCGGTGCCCGATGTAGTGTGCCGCCAATTCCTCTTAGATGCGTAATCTTTATGCTCTTTCAAGCGAACCAACTGCTTACTCGAAAGGAACGATTAAACGATCGGTTTTTTTATGGCAAAGCTCAATCGGGCAGCTCAAAACACGGCCTAACCCGCACATGGGCAGGTCGGGGTGGACTCACGCACGATTAGCACAGCCGTCCTCGGGTATACAATGTTGCAATAGGGGAGGAATACAGCCAAACCTCGCGACTATATATAATGTGTGTATAACCTCGTGTGCCCAGCTATATAATGAAAATAAAGGCGTACTAGACCAGCTGGTGAGATTCTCTTCGCCACATTCATTGCCAGGGCCACGGTCATCGCGCCAGGGCCTAAGGTGTCACACGAGCATGCATGTACAACGGCCAGGCCCATTTTGGGAGAGTTGAACCCACCCGGTCGGACCATTGGAGGTCTCTCGGGGTGGAAGAAGATTGAATGCTCACAGACAGAGGGATCTGGTTCCCACAGGATGGCATAGCATACCCCGTCGCAGTCAAGACACAGTCCGACGCAAACCGCTATGCCCTGTTCTGTGCTGGCCGACCGGGTGTCGTGATAATCAACTAAAATATTTTATTGATTTCATTAGTGAAACTACACCGGTCGCCAATGGAGCGACGATATCAAACAGCCCCCGTTGTCCGTTTGTGTCGTTCGGTTTTCCCAACGCCCAACCGAGCGCGATCGGGATTCGCAATCGACGGTTACAGACTCGTTTAGGCTACTTAGCCATTTATGTGCTTTCTGTTTGTACTTCATTCACACTGACCATCCACCAAGACGAATACAACGACGACTGGCTACGAATGAATGGTGATTGCGACATGAGTGAACATGATCTGCTGTCTCAATGACAGGCAGATGTTGCCCCGTATCGCTAATCGCAAGTGTGTTGAACATGAATGGGCTGACAACTGCTGCACAAAGCCAAACAAACAACCATTTAGTAAAATGGTAATGGTAGATATAAGTTGTATTATGCGTCACTGGCAAGTACTTGTCACGGGAGGGCATATTCTCCTTTGACTGAAAGCGATTGTTTAGCACGTTCCGAGCAACTAACTTCCAAAAACATCAATAGCCGCACAGCAACTAACCCTTACCTAAAATTAATTCCACAAAGAGCTTCTTCCGATCCCACGGTATGCTGTGCTGACTGATAAATCACATTAAATGACCTTTTTTCTAATTGACCAGTTGATGAACACAAGCGTCCCAAGCCCATTCATCAAATCGCTTCGAGTTGTGCAGTTGGTTGTTTTTCGCCAACTTATCACCCCAGATAAATGTCTACATTACTGGTTGCATTTCGACAGGCCGTAAAACCCGTTCCGCCGTTACTGGCCAATAAACCTACGGCTGACATCCCATTCCACAACACACACATTTACTCTCACAATATGCGCTTACCGCTTTCTATCTTCAACATCGTCTCTAGCATCACCACTTCCACACCCCTTCGTGTCCTTGACTGTATGCTCTCGCCCAAACATCAGGTAGACCTTAACAAAATCTTCCGGGATAGGAACGGGAAAATTTATCATTCAACTATCACTTAACAGATACCATAATTCGCTCATTACTTCGCCCAGGTGGCAATGGCACTGATCAATTGTGTTGCGTTTGTCTTCTTGCGACGGCCGAGCAAACGTCTTGCGGAAGTACGCCGAGAAGAAAACGCCAATCCACCGGCAGCACTATGGTGAAATGGAGATGAAACGACCAATTAGGTAACACTACCAAGCCGACGGGTTCGGTTTTTCCTTACTTTTCTTTCGTGTACTTTCCTATCGTCATCGCTCCTCTACATACACAAAAAAGACAAAAAACCCGGCAAAGAGGAAGACACACTTTAAAAATAAACATCCTTCGTTGTCGATGCTGCTTGAACGACAGCAAACATATGATGGGAATAATGCATTTCCCAAACTTCTTTGGGCTCTGTGACATCAGCTGGGTGACACACGTACGACGGCGGGGCCGGGACGGAGAAACTGTGCAGTATCTTCGCAAGACCAACTGCTACACGTGAAAAGACGACATGGTTCACTGCAAGAAAAGTGCCATCCGTCGTGTGGAGACAGTTTACCAAGATCGCTCAACATAGCTTCCGTACACCGGCCATCGATGCTCATCCTGTAGAGATCAAACAGCCAATTCAGTAGCAACGAAAGGCGGTATAGTTGACCTAGAGGTGCGGATGCATGGAAGAGAGACATTGAAATATTTAACCAACCTATTGAAGGGATCTAGTTTTTATGCATACAGAGCGTTTCTATTAATTAATTGCATAATTAAACAAAGTACCAATATCCTAATTCCACAAACTTAACAGAATCTCATGAGATTGGAAAATGAACCCTACTATTCATAACAATTTCCTGTCAAAATTCTGTTCAGAACTATTTTTTCTCCTTACATATCATCCACGTGCTTCAACACGCAGCCTGCACTGTAATCATTCTGCCGACGACGAGTTCAATAGACTTTATACCGTGGTGTATGGTGCTAGCTGGAGGCACACTTTTGAAGGCAAGTACCGCACGAGGCACCCAAGATCGTGCTTACCAACAGGTGCTTCGAAGCAGGTGCAGTTGCGCAGTACACGTGCAGTAACGCGTTGCAATACGGACCTTTCTGGTGTAAGATTCATTTTTTATTGACCATTGTTGTCTCGCGGTGTGTGTCGATCTTCCCAACCCTCCCTCCACCGACGGACGGATAATTTCTATCGAAGGAACTTGCAGTGCACACGATGAGCAAGCAGGTTATAGGAACGGTTTGTTGCTTGGTTGCCGTTATGCACTGCTTTATCGTTTTGTTTCTCCTGTTCGAGAGGGTTTAAATTTTCCACCGAAAGACGACGCACGACTTGGAAAGGGCGACGCATTTAGCGAGACAACCATTTTCACATCAATCACGCACAAAAGCAACACATTGGCAGAAATTTTAATGCGATATAAACCAAGCGCAATCGTACACGTGTCAATTGATAGCAAATTCAAAGGTCATGGTGCATGGAAACCTTACAAAAGATGATCAAATACCGGTACCGAAAATGAAATCTCAAGGCACTCGCTTCGTGCATGCTTGCGGTAGAGTTCGGCAGACGGAGGAATTGATGCTTTGCTTTCACTTTCAATTTTCATCTCATCAACACAGGCGGTGCATCATGGTTCCGGTGAAGTAATAAACCGATGACAATGGAATCGCGCGCAAACGATTAAAGGTTTTAATTAAGCGCACGAACTACCTAATTGATGTGTCACACCAATCTATCACGACCAACCCAGCAATAAAGAAGTACTATTATAAGAAGCATAACAACGCCATTCATTGTCCAAAACACTGAACCATGAGGGGGCATGAAACACAATGCATTTTTGCTAAGCATAGTCTAATGAACTTAAGCCTGAAGCTTCAGTCATTTCAACTTCAAACAGAAGATAACATATCTTAAAGCCATAAGCAATAATTCCTGCCATCGCTAACCGCTTGCCCGTGTCGTATCGTTTCGTTCCAGATTTAGCTCGCAACTTTCACTCGCCACGGCTGGAATACAACGAATGGTTACCGGTGGGCCGTGGTGATCCGCTCAAGAACGATCCAACGTACGACTACAGTCCACCGGTGCTGGACCGTGTGCGCTACTGGTCCGACGGTACGAAGGATAAGTCGTCGGGCAACGACATCCTGCTGCTGGGCGTTCCTTCCAAGAAGACGGTCGGTATGAGCAAAGAATGGAACAGTATCCCGTTGCGCCGTAACTACTACTCGACGGGGCATCAGCATCACTCGGTAGCAACCAGCCCGAACCAGCAGCCTCATACCGTTCTAATGCCACCGCCGCGTAACAACTATCTCGGCGGTGCGGAAGGGACCGGATTTTGGGGTAGAGAGTCATCCGCCTCCCAGCGAGTCGATACACAGCCTGGTAATGGCTTCAAATATCGGCCTGGAAGTACCTATCAAGAACAATTTTCTGGTAAGATGAAATGTTGTATAAATAATATATGCTCCTTCATTATCTTTGTAATTATCTTCCGGTAACAGATGTAAAGCACTCCGAGTCCCCTCTGTCGCAGCCTATTACGGCACAATTCCATCATCACCATCAGCCCCAGCTGCAAGGAGCCAGCGGATTCAACCGACAACAGCAACCGTACGTCACAACAATACGCCTGACGACTCCGGCCGGAGACACTGTGAAGCGCCCCCTACTCAAGACGATACTACAGAATGAACATTCCTACCCGTTCACGAAAACCGCTATGACCAGTACGGTTACCGAATACACTTCCGGCGGGTTCTACGACGTACAAAACATTAACGCCATGGCACAAACGATATTCCATCCTCCGCAAACCACTGAATACCTTCAATCGCAATCACCGTCGTTCCCGTCAACCAAAACGGTACCCAAGATGAGTAAAGACACCCGCACACCTCAGCAATACGACACTCCTGTCGGTCCCTTCGTAACACCGGGCACTACTCACCTGCCTACCACGATGATGTCCACCACGACAATGCGCAGTTCAATCACGCTACCGAGCTCTTCCAGCACGGCAAGCCCCATGGTAACGACGCCGCCTACTCCAATGGCAATGACGACCGATTCGGTCTTTTCCCACTACAAACAACCGGCAACATCGGAACGTTGGTCACCGTATCTCATCATAGAGGGCCACTCGAAGGTGAAAACGTACGGACTGAATACGAACGATACACTAATGCAGTTGCCTCGCATGGTTCCTGTCACTAGCACAAAAGATCCGATCGTACGGCATGTGGTCAACCGTGATCCTGACACTGGTGCCGAGCTGGCAGTCACACACATCGCTACCAAGCGCCCGCCAGTGTACGAAATTCACACGGAAGCCGCACCGCGAACTGTGAAGAAAAATGGAGCCGGAATTCAGCAGCAGCGGCAAGACGAGTCGTCCGTCGACACGCTACTTACACTGCTCGAAGAAAGCTCATTCGAGGATATGCTGAAGGAGGAGAAAGCACCGGAAAATGCCCTGGACGATGGTACGGCCAATTCCGTCAGCAAGGACAGCAAGACGCGCCGAAATGTACGCGTGACGCGACAGATCTACCGACTCGAGGGGCCGTGATGTTTTTTTTTCCTTTTTTTCTTTTTTTAATGATCATACGTTGCAATCATTATCCGATATACGCTATCGTACGGGACCGAGCACATTAGCGTATCTCGAGTTTTCGCGTATAGCGGATAGTTGCTATATATCAGACATGGGCGGTCCCTTGGTACAATCTAGTGTTGGGAAATACGAATTCTAAGAGGGATTCGAATCTTCGAATGCCAATTTTGCTTGGGATTCAAATCTCCGAGAAGTGGATTCAATCTTCAAATATTCCAAGTACCGAGTCTCCCAACACTAGTACAGTCGTCAACTCGCACGACTTAGCAATACAACCGTCGTGGGTTCAAGTTTAGAATGGACCGTCCCCTCGTAACAAATACTGACTATCCGGCTACGTGGTACTGAATAAAATCTCAAAAGCCTGTTTAGGCCGGCATGTCGGCGTCGGACATTAAGTCACGTAGAAAAGAACTAGATCAGGCTTATCTGGTATTTTCTAACAAAACCATACGGCCATATATACTGCTAGGACATGATGTACTAGAACTGATCAGCACACACACAGAAGAGAACACAACAACAAACCATAGAACGTAGAAAATCGCCTTTATCTTCTTCCGACGGCGACAACAGAACTGCAGATCCAACCTTAATCTTGTTTCATCTTAATAACTTCGTTTACGATGCAGGGACGAGTTTTACCTACACTAAGATCATCTGTAAATAGTAAATGCATATGTTTAAGTTAATTTTAAATAGACTAGCGAATTTGTGAATACTTAACGAAGTAAAGTGATATACAGCTGGCGTTTACAGCGCTCCATTGATGTTTCTTTGTGAAATGTGCGATTCGATTCCGAACTTGCGTTAGTTTTCTGAAGAAAATGTGTTCATTGCCTTCTCTTGGGTTTTTTTATTCCGTACATTCCAGAACGCAACACTTTTTGAAGGCATTTACAGCGGACATGTTTATTGTTGCTTTCATAAAACGGATTTTGAGCACGACGAAAATGCAATCTATTATCTTCCTTTCTTCTCGTACGCGAACACTAAATGTACTAGAGTGCACTAGTGAATAGGAAAAGCCGTTCTGCATCATCTTCGTATGAAGGATGCAATAAAAACTAAAGGTAGGATGTTGTTGAGTAGTGAACGTAGATTCATTGAAGCTACATTATCCTTTCCATTTTCTCTTTATCAAAAAACTAGGTCAGCTTTGTTCCAAATAATTCGAACTTCCTATCACTAGTTTGCTCGTATTTTCTGTTTAGCGAATAGTAATTGTTTTGAATATTCACCCTTAATTCTTGATTCATCTCAATCCACTGTGGATGTCGTCTACCTTTTTCCATACTACCGTCACATTTCGTCGACGCGATTTTACGATAATATGTCTTCAAATAAAATAAATGCTAAAATCGATCTAACTCAAGTAGCGAGCTCGTCTCTGTCTCTTAGACTATAGTCTAAGTGTACTAATCTTGTAATACGCACACACCATGCCACGATAGAGCCCATACTTTCCGTCGTTATATAGCGTGGAGAGCATGGTAAATGTATAACGGAGTGAAGCGCCTTTCCGGAACATTCCACGAGTATCGGTGCAGATTCTCACTTGGGATGCCCTCGCCGGGCGCCAGTAAATGATTGTTAGGATTTTTTCTCAGCTGCAGTCAGCAGCGGCGGTGGAGGTCCGGGTACCGATCCGGTCCCGGTTGCTGCGCACGCCGTCGCTGCCGTCGCTCATAACTTCCGCAGATCCAGCACGAACACGCTGCCGTCACTGGCACTGGCGCCAACCTTGCTGCCGCGCGAGTTCCAACATACCTCGAAAATGCCACCCGTTCCCTTGTAGCTGTGCACCAGCTGACCGCTCTGGGTGCTCCAGATGTGGACGCACTTGTCGAAGCTACCCGAGGCAAGAAATTTGCCGTCTGGGCTGAACGCAACCGAGTACACCGGTTCCGTATGTTTTGTGAGCGTGTGGATGCAAACGCCCCGCTCTACGTCCCACAAGCGAACGGTAGAATCGAAGGACGCACTCGCCAAGATGAGGTTCATGTTGGGATTCTGCGTGCCCGTACCCGTGGGTGACCATTTAATAGTGTATATCTCTTTCGAATGAGCCTGGAGGGATGGAAAGATATGTAAATTATACGTGTTGGAATTAGAGGTATGACAATGAAAATTCAGTTCATTTGAAAATATTAATGATCTGGTTCACAAGAATAGAACGCTTTGATTCTTTTGATAAATTGAAACAAAAAATTATGAACTTTTAAAAAATTATGAAAAAAAAACTTTGAATATCGGCAAATTTATATGCAAATCAAGAAGCGGTCGATTTTAAACTGCGCAATGCGTTCTAGCGTCATATGACATTTTGCCAATATTGAACTGCTGTTCAGGTGACCAGAGCTACTGAATAATTTGTAGTTCTATCGATTTTCGAATAGTCTACCGATTTACAGGTATTGCTATTCGTAAATGAACGAAAGAACCGAGATCAGGTTCACGTTGGTTGTGATAAACGACTCAGTTCATTCACGTTCACTTAAAAGAACCGAAATGCCCACCTCTAGTTGGAGTGTATAGCTATAAGAAATAGTTCACCTGAAGATCGTGCACACAGGAGTCCTGCTTCATCGACCAAATCTTCAATGTCATATCGTCCGAGCAGGAGGCTAGTAGTTGTCCCTGAGGATCCCATTTGATGGCGTTCACCTCATTCTGGAAAATGCATAACAAAATGGTGATGATACACTCCAGCGTGAAATTGCGTCAGTATTTACCGTGTGTCCTTGGAACGATTTGATCGGCTTGTCCACACCAAGCTTGCACACGTGAATGCACTGATCCGTGCTACAACTGGCAAAGGACTGATTCGATTGCCAATCTACATCCAGTGCTGGCGCCGAATGGAAGCTGAACTGCTGCGTACACTGACCAGTAGCCGCATCCCAGATGATGGTCGTTTTGTCCACACCCGCCGAGAGGATGTAGTTACCCCGTTTGTTCCACTTAAGTGCAAAAATCGGTCCTTTATGCTGACCAAGCGTACTGGCTAGCAGACCATCGGTACGCCAAATGCGGGCATATCCATCGTACGAGCCCGTCGCCAGCAGTGTACCGTCGCAGTTCCAATCGAGTGACGTAACGTCCTTATTACTCGGCACCTCCGTGCCACCCTTCTGAATGCAATGGCGCAGTACGAGCTGGTTCGGATTGGCGGGATTGTCCGACATGTCCCAAATTCGTGCCGTACTGTCCCCGGATCCACTGGCCAGCAGGTCCGTGCTGGGGTTCCAGGCGCAAATGAACACCTCACTCTCGTGACCGCGCAGAACCGTAGCCTTCGAGGCGGGTATTTCAATGCTTTGATCCACTTCCATCGTCTCTACTGGTGCCGGCGTGGTAGTAGCAGTGGTCGTCGTAGTCGGTGGTGGAGGGGCCGGTTCCTCGGTCGTACCGTTCGTCTCGGGTGGTTCCGTTTTCGTGGCCTGCTTTTGCTGATTTTGCATATTTTGCCGATTGGCGACCACTTCCGGCATCACCGCATCGATGAGGCTTAAGCTTTCGCCCAACCGTTGCTCGGTACCGTCCTCTCCTATACTGATTTCGGCTTCCGTGTACTGCAACCCTTTCTGCAGAATGCTAAGCAGTGCTGCCGGTGGCACCAGCGCTCCATTGATGTTGCTTTGTGAAATATGCGATTCGATGCCGAACGTGTACGCGGAATGAGAAAACCCTACAATAGTGCATGGGAAAGGAAAAGTAGCGTCACAACGTAAGGACAAATCTGTTGTTTGTACACAGTATAACCTACCAGACTCTTGCAAATAGCGGTAAACCAGGAAGTTTACCTCATCACTCGAGAAACTCATCTTGCGTGCGATGGGATCTGCTCACGATGGATGGTTAAATCCACCCGTATGCGAATGCTTCTAGGTCTGTAGATTGAGCAAATACTATTGTTAAGCGATTTGGTGTCGTATTCACAGTAATAAATTACAATATTCTACAATGGAATGCGATTTGTTTTTACGTACAAGGGTTGTTTTTCGTTTTCTTTTCCCCCATTGACAGATGACCCAAGCTATCTTGGCGTCTAGCAGAGACACCAACCCCGCCAGGAAATGCAAGAAAATGATACGAATTGTTTGGAAAACTATACAAATTTCTATGAAATAAATTTAAATAAAAGTTTTTGAGTCGTTTATTTTAACATAAACATGAATCATCTTTTCATATTGCCAAAGGCGATTTGGGCACAAATTATGTTGCTTTTCCGACTTGTTTGATTGTACAACGCATTGCAGTAGTTTCTTGCAAAGCTGTCAAGAGAAATGTGTAGGGATGGGCATTCCGAACAGGTTGAAATTTTTAAATCTAGTATATTTGCAGTTCAAAAATTGAATGTTCACTCACACTACATCCAAGACTCAATAGTATATGTTAAGAAACTACATAATCTGTAATACAGTACTAAATTACCGAAATACATGATTCATAAATACACCTTCTATCTTGCTTGAAAGATGGCGGTTCGAATTTTCTTGTTGAACTGTCAAAAATCATGAGTGGGGGGACCTAGCGGAACCAGTCCCGTAAACTTCCTCTTTTGTGATTTGTCGTGAAACTGTGCAGTGTTCTCTCCCGAGCTAAGGTCAATTTTTGACGACTTGCACGGTTTTATTGAAAAGAACCTCCCTGAAAAATGGCTCTTAACAAAGCTGAACTAGCCTGTGTTTACTCGGCACTGATTCTGGTCGATGATGATGTTGCCGTGACGGTAAGTAGGCGAGTTTTTCTCGGGGGTTAGATGCTGTATCAACCCGGCGGTATGTGTGTGCTCGTGATGTGCTTAGAATGTTTGAGAGCGTTGTTTGAACTCTGCTGATGTATGTTAAAGAGCATGCTGAGTAATGAAATTCATTAAACAGTTTAACAACATGTCCTATTGAGACATAAAGCGTCAAGCACTTTCGTGAAACCTTCATTGCCACATAGCACACTGCCGCTGGCTGGATGTTTTTTTAGGTTATGGTTTCGGTTGTACTATATGTTTACATCGCGTTTTTTATCTAACGATTCGTGTCATCCTTTCTCTCTTGCAGGACGAGAAGATCGCAACCATCCTGAAGGCCGCCAACGTTGACATCGAGCCATACTGGCCTGGTCTGTTCGCAAAGGCCCTGGAAGGCATTGATGTCAAGAGCCTGATCACGAGCATCGGCTCAGGTGTGGGATCCGGTGGTGGTGCCCCAGCTGCTGCCGCTGGTGGTGCTGGTGCTGCCCCGGCTGCCGCCGAGAAGAAGGAGGAGAAGAAGGAAGAAGAACCAGAGGAATCCGATGATGACATGGGATTCGGTAAGTTAAAAGACGCATCCTGTCTCATTGAACTGTTCTGACCCCCCGTCATCGTTTCTTACTTCTCTTTCCTTCAGGTCTCTTCGGTTAGATCTTTCTCGCCGTGCTGGAATGTACAACGCAAAAGAGAGTTTATCTCTTTTTGCTGTACCGGTATTTGTACAACTATTCTGTACACATATGAATAAAACATTGATATAAATACCTAAGTTTGTGAACTTCGCCATTCGGCCAGTTGATTAAAGTGTATTCGAAAACAATTTATGGTTCGTGCTGTAAGTATCCCGTCGGATGCGGCGATCCGAACAGTCTAAGCACGTAATACGGTCGTCGCACGAGGCGTGAACTCAAAAAGATTACGCTGGATTTGTATGGGATAGCGTAAACTTTTCGTCAAAAGATTATAGGGTTGTATGGCTAAAATTCAGTTTACGCCATAGTTTACGCTTCGTTTGATGTTCGTATAACATATGTGCTTCTACTTCGCTACATTCGACTGAAAGCAGATAAATTGAATGTCAATTGAACGGATGGAATTATGTTATACGACCAACTTTATTCTTTTTAAATATCCGCTACATGCTCCAAACAACGTTCCCGAAAGTATTCGTGTCGCTTTCTGTTTTCGTTTTTCGATGTTGCAAAATACTTGGACAGCTTCTCACTGCCATACGACGCTTTCTCGGCATCCTTGGCGTCTGTCTCATCCTCGAATTCCATATCATATGCCTTCTTCTCCAGGGCATTCCCCGCAGTGGACCAGCTAAACCTTACCAATCGTGGAAATCCAAACACCAGATCAATTTCGCCCAAAAACTTTTTCGTAGTCGGGTCGCCCGGATACCCGCTTCCGAAAGAGGTCACTTCTTCGTTCGGTCGTTCACGAAATTTCCACACCTTCAGAGCGTGATCGCGCGTCACCTTCGCTGCAATACTTGCCGCCGATACGATTGGGTACGTGCTGTCGGCTTTCTTGGCTACGGTGATTTTGAACTTAGGAAAGATGGCTTTCAGCTTGGCTTGATACTTTTCCGGCGGTCCTACCGTATCCACGTATACCTCCGCAATGTTAACGCCCGCGTCAATTGCCGAGTTGATCAACCCGATAGCAGAGTCCATTGACACTTCGTTGAGCGAATGCTTCGTTCTTCTAAGCATGCACATCGAGATCACATTGGGCGATATGGCCTCGACGGCCCATCCGAGGGCTGTCTTCGCAAAATCCTTGCGGTTCATTTCATCGAATATTTGATCACGTTTTTCCTCCGTCAGTTGCTTTGAATCGGCAAATCCAAGCTGTTTAAGAATATCTTTTTTCGATAGCGGACAGAAAGCGATTCCGTACACCATAGGGCCTGTAGTAGAAACATAGAAAGTTATTCAATTCAGGAAAATTTAACAGATTCCTTTGCTCCATACCGAGCACTGGTCCACGGCCGGCTTCATCGACACCAAGCATACACGGTTCATCCTTGCACAGCTGTGGGATGTCGGAAACGTATACGAAGTTTTTAGCGTTATCCTGTTCCAAAATGTACGGTCCCAATGTTTCTAGGTTCTCTATTCTCGACTGCTTCACATCCGAATGACTTTCAGGCTCTTGCTTCACTTTTTTGTCCATTTTTTTGGCTTGCAAGTAGGATTGCGTCCAGAACAACAAATGAAAACTGATGATTTGCCGCGCAAAATTCGTGAACAATTGTACGGCAGTGTTGCCAACACTATAAACGAACGAATGTTTGGGGCAATTTTTCTGACCGTTCAAATAGCCATAGAGCAATAACGTCAACCTTGTTTTGTTTTGTTTAAAAACATAAAAAATAAGTTAAAATGTGTTCAAACACTTCGTTTATTTACGAAAAAAAGATGACAAAATTTTCAATAATAGAATCTACAGGTAATCTGGCAGCACTGTATTTGTTGTGACAAATTAATTCATTGACAACAGATCAACACACCTTTGACGTTCGTCTGTATATGTGGAACAAATATTTCTGCGGTTCTCTTTCCACTCTGTTTTGGATTACGTGTGGAAAATCGAATCTTTTGCAAGAATCACTTTCCACTAAGCCAACCGCAAGTGCGTTTTTTCCTCGTGTGCCAGCTATTTCCAATCTTGCAACATGGCTGATTGGGATGAAATAAAACGCTTGGCTGCCGATTTCCAGAAGGCACAGCTTTCCACAGGACTTCAAAGGTAAACTACCCATCCGGATGTTTGATGTGGCACTAGTTTGTAACAATCCGTTCTTCTACTCTTTCCCGTCTGTGGCAGATTATCGGAGAGAAATTGCATCGAAATTGTGAGATTGTTGATTGAAAAAGGGCTCATCGACGTAATCTACACGAACGATGGCAAGGAGTACCTCACGCAAGATCACCTCAAGCAGGAGGTGAAAGATGAACTGTACGTGCGTGGCGGTCGGGTGAACTTAATTGAGCTGGCGAGGGTGCTCAATGTCGACTTCGGAAAGATTGAGTATACGGCCAAGCGGCTGGTCGAGAAGGATCCTAATTTGCATCTCCTGCTTGGCCAGCTCATTGAGACGTCCTACTTGCAACGAGTGGCATCGGAAATCAACCAGAAACTGGTGCAGTACGGTGAAATCCACATTGGACAGCTCACTACCACGTACGATCTGCCGACCGATTTCATTCTGAACAAAATCGTGCTGGCCAATCTGCACAAGGTCATCTTTGCCAAGCAGGATCCAACGAATGCGCACATCTTTTTCACACAATCGTACATCGCACGGAACAAAGCAAAAATCCGTGGAGCGTTGGCAGCGATTACGAAACCCACTCCGATTTCCGTCATTCTCAATTTGACGGATGTGCCGGCACGCATACTGTACATGTCGCTGAATGAAATGTCTTCGCTCGGCTCGGTTACGGTTCAATCGCCGGCCGGTCAGTACATACCACACGTGTACCAGCGCATGCAGGCGCAGTGGGTGAAAGATTATTTCAAGCAGAATGGCCACATCATGTACGAGACCGTTACAAAGCTGGGTGTTTCGGACGTGCGTTCGTTTGTACAGGCGCAGCTGCCAGATGAGAAGCTGGTACAGTTGAAGAATTGCATTATCGGTAATCGGTTAATCGATCAGGTGAAAGACTCGATGGATATGTGCGTAACGAGCAACTCGTACCTGGACATTTCAACCATACTACCGTCGTCTTTAAGCGACGATAACATTGAAGAGATCCTTACGCACATCTTAACGCCGACAATACGCAAACAAACGTACGTCTTCGGGATGGTCGTTCTGACGGTGAACTTCATGGACGAGTGTGTTAAAGGTTGTCTAGAGCTGGTGAACGAGCATGCGAAGCGTGCGGTTGAAAGTGGTAGCTATCAAAAGTATATAGCAGAGAAGTCAATAAAGCATCAGGAGGTGGATCACGGTGTAATGGAAGAGGAAAAGGCTGACAAGCGAGAGGAGCGACGCAAGAAGGCATCTACTGGGAAGGGTGGTGGCGGTGCCCAGGGTCGCGAGACGAAGACAAAATCGACGAAAAAGCATGCCCGAGGAACCCGGGGCAATGTGTCGGATTCGGACGATGGCGGAGAGATACATACGAATGCGAGCAACAAGAAGGGCGGAAAGGATCCACACATTGAGCTTATCACAGCCAAGGAGATCGCCAAGGTGGTGGAAAAGACGCTCGAGCCTGAAGGACTGGAGATGTTGGCAAAGGACGTGGCAAATCATTACTTCCCGTAAGTATTAACGATTGCCACATTCGATGATGAACTTTCAACTGATCTCTCTTTTGTAATAGAATTTTAAGCAAACAGGCACTGGTTAAAGCGCACGAGCTGTACGAGCAATCACTCCAGAAGAACAATCAAAACCGTCGCCAAACTCATGCCAGCATTCAGGAGAAGCTCAACACACTATACAACGACATCCGGCTGTACGAGAAGGGATTGAAACTGTTCCCTGCCGACGTGCAGGGACAGCTGCTCAAGTATCTGCTGAAAACGTTCGGCACGGATGCATGCAATGAGTTGTGCCTGTATGTTGCGTCCGAGTGTAATCTAAACACTAACTTTAACGCACCACTCACTACTGAACAGCGGACCAAGATTGCGAACGACAGTGGGCCGGAATATCGGTCCCACCTGCAGACGCTCTGCAAAGCGCTGTCCGCCAGCGAAACGGTCGAAGATTTCCTCGACAAAACAGAAAAGACGATGCAGGCGTGCAGCATGATGCTGAAAAAGATCGACAAAAAAAAGGATAGGTACGTACACGGAGGAGAGGAGGGTGCTTGTGTCGGAAACCGGCCGTCGTCGATTAGGTTCAATTAAGTGTAGACAACGAATTTTAATTTGTGCCACTCACCGATCCCACGGATGTTTCGATACATCATCGATGGCAGCAGTTCGGGTTGACTTATGTTGCTAAATTGAACATTAATTAAGTTAAATTAGTCGTGCTGCGATGTGTGCTACCCGTTCTAGTGGAACTATCTTCGGCAGAGTTTAAGGAATGCTTCAATTCTTATCGGTGCGTTACAATTTCAGAAACCTAATTCTCTGCCACAAGCATGGTCTGCTGGAGCAGCTGACCAACTGTACCGATCCGGCCCTGGTACTTCATCTGGCCGTACTGATTATCTTTACTATCTCAACGCAAACCATGCTGCACGCTTCCGGTCGGCACGTGTCCGCTATTTTAACCTTCCTGCAGACGGTGCTGAGCACTGACGACTCAAAAGTATTCAACAACTACCATGGTATGTAGGATGTACTTTATGAATGTTAAAGTGCTGTAATACTAACGAATATTTCCTTATTAAGATCTGGTACTGAAGTTACTAAGTACGGAAAGCTCCACCACGGAAGAAGCCAAGGCAAATGCGGAAGATATTACGAAGCAGCTGGGTGAACTGACGCCTGTTGTGAAGAACATTGCTGGCAACTTTAAGAAAGCTGGTGTAACTCCAGTAGAGTAAAGAAGGAGAGAGGTCGTTCGATCGGTCGTTAGGTCCTTAGTGCATTAAATTGGGTTGGATCTTACTTGTGTGCTGGAAGTATGGTTAATATTCTTTATTTTTTCGCGTCAATAAAACCCGAGCTTGTTAATTGTTTCTAATCAATACATTGACGCAATTGAAGCATTATGTATTCTGTAGTATTAGTCACTATTAGTTAAGCAGGCATAATGTACCATCGCCTGTAATGTCCGTAGTTTATACTGAACGAACAAAAGTATCATGATTGATCATTTCTATCGGTTGGCAAATAACTACATTGGCCCACACTCATGTCAGCGTGATAAAGTGTTGACCCACCAACCACGTGCATTTGTCTTCGCTAAAAGTGTTAAATTCTAATCTCGTCAATCTAACAGTGATGAAAAATAGCGTCCCTCAATCTCTCGGCAGTTTTATTGCATCTTCCACCATCAACTGTTCCAACTCGTTTCAAAGTGTTTTGCCGACGCCACCACCGCCCGCTAGCATACGATCTATGCTTTTGTGAGCAAATTAGCGCGTACGAATTGATTCACAAGTGGTCGCGTACTATTATGTCGCTAAATGGTGGTTCAATAGACCTAGAGCCAGAGGGATGGAAAGAGAAGAAGCCTAGAAAGCGCCCCGAAACCCAGAGCGAAATTGACGTCAAATGCGACGGACTAGTCGTACCCGTGTGTCGTTTGGAGAGATCACTTTTCGGTTCGGAAATAGTAGCGCACAGCGCCGTAACGGGTTCAGTGTCTTTCGGATTGTTAGTGAGCGTGTGTATGTGTGCGGGCGGGACTAGTTCATAGAAGTGTGAAAACCCAATTGAGGCACTCGGGCGACATATCCCCCCCCCCCCCCTTCCCTGTGTTTGTCATCACGTGGAATGCGCAGCTTTTATGCAGCAAAAGCCTCCGGTCGCTTCAACCCCGCATTTGGACCAGCTGATTCAATCGGAAGCGAATGTTACATCAGTTTTCTGTTAGTGGCACATCAACGTTAGGGGTCAAATGTGAAACATCCTCGTTCACGGTATCGTGAAATCCGGGTTCGTTTGTGTTAGTAGGACGTGCTGAAGTATCATTAAATTTCGCGTTTTTTTCATCGAGTTGCTTTAGTTGACGGTGGTGACGAGTTTTCACTGCGATGGCTAAATGTTGTTTGTCCCGCTCTTGGAGCGGTTGCTAAGGAAATCAAATGGTTGAAGGGAAACCCACCGTATCCAATGGTCGGTGTGTGTGTGTAGTGTGCGTTGGTAGCGTAGTTTGAACAGCAGTGTGTTGAATGTCAAGCAAATGGTGGCAGCAGGCCGTGCAGTTGTATCTTATCGCTCCCGACACGTGGACAGCGCGTCCCGTGCACTCAATCGGCCCAAGGAACGAAACACGCACCAAACTCCAATGAATTTCCGCCCCGAAATGCGACAAGCTGACCCAACGCCGGGTGTTCGCTGTACGTTTCGCTGGTGATAAGATTATCGCGCGATAAGATTAACAACGATCGTGGTTTGGCGTAGGAATTCCCGCTCGGTGCGTAATGAGTATCGAAGACTTTCGCAAAGGGCCGATATTTGACGCTCTTTTAGGTGTGATAAAACGCTGTCCACGTAGCTCTCGAACGGTGATGGACGTTATCGTATATGGTGTTTCATTCTATACCAGGTTTCTCATGCACTGGTGCGTTTGCAGGGTGAGCAACACTAGTTCTTCATTCGGTTGATTTTCACGGTCACTGGCACATCAGCGCCATCGTACGCGTACGGCAAGGGGACCCCACTACACGTGATTCTGGACATAAAAATAGAAGCTTCCCGGTTTTGCGCAACTAAGAAACACGCCAACGCATCGATATCCGACTGTGGGTGTGTGTGTGTGTGAATGAGTAGTGTGGCATTTGTATAAGTGAAGCGTTTTTCATTGGCTTCTTCTGTGTAACCAATCAATTCGGAAAAGTTGACGCCACCCCGCCCACCCAAAATATAGGGGAACCGCGTGAAAGTGTTTCCTGTGTACGTGACCAGCCCGATCGATAATAATAGCACGCGAGTAGTGTTGAATGAAACCTCCCATACATACATGCACAGGTTGTCTTTCAGTGTGAGGCGCCGGCCGCTTGCATAATATCCGAACCATCCCCCTGACGAGGAGAGAGGGGCTCGTTTTGAAAGACGATAAGACCGATGGTGTGATGTAGTACGTGAAGTTGTGAACAAGAGCGCCCCCCCCCCCCCCCCCCTTCATGCAGTGTGTAAGTGTGTGAGAACGTAAACAAAACGGAATGACGTTACCCTTTTTCCGCAAAACGTGGTCGAAACGACCCGGCACACAGGGAAAACAGATTCAAATCGGTGACGTGCATAGTTTAACGGTAACGGATTCAGGTTGCTTCAATGCCGTGCCCTGCTAGATAATGGGTACGATTTGGTAATTCCCCCTAAACTAAACTTCTAAAATATCGATTTAAACCATACGTTGATTGATCCAAGTAGGCAGATAGGATGTTCTCGCGCTACTTACTACTAACTCCACATGCAGTATCGTTCACGTTGAAAGTTTCCGTGGTGCGCAAGCGGGGCGCAAGATATCTTGCGTGGTGGAGATTATTGGTATGAGTTAAGTGTTGCGCTCGCGGTTTACAAAATGATTTATACGTCACGATAAGCGTCTGTTAGGGCAAGTAAGCAGATCTTGGACGGTTTGCGTCTCACGTTCAAGGTTGAACAAAAACAATGGCCTCGGGCAAGAAATGCGTTGCATGTCACAAAAAAAAATTGTATGTCAGAATGAAGCTCAAACAAATAAGTGCTTATTCATTGTCAGAATGGAAATATTTCGCTATTGCATATATATGGGCCAAGGGAGGTCCTGTGGTAAAGTCATCTTGTGGTGACTAAGATGCCCGTCATGGGTTCAAGCCTCATATGAACCATCCCTCTAGTGGCAAGGTCTGATTACCCGGCAGCGTGGTACTAACTAAGTCTCGAAAGCCTTTATAGACCGTGTTGGACGTTACGCCAAATAGAAAAACAAGAAGATATAAATGTGCCGAAGAAACATGATTAGTTCCAATTTTTGACTCACTCGCTTCCTCAGCACCGGTGGTTTAAAAATACATTAGATGACCGCGATGTGTTTTACTGGAGTGCTTTGTAATTGGAAGTTCGCTAACTGGGGTGATTCTCTCTAACTGGGGTAGTTAAAAACTACATAAATGTCAAAACATGAAACATCCGGAATCTTACGAAGAGAAATTCATAGTAAATGTGCATTTTTTAACAAATTTTTCCTCTCAGTTAGCGGTTACCTACTTTGGATTCAATACACCTCTGCCGGGACTTGGAACGGTATGGCGGATAACCTAAACATAAACAAAACGAATATAAGAAACATGACCTCGGCAAAACATGGCCGGCAAAGGGCGTCGTTCGGACGAGTTTGCTGTTACTCAAGTGTTGGTTTGCACTGTGAGAAAAAAAGATAAAGATGCATGGGAAGGTGTGCGTATTTGTGTTTATCAGACGAGAGCAAATTTAACTCAAAGTAGAGAAACCCTCCCTGTGACGAATTCTATGCGTTTAACGCACTCTTTCTTTTTTGCAATAGATTTGGTCAGGAGTAGAAGTAGAATTTGAAGCACTCTGCAGAAGATTTAGTTCTGCTCAGGGGTTTCGTATGATAAGTTTTAAGAAGAAGTTATCTAGTATTTTTGTAAAAAACAACTCTTTTAAATGTTTGTTATACGTTTTGTTTAGTTGGTAAGGGTTTAGATTTACTTCACAAATAACAAGATACTCGATCATTTGCAATTATTCGGTACACTCCCTACACTTATCATTTGCTTACCGGTGGTGGAACTCACTCCCAACCCCACTGGACAACTGTTGCGTTTGCACTGCATGCGTACGATGGTTTACATTCTACGCCCACCATGCTAACTTCCTTCGGCAAGACGAATGTAACCGACCGACCGCGTGTGCGTTCCTGTTTGCGCATGTGTACTGCGCTGTAGTAACTCAACCAAGCAAAAGCGCTCACACACATACGCGAGTGAACTCACAACCGCTCCTCTCCCCATTCCCTTTGCGGCTATGTTAGACGGTCAATCGAGTGACCGAGATGTCACGACACCGCGTACGCGCACATCGGTAGTGGCATGCGAGCGACCGAGCTGAGATTCTACTTTCTTCTACTTCTATTTAAAGCTGCTGCCGGGACATGCTCCGATCGCATAACGGCACCGTCGCTTCATTTGCGCTCTGGTCGTCGTCGTTGCGGTTAACGGCGGAGGACCATCTGCTGCTGCTTCCTTCGCATCCCAACTCCTATCACTTTTTGCGTGTCGAGAAACGGCGACGTGACGGAAACGATCGAAATCGGAACTGATTGTGGTGATAATGTCCCAAAGGTCCCATCGCAGGACGGTTCCATCCGTCGTCCCAGTGTCGTCAAGTGCGTGATCGCAGGAAGTGCAGTGAGAGTGATTGTGATAACCGTGGCTGTTGCCAGGTCAAGTGTCCCGATCTTGATCTGCCACGGACAGTTGATTACGATCAAGGCGATTGTGACCGATCGATAGTTGTGGAAAACAGACTCGTTAAAGGCACAGTGAACCTTGTTCTCCCCGCACAATGACCGAGAACTCGAGAATCGTCAAAGATAGTGTAACGCCCGTGATCGTGAAAGGAGTAGTAGCGGCCACGAATGGGCATCACGCGCAGCTGAACGGTGGTCACGCCGCCCTCGGGAAGGATGGCAAGAAGGTGATCGTACCGTTGCTGGAGGCCGATGCTCACGCAGTGCACGAACCGCCAGACGGTGGCACTCGGGCCTGGCTGGTGATGATCGGTGCATTCCTCTGCAACGGTGTCCTGTTCGGTGTGATCAACACGTACAGCGTAGTGTACCTGAGCCTTCAGAAGCAGCTACAGGCGGTCGGAGACAATGAAGCATCCAGCAAAGCAGGTAAGTGCAGCTGGCCAACGAGTTCTGGACCACGTGGTCAGTGCAATGGAGGCGGATGGTGATTCATGTGTAGCCACGTTATTCGTTACCACGGTATCGGTTTGGGAACTTCAAGTTATGAAGGAAAAGCTACTGCCAATACCGATGGTTTGTTTGTAAAATGACGCATTGGTTAAATATGTGTGGTTTGTGTGGCTGGTAAGGGACCGTGTGCCTGTAACGCACATAGCGTAGCGAAAATAACCACTTGTCGTCTGTGTGTTTGGCGCGCCGTGATGGCGTGATCGTACCAGTTGGAAAGTTGGCAAGGGCAAGGTTAGTAGGGGAAAGGGGATGGGGGAATTTCGCGCACAATTCACTGTTTTTTGTTGTTTTGTTTTGTTTCGCTTTGAAAGGTGAACCGTTGCTGATGCAATGATTTCAACGACTTGCCGAATCTGCTTCCGTTGCGTATTCTTTGAGTCTGATTAACGTTAACTAATTTGTGGGACGTGTTTTTGTGTCTCTGAGCGACTGTTTATGGACAAATGACATGACCTGTGTGTGTCTGTCATGCATTCCGGCAGTGTCTAGGCAGTTTGGGTATGGGCTCGAAACCCAAATAAACAAAAACTTCACTTCAGACAGATTGGTTGCTGCCTTTGTGTCGTTTGTGCTGATGATAAGACGGCAGTTGGCGCGTGCAATGGTTTGAGGTTCTTCTGAGGAGGTAAACTGCTGATTATTCCATCATTACACAATGGGTCTTGGGGCGATAGGGACAGGCCTGTCTCGAAGGGAACCAACCCGAGACGACGGGTAGGTCGTTGTAACACTTTCATAAATACTGGACCAGTTGAACGACCGAAACGGCGGGGTAAGTTTTGGCTGGGAAAAAATGACCTCCCGTTTAGTGCAGTTACTAGGGATAATTTGTTTGAATTGAACCGTCTTAATGACCAGCCACGGATGAATTGAGTGACAGATTATCTTTACGGCTACTCAGTTTGCACACCGGCTCACCAGGGGCAAGATCACTATTTTATGGCTCCGTTTGTAACAGGCATTAAAGCGCAAGCCTTTGCAAAAGCTTGTTCCCCGGCGGCTCTCCCACCTCTCAGCTCATCCAAGCGGGAGAAATATTGCTGTTGGTGCGCAAAATTTTATGCAAATATAATTCGCATCAAATTAAAACAAATATGCGCGCACACACACTTACACACGCAACCACACTCACCTGGTAGGCACATCTCCCTAAAGGGGAGGAGAGACTTTGAGCCAGGTATGGTGTAAACAACTTTTTTTTTGTGCTGTCGCCCACTTCACGCGCACTCCAGATGTGATTGTGTGTTGCCAAGGAGGAGGACACATCCTGCACTTACTGTTGGTTACATTACGATTATTGCACCGGTTGGTCTCTCCGTCCGATTGTTATCTCATACAAACGAGACCTGTAGAATGTGTAGTAGATACGAGATTATCGCTCGAGTGGTCTGGTGGAAGGCACACGCGGCCACTTTGAATACTGCCAGCTACAGGGGGAAGACTAACAATTTGGAAGCTTTAGCTAGACGACCGCGTCAAGGGCTTCGAAGGGCGGTGACGATGTTGATGTTGGCTTGATTGACAGTGATCGATCATCATTGTTGATTTTGTAGTCAATTTTCAATCGGCCATTTAAAGAGCGACTACGTGAGTGCGAAATTTGACCCCCACAAAACAATGCACTTAACGAGACACGGATCTAGACTAGGGATATGCGCTTTATTCGACTAGATAAGAGAGAGTTAGAGTAAGAAGCATCGTTCAGGCGTAAAAAAATCCGATCCTACCTTTTATCTCCAACCCGGCGATTACCTGTTTGTCACAGCGCATAATAAATACCGCGTACACCAAGAATGTGTGAAGAGAGCGAGCCCCCAAAAAATAATTCTTAGCGTCGCGCATCATAACGCGCAACCGGGAACACGACTCGGCAAAGCAAACAAAATCAATGTTTCAAAAAGAAGAAAGACATCTACTTCTCGCCTACGGTGAGTCCATTTCCGCTGTCCACCTAGCGTATAAGTGCAGACAAGCAAACAGACAAGAAAAACCCTTGCAAACCGATAATAAAAATAGATTCCTCTCGATTTTGCGTCTCACGTTGGGGTCGTTGGGCTAACCCAGGGAGTGGGTAGAGATGAGAGAGACGGTGAGTATGTACGAGCAAGCATGTTACGAGCACTTCAATCAACAAACCGTTGTGTACTCTCCATGGTTGACAAATTTTCGCACAATTTTACCATTTTTCTACAATGATCTTGAAGGCATAAAAAAGGTTGACGCAGTTTTTAATGGTTGCCATAAGGTGCCATAATGTTGTGTACGCAGATTCGTTCCATTTGTGGTGAAAATAACGAGCAGAGGAAAAGCTAGGAATTTCTTGACAAGTGTCAATCATGGTACGATTGGGGCTTGCTGCTGTCGACGTCATCATTCGCCATTGACGTTCGTTAATCGTGTGTGTCTAAAGTATTTGTGTTCTTCGAAACAAAGGAACTACAAAAACTGAGCTCTATACAGTTTAGAACTTATGATGCCTTGATCGATACATTCAAGGCGGATGTATTCGGCTTTCAACTTTTTCCAACTTTCAACAACGACTTTTCATGCCATCTGCCTAAACTCCATATCTATTAGCACGCTTCTACGTCTCATACCGTTTAATAACGCAACCTTCACCCCTTGTATTGATGTTGTGCAACAAATAAAGAATGAGAAAGAAAAAAAACTAACAACCAAACCCATATCTCTTCTCGCTTTTTCATTTCGATTGATCAGATTAGAGCATCCTCATCGCCCCGTACGTGCGACAGTTCAATTGAAAGATTATTCGATTGATCGATTTTTCCTTCTGACTTAGCGTATACGCTTCGATGATGGTATCGATAGACATGCCTGATGGCATACCCGAGTCACTTTAACAATTGTCTAAATTTGGTTCCTTTAATTTTCATTAACAGGTCATAATATTTTAAAACATCGAAGCTGGTTAGTTTCGTTTCATTACATTCGTGCGCGCCGGAATAAACATCGCTGCAAAAAAGGCAGGAAAATCAAAAGCATCACCGAGCCAGCTGCCGGTTACAAAAACATGGAAACCCCACAATATAGTCTGCAACAAAAAAAATGAAGCGATTTTCAGATTGTTTTTAAAGAAAACACCCCTTAAATGGCAATGGAAATGTCACTGCGCCTACCGCTTCGTTACCGCGACCTAAGCACGCACCGCGTGCTGCTCCCTTTGCGTATAACAACTTTTGCTAAGCGATTGCAAAACAACCTCTTGCAACCTTGTGCAAAAAGCAAAAAAAAAAGCGCACTGGCAAACGTTTAACCACCACGCAGTCCGGTATTTGTTTTGAGCCGGTTGCCCTAAACATGTTTGATCTTTTAAATAATTCATTGCGTGGAACAACAGATACTGCCACAGCCACTGTATTGCGTATTTAGTCACGTGGTTTAAACAATTTATATCACGAGCTGCACTTCCTACATGCCAGCAAGGTGTCTGGTAGTTCTGTATTGGAATGTGGTGGATAGAGTGGGGCGTTGCAATGGGCGTTCTGCTGCTAACAGTTCAGTTGACGATTGAGCGGGATGTTGAATGGGTGGTTCTGGTTTGAAATAGGAAAAGCAACACAATGTTTCCCTAAACGTTGTATGATAAGGAGGAAGAATACCTCTCGCTCCGAAACATTACGCCGTTAGGTGTATCCATTTAAATTCCACTTCCAAAAAAAAGCGTTCCAACTTTATCTTAGCTATTTAAACAATATTTCAACAATTGCGCAAGACGCATGACATGTATTTGCTGTACGCACCTGCCAATGCGAATGGATTTTTAAACGTGGCAAGAATATCTTGTAATCACTTCCGTTTCGTTACGCCGTTTTGAACCTGGGACAGTGTCCCACCGGCTTCATCATACATTGTTGTGTCTATCGACCACCGTGGCCACAAAGTTGTATGGGGTTGTACCATATTTATAGCTCACCGTTGATGCACTGTCCGCACGTTTTGTTTACCTGCTTGCATGCGGCCAAACAGTTTCAATGTGTATTTCCACTCTAGTTATATGGCTTCTAGAGTCGAAAGTGTTGGAAGTTGAAGTAACAACATCCAAAAACCACAACAGCACATTGGCTATATGCGCTATCTGGGGTGAGCTCGCTGCTAGATGAAGCCACTCTTGCACAGAATAATCATTTGCTGCAAGAATACATATTACATAGCTCATTTTACACCTTTTCTCCCACCAGTGACCCGACCCGAATGGTTAAATCAACCGATACTGGCGTCCCGGCCGGTACTGGTGGTGCGGATTATGTTTCATTTCCGTCTGGTCGTATGGAAAACGGTGGAAATGTCACTAATTCGTACAAAGTGACGAGCCCTCCGGGACATACTATGGTTGGAACGAAGAGACACACGCGCAAAAAGAATCCGTACATTTGTCGTTGTGCTTTGTCGGTCGGTTCCTGAACGTTAAATCCAATTACAATATCAATAAATCATAACATAATTTCTTTATTCCGCATTCTGTGAGTTGGAGATGCTTCAACGAACTTGTTATGCACACGATGCTCAAGGCATGTCTTTTTGGTTGGATCAGAAGTTGAGGAAATTTGGTCTCAGCGGCAAAAGAAAATCATTCCCAAAAGTTGATGACCCACTGCTACGTGGCAGCCATTTGTTTGAAGTAAAAATGCTTCAAATTAACTAAACTTAACGAAAGCGAACTTATTCGATGTCAACGATCTTAGTGGTTCAGTGGAACGTACAACAAAGGAGGAAGTGAGCCATGATAATGATACAGAACTAGGCGCTGGAGCCATTTGTTTGAAGTACACATGCTTCAAATTAACGAAACTTAACGAAAGCGAACTTGTTCGATGTCAGCGATCTTAGTGGTTCAGTAGAACGTACAACAAAGGAGGAAGTGATAGCCATGATAATAATACAGAACTAGGCGCTGGAGCGGGTGAACCGCATGGTTGTTGTTATTGTTATTGAGAGCAATTAAGTTCATATGCCGCGGAGTGTGGGTTCTAGGTTCAAAGCGTACCGAAGGTTGTTTGAGCTGCAGTGTTTGCGTTGTTTGGACAAACATGATCTCTCTTCCTCTTTCTATAGAAGCGTTTGCCGCTCAATTATGTTGATTTGGCTTCATTTCTTCACGGGTGCAGCAAACAGACCCAATTGGGGTTATGGTGGAAGGCTCCGGGAAAGCTTACGGATATGGTTTATTTATTTGTTTGTACCATGTTTTATTCTTGATTTACACACTAATCCCTTTTCTCGTTTCCAGCACTCGTCGGTTCGTTGACGATCGGCACGACCTTTCTGCTATCCCCCGTATCCGGTATCCTGACGGACAAGATTGGGCTGCGGCGAACAACCTTCATTGGTGGGCTGCTAACATGCAGCGGCATGTTCCTGTCGTCCTTCTTCACGGATAACGTTACCGCACTGTATTTCACGTACGGTATCATGTTTGGGTTGGGAGCGGCACTGGCTTATACTCCGTCCCTCGCTATTCTCGGTCACTATTTCAAGCGCTACCTAGGGCTGGTGAATGGCATTGTAACGGCAGGCTCGAGCGTGTTCACCGCCATCATGCCCATCTGTCTCGACTATCTGGTCGAACATACCGGGCTGAAAACGTCCTTCCGCATACTGGCCGTCATATCAAGCTTTGTGATATTCTGTGCAATGCTGTACAAACCACTACAACCTCCGCCACCACCGCCGAAGGTAAAACCGGGCCGCTCGGCCGTCAACACGTTCCTCCGTTCATTCATCAACTTTGACAACTGGAAGAAGAAGCGATACATCATCTGGGCGGTTTCGATCCCCATCGCACTGTTCGGGTACTTTGTGCCGTACGTTCATATGGGAAAGTTTGTGCAGGACAATTTCCCGGGGAAGGGCGAAAATCTGCCTGTAATGTGCATTGGCATCACGTCCGGATTAGGACGACTGCTGTTCGGATTCATTGCTGATATGCCACGCGTAAACAGAGTGCTGCTGCAGCAAATGTCGTTCGTGCTGATCGGTACGCTGACGATGTGTTTACCGGCGACCGGTTCGTTCCCGCTGCTGCTGGCCATTGCCCTGGCGATGGGTCTGTTCGATGGGTGCTTCATCTCACTGCTAGGACCGATCGCGTACGATATCTGTGGACCGCGCGGCGCAACGCAAGCGATCGGATTTCTGCTCGGGATGTGCTCACTGCCCCTGACGCTTGGACCGCCAGTTGCGGGCATGCTGTATGATCAGACCGGTTCGTACAAACTGCCCTTCATTCTGGCCGGTATTCCACCGCTGTTCGGTGCTAGCACCATGTTCCTTATACGCTGCGTCAAGGATGAGGCCTCGAAGCAGCAAACGATGACGACGGAACCGAAGCTGGAACCGTTGGCACACACTGCCTGGGACTGCGGTAAGAAACGAAATGTGTGAATGTGGAATGTGTGAGAGAAATAACAAAACATTATAATCTAACCTTTCTCTCTAACCCTCTCCTCCAGAAAACTCAACGGATGGTAAACCGATAAATGGACAGCTACATCACGAGCGCCGGGCAACGTTGGCCAGTTCAGGTATTAATGCAAAATCTCCACTACTCACTCACGCTTCTGTGTCGTCCCTGATACTGGAAGCCTACATTGCGGACAATCCGGTGTTTCGACTGTATGCCGAACGCAAGTACTGCTACGGTATCCTCTGACCGCCGCACCTCCGTAGCTCGGCTACCAGTGATTGCAATATGCTTCGTGTGCTAACATCCATAATCGCAAACCAGTGTAGCGCTTTCGTCTCTATTCGCTTGCTTGTTAATCTTAAGCTTTTAGTTCGCATTTGCTTCCCCCCCCCCCCCCCCCCCCCCCCCGTTCTGTGTTTATCAATCTGTCCAATTGGGTTTTAGCGATAGTGAGATGGCGGTAAACTGTCCCTGGTAGTAATTGGTGGTTCAATAGTTTTTGCTGAACCTTTTGTCGCTGTTGATTAGGGTGCGCTATCGTTTCCGGGCAGGATCGAGAACATTTTTCGGCTGCTTCCAGAGCCTACATTCCGCGCGGTGCGTCTAGTGCGCATTGTTAAGGCAACCGATCAGGGTTTTGTGCGAACGGCTCAGTATTATGTATGATCTTTTGACCATGGGGTAAAAGGGTACGGAAGCCTGATTACCTCACGCGGCTGCAGGCGTTGAGCCGCACGTTGCAGGCAGAACCACGACGCCTCCGTCCGCGCGCGTATTGTAGATAGCGGGATTGCGGTCAGCGCGATTAACCATTTTGGGGCGGCACAGCGCAGCATCGAAGATGCATCTGTGTACCGAGTATAAACAGACTGGTGTAAACAGAGTGCTATCTTACAACAAGGCTCCCGAGAACCTTGCCTAACATATTCCACACTGTGTAGTGCTTTATCTGTTCACTGTTTTCCGCTTTGTAGCTCCGCTTGTTTTTTGTTTAATTTCGTTATTTGCGTTTTTTGTTGTATTGTTTTGCTTTGTATTTGTTGTCTTATTTTGTCTTACTATATTATTCCGGTTACGTATTGCCGTTGTTGTTGTTGATCTTTTGTAAATATTCCCCACAAAATGATAAGCACCATTTTAATTGCCTCACTTTTTTGGATGAATTTTATTCCAGAATCACTCACAGCGGAAAAAAATGAAACGGGTTAGGCTGGGTGTGTGTATGTGTGTGTGTGTGTGTGTGTGTGTGTGTGTGTGTGTGTGTGTGTGTGTGTGTGTGTGTGTGTGTGTGTGTGTGTTTGCGCTGATTGCGATCAGGCCACCAGCCTCAGGCTCGTTCCAGATAGTTCGCTGGTGGAGGGGCACGCAGGGCTTAACTAGCTCGCAAACCATGGTTTTGCAGGATGTTTTGTAAAGAAGCAATTCTAGGTCGCGCGCAATACCACGTATGATCGAAAGACGGGTTTGTTACTTCACACCATATGTAGGAAGTGCCAGAGTGGATTAAAAAACATCGCGCATTGTTCAATTTTGTGTAGATAGTTAGATACAGTGACTAGATACAGAAATATCACCAAAATAAAAAAGAAAATGTAAACCTGCGCACGCCCTTACATGCAGCCAAAATGTGTGGATCAGTCACGGCATAGCCGGATGATGTTCGCATGCAGCATTTCGTGAATAATATACACGGTCCAGGTACAGATATAGAAAAATAGAGAGATAGACACAGAGATAGAGAGCAAGAGGGAGATGGAGAGAGAGAGCGAGAGAAAGAGAGAGATAGAGAGAGAGAATATGAGCGAGAGAGAGAGAGAGGCAAACAGAGAGAGGATATATATATATATATATATATATATATATATATATATATATATATATATATATATATATATATATATATATATATATATATATATATATATATATATATATATATATATATATATATATATGTATATATATATATATATATATATATATATATATATATATATATATATATATATATATATATATATATATATATATAAAGCAAAATTGAAAGAAAGAGAGAGGGAGTGAGAGAGAGAGAGAGTTACGCTTTTGTACAATATTTATGTTTTAGTAAATAGGATGTTATTCTTTAACAGGGAAAACGAGATTCTTTGTTTTTAGGATAGAGGAGTTTAATCAAACTGAATGCAGCATGCGCAGCGTTAGTGCGTGGAAAGGAAATTAAATCGAATCTTAAGCTACTGTAGTACAGAGTAATTTTGTCGGGCAAATTGTTGTATCACTTATCCGAAACATAACAAGGGCTATTTTAAATTACAAAAAAAGTATACTACACGTGGATTTTTCCGCATACTGCTAACGGTTCGTCGAATCAATAAAACTGGCTAGTTACACTGTTGTTGCAATAGATGGCGCTACTGTCTATGGTTTGTGTCTAAGGTGGCTGTCGCTGAGATTGTTTGTAACAATTTTTTTTCATTCTTGTATCATTTCGCGTATTTCCGTAAAAAATTTTGGATTACAAAGTTTTTTGAAGTAAATTTTAAACACTGATAAGAAATAATTCTTCGGAACCCTTTCTTGAATTTCTTTCTTTCGTTTCGCTATTCAAGCTATGTAGAGAAATGGTGTAGATGTTAAATAAAAAAATGTATAATTCAATTGCAATGCAGAACATTTGTAAGAACAATTAGAAATCACAATCGAGAATCAGTTCGAAAATGTTTTCTAAACGCAACCAGCTAACACAACTGATAACAACTGACAACAGAGCCGTACCGTAAAATTACTCAAAACCGCAAGACAGTTTCTGGTAGAAATCTACAGGACTCAGACCAGAAAAGGAAATAAATCGACAAAACGACAAATAAAATTACCTCCTTCATGCTAGTAACCCGACAATGATCGCAATCAATCATCGGTTTTGTTGTCTTTTATTTTTAATGGGTTTTTCCTTTCTCAATTTTGTTAGACTTCTTCTTCTCATCGATAGTTTTCTCCCCGCTAACTCCCAGCCGAACCTAGCGAAAGGGGTTTAAAACAATGAACCATGCTTTGTAAATTTTCTTTTCTACGCTCTAGTTGAAGTCTTCCTCTTCCTTCTTCAGTCACGGGGCTGATGTTAGGGTACGTTTCTCTTTACGCTTCCTTGATCCTCGTGTTTGTTCTATTTACTGTTTCGTTTCATTATTCATTTCAACCATTTTTTCGCCTGTTCTTTCTGCAATTGTCCTCGGCGGACTAACAAAAGTTCAATGCAAGGTAGACTAAGTATCCTGTATTACTCCAGCCCCAGTATGTACTGCTGCTGCAGCGAAGTGTGTGTCTGTTTGGTTGTTTGATTGTTTGTTGTGTGTTATGTTATGTCAGGTGCAAATTGTGTTTGTTGTTTCTCTCTTTGTATTATTTATTCCTCCGTTGTACACACAACGGGTATATGGTTACACTTTGATTGTGGTAGTTTGTTGCATTTTGTGGTATATTTTTTTCATTTATTTTATTTCGTTTAATGTAAAGGTTTTTGTAATTAATTTGCTACGATAGTATACTATGGATGAAATGGAATTTTCTCCCCACCGTCCGATAAATATGCAGTTTAGTGTTGTCGTGTGCGACACTTTGTCAAACTTTTTGCCTCTTGTTTTTGTATGCATTCATAATAGATGTTTATGTTATATATATATATGGTATGGATTTCTTACTATACCTAAAAAACTATTTACCTCTGAGCCAGTTTCTTGTCATGTTATCATGCGTGCGCGGTTTGTGCCGATCCGCGTCGATTAATTAGGGGAAGCAGTTTATACGATGAAATATGCCAAACGTGCATTAGCCTCTCCTACATAGATACGACCTTGCTGTATAATGGAGCCTCAATTTTGTGTAGTACATGTATATGCGCTTAGTAAATTTCGTATGAATATAGACCTCAAATATATAAATATTTCAATGCATTAAATTCTCTTCATCATCATCAGTATCATCATTTAGCTGTGCCTTTCACATGTTTTTTTTAAATCGTGGTAGTAATGTATACGAGTTTACAACGAGCAATACATGGATGTCTTCTGCAATGGTAGCCATTCAACGTCTAGAAAAGTGAGTAGTAGTAAGAAGAGCAATACAGCAATTAACCGCCTCGTTTGTTGAAAACTGTTTGTGCTGCATAGTGGTACTGACGAAACGAAATGTCCACCGAACGTAACGGCAGCTATTCGAAAGACACGCAAATGCTTAATGTGTGAGCCTAAGCGTGACTTCCAAACCTGCCAATGTACCTCTCCATTTTATCCTAAAACAACAGTGCGGTGCAACTTAGACAAAGCGGTGAAAGGTAAGATGGAATTGCTACTCATGTCGTGTCATCCGTTTTGCGGGAGATGCCCTGGAGCAGCGAGTTCTATCAAAAGCAGCGCTGTATGATGTGCCTCATCAATGGGGAAAAAGGGGTTTTCTTTGATTCTTGCTTGTGTATCGTTAGAAATGATTAGTTGCGTTACAATAATTGGTAAGTACAATAATAATTAACACATATGGTACATTGATTTTTGTAGTATCCGGTATTTCGTGAGCCTTGGGACATGTTGTGCATGTTTTTTTTGTGTGCGTCCAGGACGGGTCCTTTCTCTCAAAATGCGCATGTATCGGTATCGGGGATGTGATGCTTTAGGCGGCCGCTTGAATGATGCCTCCCTGCTGATGCGACTGAGCGCCACATGATGCATCGCCCGGCTTGCAACCGACGACGGCTGCTGGAGAAGGTGCCTGCGTCACGCTACGCTTTTTCTTCGACACCATAAAGCGCTTCTGCGGCATGTATGCTAAAAGAAAACAAGTAATTAGAGGAAATTTGCTTTGATTTTGGCGGACACAAGAACAAAGTGAAAGAAAACGACTAAATGTATGCAAAACGCAGAACAAAATCATGCGATTGCGTATGTCATTCAACATAATCAATTAACTCGTGGTTACGATTAAAACGATCGGTTTGAGTAACAAAACAACAAAAAAGCGCCTCTAAAAAGCTATAAATCCCAGCGCGGTTCACCTATTCGCGATATTAAGATAACTGATTTAATTAACAACATTAATAAGTATATTATTGAGAGTTTATAGGCGCAACAAAATGTTCAAAAGATAACTCAAATCTGGTACTTTATCAGATTTAGCTTGTGTAATATGATGATCGTACATACACGTTCTTTAATCCTGTCACGTTTCGGTTCTCCTAATTTGCTGCAGTAACGCCTTATTTACTTATTATGTGTCTTTCGGGTGTTTTCAATAAATGTGTCACAATTGTTTTTATATGTACGGTGTGACCTGAACTCTTCCGGGTATGTTGTTATGGTATGACCTAATTTGCTGAATGTGTTATAATGAATTAACACAGTCATTAACTCGTACGACTTAACAACATGCCCATCGTGGGTTCTAGCCCCGAATAGACCGTGCCCCCATACGTAGGACTGACTATCCTACTATGGTAACAATAAGTAACTGAAAGCCAAGCTCACTTCACTAGTGGGTACAGGCAGGCCTTGACCGACAACGGTTGTTGTGCCAAAGAAGAAGAAGAAGTTATAATGAATGTGTTCCAATAGTGTGGATTGGCTTTCCGAAGTGTGTTACAATGTGTCTATAGTTGATAGTGTGGTTTATAATAAGTTCTGTATTGTAGATATGCTACACTTGCTTAGCTCTGCTCCATTACTGCTGCTTACATTACGTAACAACGCTTACCATTGATCGAGCCCACGGTTTTGCCATCGTTAAGCACACCAAGCGCATCCAGATCGGCCATTGGAATACCCATGTAGTCAACCGATGGTTCCGTCCAACCGTTCATCCACTCGCCAGCATCATCGTACGCGTAACCATCGCCACCTGCACCGCCACCACCTCGCGCTCCGAGCAGCTGCTCCAGGGCCAGCGGTAGTGCAACGTCCGGATACATTCCATTTGGAGCGTAGGCCAACACATCGTTCGTCTGATCGTCCGGGATGTACTCGGGCAGGGGTGATAGCGGTCGGTAGGGATCGCGTGAATCCATCAGCGCAAGCAGCGAGAACACTTCGGCTGGTGACAACTTACCCGTGCTGCGCTTTAAGCTGGAACGAGAAAATGGCAGGGAAAAAAACTCACGTGAGTGGTATTGCTTTTGGTTATAATTAATAATTAATCCCACTAGGGGATTCAAAGAGCCTTTTGAAGATGGAAGGGATGCGCCAGTTGTGTGTTAAATAAAATCACATCACGAACAGCTTTCAAGAGCTTCTCTCAGCTTTATGCTAGCTTGGGTTTGCATTAATGTTCCTGAAAACATGAGCTTATACTGACACTACAGCTCTACTTGAAACCGTCGAAATTAATTACCAGCATTGTAATGCAATCACTGATAGGAAGCACACATATGTATCAATTCCGCAAACTGGATTTGGACGACGAGAACGACAACGGGAGGACATTGGACGTGGATTGCAAAGCTGCTTTAAAAACTTTGTACCAAAAATGATTCATTTTTACGAACAACAGGCGTGTGAGGAAACTTTCAACCACATGTGTTTCTGGCTGACATGTGTGAAGCTTCTGTACGAGAATATGTGTATGTATGCAATAATGTAACCTAAGCTAAGCTTTAGCACTTCGTTCAATTCGTTCCATATAGTAAAAAAAAATCTTCATCGCCTTGGGCAAAGCAATCCATCAATTCACTCCACAGGTGATCTTTCTCGACTGTCCTTCTCATCCCTCGAAAATCCATCTTCCAAATGGTTCCTAGCTTCAATCTGAGTTCATCGATAAAAGTGACATTCTCTTTTGCAATGGATGGCACAAGAAAGGCACAACGTCAACAGCAGCAGCAACGTACCACTAAAAAACTGGTAGCCTTTCTGCCGAAATGAACATTTAATTCGATTGCCGAGTGGAGTGTGGTTCAATAATGGAATCCCGCAGCGTTATCATGTCGTGTAACGGTGGGCCGACCAGAGGCCGACTGAAATGGCCGTACCTTAATTCAATTCTAGATTTGCTGTCCAGCTATCCACTGGCATTGTCACTGGAGCAATGATGGGAGCGAATCAGGGCAGAGAATGGGATCAATCGTCTTCGATCCGTAACGAGAAGAAGAGGGGTCGCGGCATACGCCCTTCCCACACATGAAAATGGGCAGTGTGTTGGACAGAAAGCACCTGTCTGGTTAGCACAGCCGATCATTTGATTCGTTAGCAACAAACTAATAGCTGGAAATCTGTTCACTCAAGTGTGCTCGCGTGCTGCTCTGTTGCAAGTTGACTCCGTTTTAATTAGGACATTCGACATCGTGCTGTGGCGTTGGTGTTGGAAAACAACTGTTAAGACGCTTCTTGGTGTGATAATTGATCACAGCACAATACACACCTTGCCAACCAGTCCTTGGAAAAGTGCTGAAAGGTTAATGGGTTTAGTGCAAACAGCGCTGTCTGCACTCGAAGCAATAGGGGCAGCTTGGATGCATGAAAGGGGAAGCTTGGGTCTTGAGATACGGAAAGCAAAACAAAAATGGCACCTTTTCCAATAACAAACTTTCTCCCCATAAGCACCATTGCCGTCATGCATTACGATAACATGTCTTTTAAGATATCTAATTACTGTACTGTGTAATTCAGTAGTGATAATGGATGATATCTTTGCAGATAAACACACAAAGCTAGCTATTGTAGGGTACAATCAGGGAGGGATGACGAAGAAGAAATGGGTGACCCTTTCGTGTCTCCCATAGAGGTTCATTAGTGTGATGACAAGTGTGTTATTCTCCATGAAACACACACACACATACACACAATGCGGAACGTCTGTTCGGTCACTGTAATCAAGAAATCGTTGTCTAGCCTCTTGTAGCACTTGGATTTTAGGGTTGAACTGTTTGTACTTTTTTGATGTGGTGTGAACGACAACAAGTTGGACCTAGAATAATAAAATATATAAATATATAAAAATATATAAATTGTAGTTTTTATATTTTATACAACTTTCGAAGGATGTTTGTACTATACTACATTGTCTAATTCGCTCTCAAAAAGAAACACTCATGCTCATAATACAAAGCACATCGATTTGTCATTTAATTGTATCCCGAATCGATGCCACTAGACCGACCGATATACAACATCGGAACAGCTTTCTGAGGGTATCTTTCCTGCTAAACGCACATTCAAGCTTCGATCCTCAAACAGTGCATTGATTCAGGAATAATTGTAACGTAAGCCCCTTGCGGGATATACAATCTTGTCGCATCTCAGGACACCGCTATTACTTACACAAAGCCCAATGGTCTGTTGCCTAGCCCCGACGTCAATAGTGTCCTGTTAACGACCTCACTTATCAACAGATTGATGAAACCCAATTACCAGAACGTGCGGTATCAACGAGATGCATCAACAATGAGCGCGCGCGCCCGATAGTCCTTGTCCGTCCGATGTGTTGGTAGGCAGTTTGCCACTATGACCTCCCATGGCAATGTACAGGGTTCACCTGTACAGGGTTCGAATGTCTGCATCCTAATGGAGCACCAGGAACTGGTTGTTATTCAATTAAAAAATCAATTCACAACAAGCCCACCGTATCATCGATCGTACCGCACCGAACCGTTACGCATGAGAAACGCACAAACGCGAAAAGCAAAATCGTTTCGCAACGAATAATTTAAACCCACGAGGTAACCGACGTGGAATTGTTTCTTGCTTGTGCTTGCTTCCAATTGAAAAGGGAAAAGATGGTACAAACTCCTTACACATACATGCGCGTGCAAACACACCATGCCGTAAAGTTAGTTTTCGACGGGTTGTGTTTACCGTCGTATGGTGTTTATTTTATATCCCTCAAGGGAGTTATTGTATTAGTCTTTTTTTGAGTTTCTCAGGCATATGCTCCAATAAAAACGAGCATCAGTCGTGAAATTACGGTCATTTGCGGTAAAATCTGGAAAGCCAGCAGTCCGCATTGCTTAAAATTGTTTCTTGTGCGAAATAAAAATAAAATGTAACCGTTAATAGGAAAATCAAAAGAAAAAAATCGCAAATCAAAGGCAAGGACATTGGTTGAGCGTTAGCAAAAACAGTAACACAGGTAGGTACGCAAACCGGGACTGAGAGGCACAAAAGCTCCACCTTGTGCCACAACATTTGATCAAGAGTGGCTACTAATTGTATTCTGAGCGCGTGTCACCCTCCTTTTTTGCCCGGATTACGTTTACCGCGTTAGCAGCTTCGGTAGTTTGTTGTGCGAAAAGTGTTTTAAATTCTAAACCCGATGAAAGATGTGAAGCTAATTTAGGTTATCGTCACAGCAAGCGTAGCGGATTGGAAATTTCGAAACCATCTTTCGAGGTTATTCCCTTGAGGATTTTCATATGGAAATGTGACTCAGAATTGTCGGTTCGTTCCCACCTCCACCTGTCACACCCCCTGATCCATTTTTCCTCTCTCAACCTTGTCAACCTGTTGCTGCTAATTACATAATTTACGCGCTCACTTTCTCCTGTAATCGAGTTGCGATGCTACTACCGAACGCTAATGGTTCCTGCCCAGCCACCACGCAGAAAGTACGAACTACATTCCATCATGACAACCCCAACATCCTTCTTCTTCCCCGTGTTATCATCATCATCGGTTGTCAGCGCGCTTCTTCGCAGCGGGAATACTGCACTGTATTCGCAAAAACGCGAACGGTCTCGTCAACGAAACGGTTCGGCCAGGCAATGGATAATTAACTAACTCGCTAATTAGAAATGATATATCACCAGGTGGCTGAATAATTAGGCCTCGTTGTTCGACATTGGAATGGGGTAATAGGGAAGGAAACAAATGGCAATGCAATCGTACTGTTTGGTTACGCTGCTTCCATCCATCAGACTCAACGCTTGTGCCGATAAAGCTGTTTGGTTATGGGCAAGTGGCACAACCGGTCCCAATCCTAAACGTAAACCAAACTGAACTGAAAGATCCGGTCAGATAGATCAAGTGCACTCGATTTGGCTCGTTGGCGTTGATGGGAATCATAATTTACGATCGATCGAAGCTCGGGGGGGAAAGGGGATGTAAATATTTGTATTCCACTTGACTGGATCTTGCCGGGTGTGTTATGATGGGTGAAGCAAGGAAGAAACGGAGAGCAACAGGGAATAGTAATCCTATTTGAGAGTGAACTTACGCTTATAGTACGCTCTTTTTGTACGTACGAAACTGCACCAGTAAGAGGGCACAAATCGATCGCAAGTACCTTAGGGGTAAATTTGTGGCGTACTAGAAGATTAAAATCATGTTTCCATATGTGTGGGAAGGGTCTATAAATTTATATTTGCTGCATTTAAAAACAAAACGCACAAATATCTTTAAAGAGAGCATCAACTTGAACTATCGGGAATAACACATCCCGGCACTGTGTAAAAGTGTGAAACCATGTGGCCAACATCCATCATATCGCCCAGCCGCGTACGTTATGTGACTACCATAAACAGCATTATGTACATGCTGCAACGCCCTAAAAGACACTCGAGCGTGTGGACACCGTCTCGGATTGACACCCGGATCTAGGATCTAGGAGGAGGTGTAGTGGCATAAAAGGAAAATCACCCCAAGCACCAAGCACACACAACAAGAGAAAATGCATTTACTTACACCACTGTGCACGAGTTATGATGGTAGCCGCCATCGGTAGCACCATTAGTGGATAGAGAAGGACGTAGTACTGTGCTTTCTGTTTTCTCTTTATTTTGTTGCATTCCTTGAGTATGTCGTTCGAGATGCTTTTCGCCAACAACAGGTGGGACCAGTGGGAAGGAACAAAAAAGCAGTGGAACCAATGGAGAGGAGCGCTTGGCTTGCGGTCGGTTGCTTTGTTGATTTCCCCAGAGACAGAGACAGAGAAAGGAAGTTTTAGTATACTGTCGGTCAAATAAAAAGAAAAAAGGCATTCACTGTTTTGTGTGATTTGCATTTTTGGGAAGAAAAACGACAAACAGTTCCAGCAAAAAATAGCCCTCCGAACATTTGGCAACGACTCTTGACAGGATTGGGTGCATCTGCATGTACACCCTCTTCGTGACAGACAGAGGTGTCTAATTTTGTCCCATTTGCTTCCAACGAATGATGATTATGGGGCATCGAAAAGGAACGGGAGCGTGTTAACTTTTCCCTATTATAGTTGAACAAACCGAACGAAAAGGAGCAATTGGGAATTCATAAGGGATACATTCTAGAAGAGTTGAGTTTTGGTGTAAAGAAAAACTTTACACTTCAAACATGAATACAATAGCACTAACCGTTAGATAATAAAGGCTTGCATCTGCAAAGTGATACGACTTCAAAAAGGAAAGCAAGAGATTTTATTGAAAAAATACAACAATATGCAACACATTAACTAACACAAAGTATGAGCATTGAGCGTAGCTATTATTCATTGTTCAACAATTCGCTCATCCCTGTCCATTGCAGTTTCATTTTACACCTCAACCTATTCCCGTGTATGTCAGGAGAAAATAATATTAATATTTCTAATCAATTACACACCGACAGGTGAACGTGATTCCATTCACGCTTCATAATTACAGCACGGCTTAGTTTCTAACGCACGGTCATGCAAAGCGGCAACAACCACTATCCCAGCAACAACAACTAGTAGCTTGTTGCGAAATGGATGGAGACGCCTGGTGATTGTGGTGCTGCTGCTACTCGAGCCAGGATTTACCGATAATGGTGCGTTTGTGCGCCTTTTGTGCAACCATTGCGGGGGCTGTGTTTTGCATATCTTCATCGGACTACCAGCAAAGTTCCATCCTTCCTGTCGCCTGTCGTTCGCAGCTTACGAGTAGTTGTATTAATTCGTACCGTCTGTTTCTGACTTCGCGTTTGCTAACAGGGAGGCTGCTTTTTTTTCAACTTTCCATCACTTAATGAATTCAAATGAAGCTCTTAATTATCATCACCCAGCCAGCCAAAAAGGGAGAGATAATAGTTGTTTCGTGGAGCATTACTAATGTTCCTTGTGTGTGTGTGAGTGTGTTTTTTTTTTTTAATTTACTCGACAGGTTTCCTGTTTCGTCCGCAGTCTTGAGAATGGAACAACAAAACATTCAGCTGGTGCGTACACAATGGGGTCATGACGCAATGGAACGGATATAAAAGTCAATCATCCGCAAGTTTAGTGCCGTGATATGAGACTGGCACACAGAAGGTGCTGTAATTGGGTTGCCCAAACAACTGCTGACGTGTTCGGCGGCGTAGTACTGACGATTGTGACGAAATATTCCACCCCATCGGTGCGTTTGACGGTCATACAAAGCTTTGCACCGGTGAAATGCTCCCCAAAATCTTCAATACCCTCGAGGAAAGTTTTAGAGCACAAGGTTCGTGTTTGTCAGATCGGATGCCTACGGTGATGCTGGATACTGACGAAACATGTTCGCAAAAATCGTTGCGTATAAGGATAAGTTGCACCTGGAGACGAAGCTTAAAGCTTGTATGGATGAATCATGAGGTAGGGAGGAGGGGGGGCTGATAACAGATCCGTTCACGATCAAACAATATCAACAGGAAGAAGAAGAGAAGAGGCGAAAAAAACATACACAACCACCGACATGTTATAAAATCGGACGTTTTTGGGATCGATTTACTCGAAGCCTTTAAATTCTTCTACCAATGCCAGGCTATTGCTACCGTACCATATGGCTGCCACTGTGGAATGCGACCGGAATGCAAAGCGTACGTCAGGCACTTGCGTCTCTTCTCTCATTCCCCCTCCAGCTTACCAGCATGTGCGCGAGAAGGTTCCTGTTGCTTATCAAAATGGTTCTCAAGCGATGAAGCGATAGAGGAAGAATTGCTGCTACCGCTGCCATCCAAACATTGCTCCCTTGGAAAAACGAAGCATCCGTAAAGCCTCTTTACTTGCTGCAGCCTACCATATATACGTGTGTGCGTATGAGTTTGTAGGAAAGCCACAGCATCGCAAGCGGCAACAAGCTACCGATGACAAGAATTCGATTTTATGGAACCTTTCCTGCCCTCCGACACAATTCGTTTCGCATTTAGGAGCAATATTTAAAACCCGTCACGCTTTCGCAATCTCTCTGTCTCTCTCTATCTATCTATGTCTCTTTCTTCTTCTCTTTGTCTCTGCTGTAGTGAGTGCGGTAAGCTTAACCTTACTTCAGTTGAATGACCCCAAAAGGAGGAAAAAGAGGAAGCCCAAGTTTTCGAGTGGCAGTTATCGTTGATTTCGAGCGTCGGGTTCGTTCGCACGATGGATAAGGAATGCTGGACTTTTAAATTTTGGCTTTGCAACAAATTCACACACACACACACACACACACACACACACACACACACACACAAAAGTGCATACACAAACAGAAAGCCATGGAGACACTTTAACATACTTTTGGACAGTTGTTTTTTTGGTAATTGGTACAAAATGCTTACTCATCAGCATAATGGCAGTGATATCGCATCGAAACGAATATTATCTTCTTTAAACAACTTAAAAAAGCTTATGCTGCAGCTCCCTCACTCCGAATGCTTTGCTGATGAAAGCAACACGCTGTCGACAGCTTAAATTACAGCAATAACCATTTTGCATTCATGACACACGCTTGACACGCGCTCGTTTGCATTGATTGATTCTAAACAATTGTGCACGGGCATCAACAAATCGGTGCCTCGCTCTGTTTTCAGATGCCGATTATTTGCATCAATTTGCATCACTTATCCGTCGCGTTCGGTTCGGTTGGCTCCATAAGCTTTAAGGATAGGACAGAAGACAAATAAAATAACTATCAACTATCGCTTCCACGTGGCGAAAGCAGCGTCACTACTTGCTAATGATGTTTCACGGAATAAATCAACGTCCGGATGTTTGTATCGTGTCGAAACGGAAGGTTGGCTCCAAATTGGTTTCTTAGTACACCACTGGAGTAGAGTTTTTGAATTTCAGAACATTTTTCATATGTTTTGTCTCCCTCCCATCAGATGAGATGGGAATCAGAAAACATAGTGTTTTCTTATTTTCGTCTCGCACTTCACCACCACATCATATACAGCGATAAAGGCAGCACACTTATCACCTACTGTGCGCTGCTCGGAAGATTATTAATATTAATGCGATCTGCATCCCATATTTTGCCATCATGGGGCAATCCCCCATCTTACAGCTCTGCATATCATTGACGAAATGTGGGGCAGGGCATATGAGGGGGGAGATAATATGTTTCCCTTTCCTTTTTCAATCCAGCATAAATCAGACTCTTCTAAAGAATTTTGTTCAATGGGGCGTATGAAATAAAAAATACGAAAACGGCAATCTTTCGACGAGCTAGCAACAGTGTCAGCTCATGGGTCAGTCAACAGGGACAGCGGTGAGTGCGATCTGTTCGGTCACATTTGTTCGAAAGGACGTTTGACATATTTTGCTCTTGGAAAGCTACGAACGAACGAAAGCAGCAAAAAGAATACAATTTCAGCCCGCAACTAGGTGGTGGAATGATTGACGTCAATTGAATACAGTATGACACAGGGTGGCAAAGAAAAAGAGTATTATGAAACCTCTCTCGCCGTCCTTTGGTGACCCAATGCCGCCTGATCGGAGGGGGGCTCTCCCGAAAATAACACATCGGACGATTACACACGCAAATCTGATTGTGTGGAAAATCAGTGAGCAAAACGCATTGAAGCAATAAAGCTTTAAATTGGTAGTTTAAATGCATAGCTCACATACGACTAGTACGATTAAATTATCATAAAATTGAGAAAAATAGTTTCAGCAAAAAAAGCAATTCAGTCCAGGAAAAAGCTAGTGTACGCCATCGAGTTGTGACTTAAGGAACTTGTAATGAAATCGAAAGGTACAACGATGCCACTCGAGAATTGTGTTTGGCGATTTTTGCACAGTTTCTTCTATGTTTGTTTCCGATATGCCTCTTTCACTACCGAGCATCACCTCCCTCGAGAAAGCCAACGCACCGTACACTTTATTGACAAACGATGCCGTACCGCACGAGGGCGTCTGTGTACCATTTGTCCCTACTATGTCCCAGTGGTCGAGGTTTGTTTTGCTACTGATTGAGACTAATGCTAAGGACAAGCAAAGACAGGCAAGACCAATCCAGGATGGTTGTACAGCAACATCGATTACTGACTTTATAGGAAATGTTACATCACGATGCGAGCCATAATTCTCATGGCATTGTCTTTGAACGACATTAAAGATTGGAAGAATATCGTATAAAATCAATTTAACTCAATTCAAGTGGCTGTGGGAAAACGGTCACTTTACGCAAAACAAGATGCTTAGCTTTCTTTAATGCGATGAAATTGGTTAAGAGACGTGCAAAAAGAAACTGAAAGAGCTATTTTCTTGAGGTTGAAGCTAAAGATTGGTTAAATGACTATTTTTATCATCCATGGGATATGAAGCTTTCCACTAAAATGAAGCTATGTTGGGTAGTGACAAATATGCGGTAATTTAGTGTATCTGTTTTACTACCAAATCAGCAAGTTATTTATGAAGAAGTTATATGTTAGTAAGTTATATGAAGAAGGATAGTTATGCCTCAATTTAAAGAAATCAAGTAATAAATTCCGAAATGTATCAAATCATTAATTATAATTCAACAAAACTACAAACAGAAGCAATTAATTATATGAAGCCAATGTTCCACCACTAAAGTGAGCCATTCATTCGGCAAGCGGTATCACTTAACTCGAACAACAAACCATCTTGCAACTACCAGGCAAATCCACAGTCAATTCAAACTATTGTTAAAAATTCGTTTAAAACTTTCACTCCGCAAGATAAATACTACCACCTGCACTTACCGCATCTGATGGGAATACGATTTCGCCGGCCCAGTTGTCAAAGTACGCTTCTTCCGTTCCGTACCGTAGGCACCGCCAGAGCCGTGCATTCTCACCGGGTACCCACCGGACACGGGTCTGCCGATGAACAGAGGATTGTACGGCGAAGGTTGACGGCTCAGCAGGTTCTGCAGTACGTCGTACGTCCGCTGTTGCTGTTGCTGCTGGTTAAACCAGTCGAAAGGACCCGGCTCGATGGGTGCATCGAACAGTTCCAACGGATACGGCATCCCCGGCAGCGGTACGTCCACATCTTCCCACACTCCGTTCTGGGGAATCGAATTACCGGAAAAGTCGTTCCGAAGTTCGGCCTCCCGATAGAGCAACGGGTTCACTGGAAAGAGAAAGAAGCGGGAGAGAGACGAATGGAAATGAGTTTGAATTGCACAGGAAGCAAACCGAGCGCCGGCAGGTGAGTTACACTTTCAATGAAGTTTCGCTAGACAATCATCATTTAAATCTTCGCCTACCTCCACGTTTCTGAGGGTTCGATGGACCGGCCCGGTCGTCGCCGTACATAGCATCGTCCGTGGTCAACCGGTTCTGTCCCGGGGAAGCCGTAACTTCCCGATGGCCTGCAATGCAGTTCGGAGTATAAGAAGTAAGAGAGGATACTTCAGTTCCATGGAGAGTTTGACTCATTCATTATCGATAAAATCATGCTAACTGATGTGTATTGGAATTGGATTGTGTATTTAGTAAAATAGAAACCAAACAAGTATTACAAGACTTTGGTATAAAAATCTCATTTCAATTCCAAATACTCGCTTTCTGTTTTAGTAAAAAGCACAGATTGGAACTTCAGGTTGCAGCTCATAAAAGGCGGGAAGCTACCACTGTAGATGCTGCAGGGCTAATGCATATTTAATGTAATATTTTATCCCAGGATCAAGGGGCAAGGTCAGAGTCAACAGAACGGCACGTCGTCAAAACATCGTAACGAAACCAAGCTCTGCAAGGGCAGCTTGTAGCGAAAGGTGTTTGCATCGTTGTATTGTTTTTTTTATTAAGTTTATTTTATCCTCCGGAACATGGATAATTCCATCTTTGTGGTCTAATTTTGGAGGGCTTAATGCGGTATCGTTAAATCCCTAACGTTGTTGTAAAGCTTGTAGGGAAAGCTATAGGTTTTATTCATTGATAATAAGAGTAGATAACACCGTGTTATCTTCGAAGGTATTTTATTATCGCATTCGACCATATCAGCAGCAATTCTAACGAATGATTGGTTGCGGTTAAATGGGGAAATTTACACATTACCACATTTTAAAAGTAGTAATAAATATATCGATCATTCAAACAGCCATATTTTATTACCAATGACGCACCAATATTATAAAAGTTATAACTGTGTTCCATTTTATAATTCTCTCGTGGAAAGAACTTAGTGTTCTGGTGCAGGTGTCTCCGGCTCGGGTGTGGGTTCCTCTGTGGGTTCGGGTGTAGCACCCACGTTAGGTGGTACTGGGGCTTCCTCTGCAACCGGGATCAAATTGCCATTACAAGTCTGTTCAAGCTGTAGCAATCCCAGCTGCAGCGCGGACCTCAACATCTGCTCGCCCAACGTCATGCAGTTGATGTAGTTCAGGCGAATGTTCTCCAGCATGTTGGAGAGCCCAGCGACAGCATCAAGCACTTCGCTACCGATGTGCGTTGGGTAATCCTCTAGCCGGAACACGCGGTTCTCCAACTTCGAGATGATGCGCTGAGGATCGAAAAACACATTCTCGTCGCGGAACTCCTCAAACAGTCCGACACCGACGTAACGCGCCTCGTCCGTGTCTAGCAGCTCGTAGAAAGCTTTTACGGTTGTTACGAGGGAATCACCGGCGTTGGTAATACAGGTACTGTAGGACACACCGGCCAGGTTCATGTTAACCTCAGCACTCTGGCGAAGGAAGCTCAGACACTGCTGATTGACGGAAAGTGGTTGGCCATTGATCTGGGTTATCAAATCCTGCTCCTGCCTGATGGAGGTCGCGAGGTAGTTACTCTTGATCATAATGATGTCTCTGTGGAATTCGTCGATTCGAGCAGAGCTCGCCATACGTGCATCCGCCACCTGGTTGATCACATAGTCCTGGATTTGACGGTACATCGGGTACACTTGGTACATTTTATCGATCACAGCCACCGTTAGTGGACGCTGGGCCCAAGCAACCTGCAAAGCATCATGTTTGGAAAAATGTTACAAAACTAAAGTTTAACTCAATTTCTTGCCACTCAAAGTACTTACGCTTGCAAAAAGCACCACCAAAAGAAGCTTCATTTTGAATGTTTTAAAATCTCGTCAACAACCTGTTGCTTCTAGGAATGGATATCTGTGAATAACTTTCTCAGTCTAGTGAAACAGGCGCTTTATACGGTGCCGTAGGTTTCGAGATTCGGCATCCAAATCAACAACTTTATCGTTTACGAATTATCGTGCGCTTATCGATTTGGGTTTAATCTTTGCATTTTAGATTTTTATTGACTGATAAAACAAAAACCAGTCGCGAAAGGTGTTTTGCAGTCACCACACCACGATGTTACAGCTTTCGATACACGGATTAATTACAATTGCACACGGTCATGCTCGTGCATGCTCTGCCCTCACTGGAGGTCTGGTCACGGATGTCTGCTAATCCAAAGGCAGGAAGTCGCGGATTACAACGTTTGCAAGAGTGAGAGTATGAGGTTTGCAAAACAATTCCTGATATTTGGACGGCAATGTTGCGACATCTTTATGGCAATGTCTTGCACCCGTTGCCAGGGTGCTCTGAAAATGGACTGTTTTAGCGCTATTGCTAAAGATAAATGGAACAAAAACAATAATTCACTCAGTGAGGACACAGACCAAACTCAATTTTACAATATCTTCTCGATAGCTTGCTTTCTTCTATCAAGGGAAGCCGCACACTCACGCCCAATTGTAAAAATCAATCAATCACAATTTTTGAATTATGCGCCAACATGTGTGCCTGCATATGTCGACCTTCGGCACATTTCCAACAAGGTGCGAAAGGTGTAAAGAACGCATGTATGGTAGAATTTTTCGCAAGTAGATGGGTTCAAACCCGGTGTGGCTTCAGGTCCAGCGGGAATCCACCTGAAAGCGTGGAAAGTTTCAGTTGCTAACGGCTGAAGGCAAAAACAGCAAAAAAAGATCAAATGGAACTTTTGTAAACATTGTTTCGCTTCACATGATGGATATCCATTTTTTCTGGAAGCCTATTTATGTGTGTTACATTTGTTACAAGCATCACCTATATGTAGAAGACTTCAAAGCTTTTTCCTTTTATTTATGACAGCTGCCTGTTGGTTAGTATAAAATTCAATGATACAGGGAATCAAATTTCGGTGCTCCTTAAAGCGCTCTCTATCTACGCAGCCACTGTCGTCGTGGGAATAGGTTCCTCTAGCTGGCCCAGGCACACCTGAGCAACCTGAGTGCGGGCAATCTCCAGCACGCTTCGGAGCAGCTGCATACCATCCTCTAGACATTCGTCGTAGCCCGTCTTTACCTCCTTTAGCTCCTGCTCGAACTCGACTATCATGTCGAACAGCTCGGTGGCGATAAAGGTCGGATTTTCGCGAAGTTCCTCCAACTTTTCGGACAACTTTTTCATCAGCTCTGCCGGAGCGTGGAAAATGTTCTCTCCTCGAAACACCCCAAACAGTCCACTGCCCGTATACTGTGATTCGTCCTGCTGAATCGTCTTGTAAAACTCCGATACAATACCAGCCAACGAATCGTCCACCCGTACGATACAGTTAGTGTACGAAACGCCAACCAGGTTCACGTTCATATCGACGCTGCTGCGCACAAATCCGAGACACGTTCGATCCACTGTTTCCGGCTGCCGATCGAGAATCATCAACACACCCAGCTCCTCTTCGATCGTGTTGCTTACGTACTGATCTTTTGAGGTAAGGACATCGGTATGGAAGTTAAAGATAACTTGGGAGCTGTTCAGCCGTGCCTCTGTCAGCTGGTTGATGGCGTAGTCCTGAATTTCTCGGTAGCGCGGTTGCAGCTCCTTCAGCGCGCTCATCACTTCGAGCGAAGGTTCTCGCTGGGCTAGGGCCAATCCAAACAACGGAACTAGCAAAACAAACACTGCCTTTACCGACATTTTGAACTGAAGTGAATTTGTGCGCAAGGAAACTGATAAAGCGTTATGGTGAGCGTTCGATGATGTCTACTTGGATTATAATGCGTTCATCATCGTTCTACAGTTCATTTTATAGTCAAATATCGGACATCTCAGTTGGCCTATCGTGCATTATTCAATTCCCATGGAATTGAATTTCTTTGTGCAATATTCAATCAATGCAATCAGTTGTATTCAGATGCAACGACTTATCAGGATGACAGAGTTATCAATTCATCAGACGCAGATCGGACAGGTGGGCTTGGTTTCTGGGTCAATTTGTACTTCCGTATCGCTCCTTGCTGTCATGTGGGATTTGCAATTTGACACGTGCAATCTTAAGGAAGGTCTAGTTGATTCACACGCTCCGGCTTCAGTTCAATAACACCCCCACCATCTTTGTGTGTGTCAGTTGCAATTAGCTCAGATCTCCCTTCTGGATTGTTTTGAAATCATGTACGATTGCAAGGATATTGGAACGTAAGTGCAGTGGGAGGTCCCATGCAATGGTGGTGGCTTTACTCTAACACCGCGGCAAGTGTCGCGATAAGCGATAAGGTAGCCAAGCCAATTGTGTAAATCACCGGAACTAGGCTGGCCGTCGTCGTGATTCACAATCGGAGGGATCTTGAAGTCTGTACCGTTCTCGGTCGTGGTGAGATTTGCGGTTTGATAGCAGATCTAAGTGAGGGAGGTTGAGCTTATCAGTCAGACTAAACCGCGTAGTCGAGGTTCCAGGAAATTCCAGGAAAATGTTTTTTTCTTATTCATGCTATAATTACAAAACCATATCAAACAATTTATATATTTAAATTGCTCTTTGGCATATAATCAAATGTCGCTTTGTACTTAAGAAAAAAAAAAAGTAACAAGATAAGAAAGCTTACTATGCACACTTATTCCAGCACCAGGTTTTACATGGTTTGTAGAGGACATGTTGCAGAATAAAGCCAAAACAAAGCTGGCTTTCATCTGAGCTCGTACTTGCATTCCACAAGGTCTGAATCCTGCTACGTCCTCTTCTGCACCGTGGATAGTTTGACGGTGTCGCAGACTTTTGAATTCTGGGTCATTGTAAATTACTTCGTCTTCTGTACTTCTCAGCATGTACCGTTTGTGTGCTGACCAGCTCCGCCATCCGTGAAACGTGGAACCGGAGCCCCACAAAGCCCCAACGACTGATGCCAAAGTATCGCAGCAACGATGAGCGCGGAGAGCCCGACAAGCACATTGCTGTGAAATTGGGAAAGTTTGCACCATGAACCGAAATTCTTGCACGGCAAAAAGAGGCCGGAAAAACACGTAGAAATAAACAAGGCAGAAGGAAGGAAAATCTAAGTACAAAAAACTGACCCAAACCCGACACACCAGTACCCGCAGTGGTGTTATTTGAGGTGCTTCTTCTTCGAGTTTGTTTGAGCAGCTTGAGTCAACTTTCAGTTACAGCCGGAGAAAATTGTCTGGATGAGTGAGGGGTATCATGAAGCAAAGTTGTGGTTTGCGGTGGTGATGTTGAGTCGTTGGGATGATTGTTTTTCTAGTTTACGTTTGTTTGTTAGGGGCGTAGTGTATGAATCCAACATTGAGGATGAGCGTTGAAGCTCGAGATAATTGATAAAAACAAATGTCTATGCGAATTTATTTTCAATCAGTTGGGAAATGTAGATTTTTGAGAAAAAAATAAGTGTTTTTTTAACGTAAATGTTTTTTATACGATATATCCTAGATATGCTATCAATACATATAGCTTTGAGCAACATTTTAGTTATGAAACGTAATAGTTTTGGCATACAGAACAGAACAACATATCAACATCTATCACGAAGACAATCAGAATCAAGAACATGACACGTCGAATAAGAAGCCGTACGTTCTAGGATTCCTACGCTTCGCAGACACACGCATCAGGTTCGACTCTACAGCCACTTCAAACTGCACATGCGGCAACTGAACAACGTACAGCACTCGGCTGCACTATAACTTTTTCCGCAACAATCGATTGAGCAAATACGATAAAACATATCGTAAACTCTTGACTGTGATATGATTGTTTCGTAGTGCCGGGATTCCACGAATCGCTCTACGATTGCGCGCTACTTTCGGCACTGAATGGCAACAAATCTTATTACTCCGTAGCCCGGAACGACGGCTTGTAACGTGAGCCCACTCTACATTCTACTTATACCGGTTAGAGAGAGTCATTTATAGATTAGAATTAAAAAGCACCGATTGAACAGACATACAAGATTAAGGTGGCAGTAAAGTGGCGCTCTCTGATTTAGTACATCCCCGTTTTCAATTGGATGAAGAGTGTTTGTTAATAGGAAGATGACATCTCTCGTGCCGGTCAAACACTGGCATAAAGGTGTCTAAAGCAATCTATTGATAGGCAGTGATCTAATCTGACCGAGTTAGATTCGATGCGATCGGTTATCGTGATATGTGACACTTTCGCGTGTCGACACCTTGCTATCGATTTTCTGACCATATGCTCTCGCCCAGACCCGATGGAGCATCAATCATGCTCCACTTAACTTCTAATTATGCAAAAGTGCAATTCCTTTTTTTCCTACGTCACCCTTATCGCCTAACTATAGCAATTCGATAACGGAGTTATCTTCTCGATCCGAGGGAAAACTTCTTCCCGTGTCTGCAAAACCTTACGGCATTTCGACGATTTCGGGGCGTGTGACAGTTGATTAGAATTCCACGTCAGTGTGTGGCAAAGGAAAGGTAGGAAGGCAATGAGGCTTGCGTACACTAGCACGGTGGCCATCGCGCGTGGACAGTACTCGAAGGGCTACTATGCGCCAAACGCACGCGATAGTAGAGGATGATGAAGTACTTGAAAACTAATTCCAAGTTGGTATAAAAACTTCGAAGCTTTCTGAACTCGACCAACAGTACCAGCCAGACAGGAGGTGTAATAGCAACTCGTTACGCTAGCGATCGACCACAAGGCATCACTACACAAATTTCAGAATGAAAGCCTTCACCTTTACGGTTGCCTTATTCATGGGCGTTCTCAGTGTAAGTTTTTCTTCATTCCATTTCTGAACGAACTCGATACAAATCGTTAAACGTTTTTTTGCTCCTCGGTACAGGTTTCGTTAGCACAACGTGAAACATCTCTTAGAGTCATCGATGCGCTACGCGACCTCCATCCTGCTTACAAGCAGCTGCGCGATGTCGTCGTCCAGGCAGTGGCCGGAGCGAAACTGAACAGCTCAGAAGTGATCTTCAAGTTCAACATAGACATTGCATCGCGCAAAGAATCGTTCATGCAAACCGCCATCAAGACAGAAGCGAACGTATTACGGCAGGTGAACGGACAGAGCATCAACATCGATACCAGTTGTCTCGGGTTTTTGCGCCAAAGCATCGACGTGAACATGAATCTTGCGGGTGTGTCCTTCACCAACTGCCTGAACAACGTTGATGCTTCGCTTGCATCAGAAATCACGCGCGTGTACGCTGAGCTACAAGTGAACGAAACATCATTCGTGAATCTGAGCGTGTACGATGTGTTCCGTGGGCAGAACGTGTTCGTAAACCCGCAAACCATTGTCGATCGGTTGGTGGAGAAGCTGTCCTCGCTGCAGCAGGCTCCGACCGAATTGACCGAGGAGCTGACCCTTCTGGTTGAAGCGTTCGAGGGTCGGCTGGGTGAGGTTCGGGCGGCTTACACCAGTTGCCTGACGATGAACGACCAGCTGCTACAGACCACACTTGGCACGGTGCTTACGCAACTGCAACAAATCTGTCTCGGATCGTTACTGCCGGCTGCTTCTACCTCGGAACCAACGGAGGAAACTGAGCAAACGGAACAAACAGACCAAACCGAGCAAACGGAAGCAACAGAAGAGACAGAATCTACCGAACCGGCATCGGAACCAGCGCCTGAGATTCCAACCGAAACGGAAGTGCCTCCCACTGAAGTGGCTGAACCGGAACCACCTACTCCAGGTGTAGTTTATAGAAATGCATTGTAAGGGGAACAAATGTTCATCGAAATTTACCAATAATAGTAAAGAATTGTGTTGTTTAGTCTAAATACTTTCTTTGATTTTTATTACCCAAACAACCATAACACCCTTCGATCTGCCTTCAAAACCATTAGAAGTTTGGTTCTCGTTGACTTTTTGAGAATCGAATCGAATCTCTGATAGGATGAGATTAGAATATCCTAGAGATCCTTAAGCCATTCCATCATTTAAATATACATAGGTTTGTAAGCTCTTCTTCGATTGTTTTTGTTGAGAATTCGCTAAGAGATTTGAGATTGAGATTATCAATGCTAAAGTGGAGCAGTAGTAATACACTTGACATACTCTATCAATAAGTATGCCAAGACTGTAACATTGTACGTAGCGAAACGTCTTTTAACGATACGCAACGATACAGCACGTGGCAAGTGCTTTCGCAACAATAAAAAAGGTTTTAATTGTGTGATTTTTGAAGCTGCTGAACGAAAACAGCAAACATTGTAGACTAATCAATCATAATAAAGGTTTAACTGACATCTATAAATTTTCAATGGGCCGGTCTGGTGGTACAGTCGTCAACTCGTACGACTTAACAACATGCCCGTCATGGGTTCAAGTCCCGAATAGACCGTGTCCCCATACGTAGGACTGACTATCCTGCTATGGTAACAATAAGTAACTGAAAGCCAAGCTCACTTCACTAGTGGGTACAGGGAGGCCTTCACGGACAGCGGTTGTTGTGCCAAAGAAGAAGAAAAATAAAAGTTAAATATTGCGCTTAAAACTATTGTTTACTATTGATGTATGTTTTTGTAGTATAAAAAAGAAGCGTGTGTTAACATAAGTTTCGTATGACATCATGCATTCCGACTAAAAGTGCATCGTAATGATATGCGCTCGATTTAAAAATAAATATGACCTCTACTTGCAACAACCTCAACCGTGCATCACGCCACACCATGATTGATTCATTTAATTCGATGATTGAACGTTGTCTTCCGCTTTATCGATCAACTTTGCATACTTGTTTGGTGTTTTGTTGGTCATAGCAAGCGATGATTTGGGTTACACCACTCGGAAATTGCTTGTGCAGTTGGGAAAAATACCCTTCTTCAAGTACGCAATAAAATTCCTTAACTTTTTCCGAAACTTCCTTTTCAATTATCGTTATTTCTTCGAGTTCTATAACCGTGCAGCTTATCGCTAATTCTACCTCACGATACCATCAGCTTGCCTCAGAGATAAGGGGAGCTGTTGATCACTTGAACTTGACTTTTGAGATAATAAAAACCAAGCAGCCCCGCGTCACGGCTATATAAAACAACTGAACGCAGCCCCCTGTTGGTTCATTCACTTATTGCCACTGGAAGAAGGCAGACCAGCTGAAACAAACATTCGGCTGAGGGTGTAAAACTGCAAGACAAAATGAAGGGACTGCTTCTGCTAGCAGCCTTGTTGTCGGTAGCCATATCGGTGAGTAGAACCACTTCACTTCTAAAACAGCTGATGAAATGTGAGGTCTGTTCCCTCTTCTTATCGTAGGCCACCGTTGCTGATCGGGCAGAGACGCTCAATCTCTTCAACCAGTTAAAGCGCGTGAAGAAGGGTCGCATGCTTGGTGCTGATGAGGACTTTGTATCGCTCGTCCAGTCACAGCTATTGCTGGCCGAAGAAGAGTACGTCCGCTCGTCCATAAATGGGGAGTCGTCGATTCTGCAGGAGCTGTCCACCGCGGAAGCACAGGCAAGTGGCCCGAACTGTGTAGACTTTATCCGCCAGAAGACGGCACTGATGCTGAATCTAGCTGGTGTATCGTATGCGTCCTGCCTGAGCCGTGTCGATGATGCGTTGTTTGAAAAGCTGTACGATGCAACGAATGGTGTTGTATCGCGCGAACAGTACGATCAGGCCAACATGCTTAACGCTTTCCGGGGTGAGAACATCTTTGTGGACATGGACCGTATTCGGGGCAAGCTGCAGGAGCGAATGCGTGCCACGTTCAAGCTGCCGACGTTGACTGCGGAATCGTTGCAGGAAATTCGCAGTGAGCTGGGTGAGGTGAAAGAACAGTTTGCAGAGTGCATGAAGGTGGCACGGGCCACACTGGATACTTCGCTCGAAGGCACTTCGAAGCAGTACAAGCATGTGTGTGCGAAAAAGCTGGAGTAAGGTGTGAAGTTTTTTTTTACTTTTATCACTGCTTGGTTCTTCGAATGTAATAAATTATTCTAAAAATCCAGCCACAAGGATTAACTGGAATGTATGTGTAGTGAAGTTTGGTGTATCATACAAAATGACAAATATTGCGAATAAATAAAATGATAAATTTGATATGACAAAAATATCTAAAATGTATCTAAGCGAATATGGATATATTCATGTACTTCGTGAAATTCATATTTTCACCCACGATAAGCTCGATAATTAAAGCGTGTTATCACACTTTACTGTATTCAAAAACCTCATTTATACCTCTTTAAAATGCGTTGAGAATGATAGATATATAACAGTATGTTTTTGGGGGGTCGTTATCTAAGACACTGAAACACGGCAACAACAAAAATGAAATATGACAAATATACATTAATGAAATACTTCCGGCTAAATGCTTCTGAATGGTTTGTTATACGCACCATCTCATGTGTTTTTTCCACAAATGATCACGCGACTCAAACAAAACAAAACCAGAAAATTTCAGAAAGAAGATGAATGCTTCCGTACGAATTTACTTCCCCTCTTTTGTAGCAGCTCATACTGTGACTAAAATAAACAGTAAACACAGTTAAATACGCCCAAATATTAATCTTATGTACACACAGACCCTCGTTTTCTATTCGTGTGTGTTGAGCCCGTATAAAAGATCATCTCTTATCCAGTCTGCTCATTTAGTGTGTTATTCATACTGTGCCTAAAGTTAAACCATGAAGAGCATCATCGTGCTACTGGCCATTGCTGGTATCGCTGCCGCCGGTCGCCCGGACACGGAAAAGGTCATCCAGACGTTTAAGGAGATCGCTCCATTGTACAAACCTTCTATACAGAAAGCGCAAATCTTCATCAATGCGATCAAAGCCAACGCGACCAACCAGCTGGCTGAGCTTCATCTAACCATTATCGGCAAAAAGGAGCAATACGTACAGCAGGTAATTGGGCGCGAGGAATACATCCTGCAGCAAATTGGAGCGCAACGTAAAGCAGACCAGGTGTGTATGGGCTTCGTCCGTACGAGTAGTGAGATGACCGTCAACCTAGCCGGTGTGTCATTTACCAACTGCATCAATGCTGCGGATGATGCGATCAAAACCAAGCTGGAAGAGTACTACTCATATCTGGGCGATTACGAACAGCAATTGTCGCTGCTACGCCTCCTAGACGTGTTCCGGGGCGAGAATGTGTTCCACAGCCCACAGCCAATCCTTGCGCGTTTGAACGAGAAAATGGAAGCACTGCGTAATAGTAGCAGCCTGATCACGGACGTCGAGGTGCAGTTCATGATCGACCAGGTGACCCAGGATATGGTGGGAATCCAGGATGCTTACGGCATATGTATGGAAAATGCATACGCTTTGCTGGGTCAGGGATTAAACATGTGTGAGTTGCAGCTGACGATGATATGTGGCGCAGCACTGACATGCGAAATTGGCAAAGGAATGGGTAATTTGTGCACAAGTCAGTAAGCGGATAGCCAGTAGCTAAAGAAGATATAAGTTGATATATATCTTAAGTTATCTTATCGTAATATCTGATTACGAATGAATAAATATCTGCTCATTGTCTGTTGAGTTAAACCAAGTATCGGTTATATTCTATTTTTATTGCGTTAAGTAGTTCGTTTGATGCATGCAATCTGTGAAATATATTCACGAAAAGGGGCTGGCTGTGATATTTGGAGGAAATTTGAATAGGAAAGTGTACACCTTTATCGCTGGTCGGTTTGCAACTGTATATTCGTTTGTCCTTTTTTGTATATAATATTTCATGCAGTTCATAATTCGTGTAGATCGAGCAGTTTCTAACGTCGAGTAGTTTATAACCTAATCTTAGTTTCCTAACGCTTTGTTTTATGCAATTCAAATTTATGTTCGAAAATAATTATTCTAATTCCAACATTCCCGGCCACCAAAGAAGAACTTCTTTAAATTTCATGCAATATATAAATTCAAAAATGATTTCAAAAAAGAATTCAAAAACAGTTCGACTCTTGAACCTGACGCTTATCTCCTATCATACTGCTCGTGTGTGTAGATGTGTGAATGTGTGTTGCGTGTATCTTGTTCTGCCATGAGTGCGAAATGTAAACAATGTCGCGTGGCTTGCAGCTGCGCGTTACTCAGTGCCAGTGGTTTCCTTCTGCTCTAAGTTGCTAATTACGTCCGGATTAGGCAAAACTGCCAGACGATTAGCTGCGCGGACGATTTGCTTCCCTGAAGCAGTGCGCAGTGTAACGACGCGAACAACATCGTCCTTTCCAGGGTGTACTGCAACGATGCGCCCCATCGGCCACGAGGTAGGATGTACATTGTCTTCCTTAATAATCACCAGTGTATTTTCTTTCAGAACCGCTGATTTCCCGTTGCAATATTTGGCTCGAGCTTGTAACTGCTGCAGGTACTCCGGATACCATCGAGCCCAAATGGTTTGCAGATGTTTTTGTACCAACTGGTATTCCCTCAAATAGTTGCTCGGTGTCTCGGTGTAATCGATGATTGGTACCGCTTGCAGATTGCCACCGACGAGGAAGTGTCCCGGTGTCAATGGTTCCAAGTCCGACGGCTCATCGGATAGAGGTGTAATTGGTCGCGAATTCAAACATTGCTCTACCTGGGCAAGTAGGGTAAGCATGCTCTCCTGTGTGATGCTTGTTGTTCCTATTGTTCTGACTATATGCTTTTTAGCTGCCTTCACCGCCGCCTCCCATAAACCTCCAAAATGTGGTGCTCTTGGTGGGATAAACTTCCACTTCATATGATTCATCGCGCACCAATCAAATATAGCAGCTCGATCGTGTTCGTCGCTCTTTAGCATCTTGTAGACGCGATTCAGCTCATGTGCCGCTCCCTTAAAGGTGGTTGCATTGTCGGAATGCAGTTCACTGATTTGACCACGACGTGCAATCAAACGACGAAGTGCATTGATAAATGCTGTTGATGTTAAATCGCCAACCAGTTCGATATGTACCGCTCTTGTTGAAAAACATACAAATATGGCGATGTATGCTTTAATCGGACTTCTGTTGCGTATGGTTTGTTTTATATAGATTGGTCCGCAATAGTCTACTCCGCATACTGAGAATGGTCTTGTTGGTGTGACTCGTGATGTTGGCAAATCGGCGATACTTTGCTTAATAAGTGTGGGTTTGGCCTTAAAACATGCGTGGCAACTGTGGTACACAGACTTGCATAAATTGCGACCGCCAATTATCCAAAAGCTTTGGCGTAGTGTTGTTAAAAGCAGTTGTGGTGCAGCATGCAGCTTACTCAAGTGTATCGAAACAGCTAGTAGTGCGGACAGTGGATGTTTCGATGATAATATTACCGGGTGTTTTTCTGATTCCGACAGATGTGCGTTACTGAGCCGGCCACCAATGCGCAGAATACCTTGCGTATCTATGAAAGGGGAAATCCATTTCAGTTTGGAGTTCTTCGGAATCTCTTTGCCCTTCTGCAGGTGTTGTATCTCCTCGGAAAAGGTGTCTTGTTGCGAAAGATAACACAACTTGAGTTCTGCCGCCTTGAGTTCTTTCTTTCTGGACTTTCTCGTAAAGAAGTGTGGCTAGTCGTGCTGCACATAATTCCAATCGAGCTATGGAATGTGAATTGGATAACGCAACGACCTTTGACTTGGCTGTTAGCAGCTGCACGGTGACTCCTTCCATGCTTTCAGCCCGAATGTAGCAACAAGCACCATATGCTAGTTGTGATGCGTCAGCAAAGATATGAATTTGCAGACTTGTTGCCGTGCATTGCGATATGTACCGTGGGACTGTCAAATTGCGTAGTGAAGATAATGTAGAGTGAAATTTCGACCATTCATGCTGTAAGTGCGATGGTAGCTCGCTGTCCCAGTCATATGCCTTTCCATGAATCTTGAGAGCCCATAGTTGCTGCATGAACATCTTTGCGATGATGATCGTTGGGCCCAGTAGCCCGAGGGGATCAAATATCTTGGCGATATATGACAAAATTAACCTTTTCGTCATGCTGGGTGTTGTAGGTGGTATCTCAATACGAAACCGTAGTGTATCAGTTGCCGGTTCCCAAACGATGCCTAGTGTGGATACTTGTTTCGAGCTCTTCCACTCGTGCGAGAGTTGTACCGCCACATCTTCTGAAGGAACGTTCTTCAATGCTTCGGAGCGGTTCGATGCCCATTTCTTCAGCGTGAAACCAGCTGAATTTAGCATGTCTGAGATTTGCCTTTGTATAACGATTGCTTCGGACAAATCATCGGTACCCGTTAGCAAATCATCTACGTAAAAATCGTTCATGACCGCGTTCATTGCCAAAGGATACTCTTCCTTGTGGTCAAGAGCAATCTGTTTGAGGGTCCTGGTTGCTAAAAATGGAGCAGAGGCTGTGCCGTACGTAACCGTCTGTAGCTCAAAGGTCGATATAGGATCTGCAGGATGTTCTCTGTACCGGATGCGTAGATAGTTACGGTCATGAGGGCTATGTAAAATTTGCCGATACATCTTCTCTACGTCTGCAGTGAGAGCAATGGCACGAGAACGAAACCGAAGGATAATCGATAAAAGATCTTCTTGAACGACTGGTCCCACTAAGAGTTTATCGTTCAATGAGTAACCACTCGAAGTCTTACAGGATGCATCGAACACGACACGCACCTTCGTGGTTGTGCTTGACTCTTTAACGACAGCGTGATGTGGGAGGTAGTAATGCTCTACCGAATCGTTTGCAGGACTGGTAAGCCGCTTCATATGCCCCAAATGCTCATATTCTTTCATAAATTTCACATACTCTTCTTTCATTTTAGCATTGGTGTTCAACCGCCGTTCGATAGAACGCAGTCTGCGATCGGCTATTTCCTTCGACTCTCCTAAAACGATATTAGGGTTGGAGTTAAATGGCAAACTAACGACATACCTTCCACTTGAGTTGCGAACAGTTGTTGCTGCGAAATGCTTCTCGCAAGCATTCTCCTCAACCGATAGCACAGGATCCTCGGCTATGGTTTCACTCTCCCAGAACCGCTGCATGGTCTCCTCCAGTGGGGTGTCGTATGCAGATAGATGGCACAGCCGCGGACCGACTGACGAATGATGAGTGTTGCCGGTGACAACCCAACCAAAGTGGGTTTCGACCAGCCACGGTTTGCCTCTACCGATAGAGCACTTGCGACCGGTGTGGAGCTCCCAGAACGTATCGCCTCCGATGACGATGTCGATTTGCCCCGGACTGTTAAAGGTGCTGTCCGCCAATGCCACGTCCGGCATTTTCCATGAAGAGACGTCCGTTGGTGATGTAGGGATGTTTGCGGATGGCGTGTCCAGAACCAAGAAAGTCATCTCCGTTGCGAAGGGTTGTGTCTTGGACTGAACGGTAGCGACGATGGAACCCTTGATCTGCTGTACTGCATTGCCGATGCCCGATACAGCGACGTTGACCCTTTTGCGACTCGTCAGCAGTTTCCGTGCGAACTCCTCAGCGATGAAATTCGACATGGATCCCGAATCCAACAACGCCCTTGCTTCATGGGTGTTCCCGTAGTCATCCTTGATCTGGATGTTTGCCGTCGCCAGAAACACATTGTCTTCATTCGACTGAGCTGACAATGTTACCGTTGCGGGTGGAGCATAGGGTGGTGAATGATGTAGAAGTGTGTGATGACGCTCACGACACGTGCGACACGAATAATCCGACTTGCACGCTCTAACCTGATGATTGCTGCTCAAACAGTTCCAGCACAGCCGCTTCGATGCGACGACGTCCCGTCGCTGTTGGACCTCCTTGGCGATGAACACTGGACAGTTGCGCAGTGTGTGGTCTTCGGAACACTCCAATGGACACTTTGGCTGTTGGGTGTGCGCAGTCGATGCAGCAGGAGCCGAGCGAGATGTAGCTGCATTCGCGATGAATCTCCGTTGCCCTGGTTGACGAATGAGACCGGCCACCTTGATACCACTAGCTGCTTGATCCTTCACGAAGTTGTTGGTCGATTTCAAGATTTGGATACGATCTTGCACGAAGTCGATCACATCCTTATATTTGTCCGTCGTGAAGTGCACGGAATGTTTCTCCCAAGCCAACAATGTCTCTCGATCCAACTTCATCAGTAGCATGTTTGAGAGGGGTGTGTCCCACGAGTCAACCGGTTCGTTCAGCTTTTTCAACCCGTTGACGAAGCGGGTGAATTCATCCACCAGGTGCGTGAGCTTGTCAACGCACACCAATTGCACTCCCGGAAGGTAGTGCAATTTGCGATAGTATTCGCGAATCAAAAGACGAGAATTGTCGTACCGTTTAAGAAGCGCCGCCCAGGTAACCGAATAGTTGTCCGCCGTTAAAGGTGTATGCTCGAAGGGTACCGCCGCGTCCCCCTTCAACGATGACAGTAAGTATTGTAGCTTCGCGATAGATGGAAGCTCGGCTGAAGCGTCGATCATTGCGATGAAGCGATCTCGGAAAGAAAGCCATTTTGTGTGATCTCCGTCAAATGTTGGAAGTTCGATTTTGGGCAAACGTAAATTTGGCGCGTGGGGTCGACCGAATGCAAGCGTTGAGGAAGCCAAGCCCGTTGTATCGTTGAGCGAACCTTCTTCCTTTGGCTGTCTTTCCCGTAGAAATGATTTTAGCTTGCGACAGCGTTCTTCAATGTCGATCCGTTCCATTATGCTGGCTTCGACCGCTTCGTCTTTATCTTCAAGCTCTTCCAGTTTCGAAACTGCGGTGAAAAACTCTTCCTTATGTTTCGCCAGATCTTCTAACACCTCCGGAATCTGCTTGGCATCATCACTCGAATATTTCGCCTGGAACCGTTCCAGCGATTTTATGTTCTCCAGGGCGATCCTCTTTTTCAGTTGCACTGCTTTAATTTTCTTATCCATTGCACAAAGAAAATACTGCGATATCACACGAAAATAACGAACAAAGCGATGGCGCGAAATTCAAAATGATGGCGTGTAACCGACCGTTGCCCTTGATGCGGGGCGATATGCGATGGCGGGAATTGTCACGGAATGACTTGCACACTTGACGACGAATACCGAATTCCACTCTTGATGCAGAATGAAACTTATTTCTTCTCCGTATATCACGATCCGGTTCGAAGGACCAAAAATGTGAAATATATTCACGAAAAGGGGCTGGCTGTGATATTTGGAGGAAATTTGAATAGGAAAGTGTACACCTTTATCGCTGGTCGGTTTGCAACTGTATATTCGTTTGTCCTTTTTTGTATATAATATTTCATGCAGTTCATAATTCGTGTAGATCGAGCAGTTTCTAACGTCGAGTAGTTTATAACCTAATCTTAGTTTCCTAACGCTTTGTTTTATGCAATTCAAATTTATGTTCGAAAATAATTATTCTAATTCCAACACAATCGGAGTGCCAAAAAATTCTTTTCGTACATTACGCTGAAATGATGAGCATACCACTCGCATTTACACAAAAAACTCATAAAATACACCAGTACTAAGGAAAAAATGGAATTGTATATCAATTTTAAAGGATCCCTTTGCAATGAATACATAAAATGCAACTATATTTCACCAATTTATACCAATCATAAGTAATTACTTTTCTTGAAAGTAATACATTTTACGTGTGTTTAAATTCGAACCAGAAAAAGATTCATTCACAGAGAGCCAGTTCAGTGCGAAGAAACATTAAATATGTTTATGCTTTTTAACGCGAAAATAAACTCGAAAGAACAAATTAACCTTAGACATTTCCCGGAAACAATGCGTTTGGCCGATGAATTTGGTCTTCCAAAAGAACGACAATAACACCAGCTCTGTAAATGTTTGTTTTTTTTTTAACGGATATTTGTAATCCGAATATCCGTCAGTAAGATAAATCATTCCGTTGCGTACGTCCGATATGACCGCTGATCTTATCTTTTGCGTTAGTGGCGAAAAAAGTTGTTTAAAGCCTTACACTGTGGCTCCCAGTATTAACACAGTGCTTCAGCATCCAGAGTGTCAGTCCCGGTTTTGTTTTCCGGTATAGTAGAGCTATCAAATCGTTAGAACGATGAAATTACTCGTTTGTGTGTATGTACTGGCACTTGCCGGGGGGAGCTATGCTGGCCGTCCCGGTGCCCAGGAAGTAATCGATAAGTTCCGGGCCATCGTCCCCAGCTACCTGTCAGCGGTGAGCGAAGATCAGCAGCAGCTGCTCACACTAGAGCGTCAAGGAACGGACGCTATCGCCCAGTTTCACACCGACATGATGCTGGCAAAGGAAACATTCGTAATGTCCGTCACACGCCAGGAAGATGCGCTGATCGAGCTGATGAACGCACAGAACCGCTCGGTTGCGGATGGCCAGTGCATGCAGTTCGTCTCGACGGCACTCAACCAAACGGTCAACGTGATCGGTGTGGCATACACGACGTGTATTAATGCGGCCGACGAAGCGTTGAGCGCTAACATTTCCTCCTACTACGGTACGATCGGTGAGCTGGAGCAATCGGTCGTCGATGGACGTTTGCTGGACGTGTTTCGGGGTGATAACGTGTTCTACACGCCTGACAGAATAGTGGCAAAGCTGCGCCAGAAGGAAAGCGAGCTTAAGGCAAACAACAGTTCAACTGCGATTGGTGAAATGCGCGAGGAGGTAGCAGCATTCCAAGCCGACCTGTCCAAGATCCGCGGGACTTACATTAGCTGCATGACGGTGGCCGAAGTATCCTTTCGCTCGTACATTGAGCTCGCTCGCTCGCAGCTGGTAATGATTTGTGGTGCATTGTTTTAAGTTAAGCACGCCGTGTGGATAAAAGATTCGATTCACATTTGACGCGACTTTAAATAAAGTAGACAAAAGCAGTCTACGCTCTCAGGTTTTCGGGTGGCTTAAGGCGGTAATTTACGGAATAAGTAGGGCTCGAGAGCAATTAAGTAGTGTCCGAACAAGAACATCCTTTTTCAGGAGCATGTATCCTAAACAAATATCCAACATATATACACATACAACATGATAGAAAAGTGATGCAGGTAAATTGCTGAGCACTCCAAAACAAGATAACCACACTTAGTCTATGGATAACACAGTCGGGGCAATTTTTACGAGGGTTGATGTTGTACCTTGTTACGTAACCGCCCGTATCGTAGTACAAACTGCTCTTTCATGTTTTGTTGCAGTAGAATGCTGGGAAAAATTTAACCTCTTGCTGAGAGGAAATACGAGAAATTGAAAAATCTCGGTTATCCGTAAGTTGACATTAACATTACATGCAACACAGTTACAGCTTTATGCTCAGATTCCAAGTCAAAATAAAGTGCATTATTGTATCAAAAGACCTATTGTTCTTATCGGATTTTGGCCACGAAATGGGTAAATATTAACATGGTGCAGCGTGGTGATTTCTTTACAGCAAAAAAAAGTCAGTACACTTGGAAGATATCTTTGTTAGCTTAGCTTTAGCATGATATATTTATATTAGATCTGTTTATAGCACACTTTATGCTATAGACACATCCGAAAGTCATTCATTCGTGTTATTTGCGACATTACATTTAAAAATGTCTCATTTTACACAAACTCTTCACACAAACTACATACTCCACGTAAGTACTATCAATTCTGGTGGAAAAGGACAAAAAAGTCACTTTTAATTCCCGACATTTGACGGTTAACGACTCGACACTCCTCGACCGGGCGATAAGTTGACCATCGGATAGGACCCGCTTGTCCGGTGTTGGAAGGAAGGATGCGAACAATCTGATGTCCATTAACGGAACGGAGTGAAGTGTCGTAAATTAAATTTTATTATTTCATTGCTTTTTTTCGCCCGCTCTCTCTCTCTCTCTCTCTCTCTCTCTCTCTCTTTCTTTCTCTCCGCTTCCCTGGAAATGGCGTTCATCCCGGTACAAACGAACGCGTTGATGATATCAAGCTGCTAGCTATCATGCTGCTAGAGCAACCTGTTGTTAGGTGGTGGTACCCATGTGCTGCGTATCAACCTTCATCTCTGCCGGACAGGGGTATCGTAAAGTGACCGGATTGGGTTCCAAACTCCAATGGCAGGATGCCCCTGCCATGTTTATATATTCTGTGCGCTAAATCATTACGGTCAAACGGGACCTACTCTTCAACACGCGGGGATTGTATACAGTTGCAAACGGTCTGGCGGTCGACCAGTGTCCTGGTTGGTCAACATATAAACCACGTTCCGGTACCGAACCATCGTCAACCTCAAGCTAATATGTTTCCTTTTCCGCTCCAAGCTAGCAAAAAAAAGGTAGTCACTAGTGCAGGCATGCACTTTACAGTGTGGGTTCTGGCATAATCTGCTGGCAATCTCTCTTCCTCTTCAGCTACCACCCCAACTTGCTGTCCTTATCTGTGGTATAGGAGCTATTTGGAGTACCGGAAAGCACATTGCGTGCTTGATGCCTACGGCGGTAAAACCAAAGCCAGTTGTGTGAGCCGTAATTGAGTTTACCAAACCGCGATGAAATTTTGGATGATTTTAATTTCCACCAGTTCAACCAACCATTCCACCAACGTTGAATGTGTGAGTATGATGGATTTCAATTTTTGCCTCTCGTTGTAAGCGAACGTTCTTCGTCATGTATGACGAAGTAGTCAACCAGGATGAAAGTTATGCTAACTGCTAAACAATTCAACATTATTCTTTGATTTGTGGTTGCAATTCTTCACTACTAATCGGTGAAACGAGGACTTCGACTTTTTTACAGATGAGTTTTTTATGCTCGCCAAGCCTTTTAAATTAATATAGGTCACCATTGTTCCCTTTCTTCTCTGTTCGCTCACATTCCAACATACTCATATTTCAAATAAGTTTCCGCAATAAGTTGGGCATCTATCTGGCCGCGCGTACTACCACCACCAGCAAATCATCCACCAGACAGGTAACGTGACAAGTTTGCCGACGCCTTTCTGGACTCTTAATGAAAGCTAAACTGAGGGTGCTCACGAGAACAACCGGATGGAGTTTCCGTTAATTTTTAGCTGTTATTATTTTACTTTATCTTGAAGGATTTCACACGTGGTCAAGTAGGCAAAAGGAAATACATGGGACGGTTGATTTGTTAAGATATTTGGCTCCTGTCTGGCCCCGCGTGCATGTAACTTGCGTGTAGGTTTGTGCAGTGTTCAACAAGTATCCTCTGTCAAACTACCCGCACGCTCGAAGTCAACAGGCCATCAGCGAAGTCAGCGTGAAAATGCAATTGACTGTAGTGGTTTGTTGCGCAAACAGTAGGTCGCGTTGTTTCACAGAAATTTGTTATTTTGTTATTATCTACCCTTTGCGTTCCCTACAACGAAAGCTTGCCCCGTTAGTAGCATCTGGGTTTCCTTTAGAAAGGCAAATATTATTCCAGTATTGCCGAGACGCTTCCAGTTATTAGATTACGTACGGTTGGGATGGGAATGAGATAATTTATCCGCACACACACACACATGGTATTCGCTTCACTTACCGTTCGTTTCCTTCGAGTCCGCCAGTACCGAGGTCGGGACGGCACCGGAAAACGTGGCTAGCGACACTAGGATGGCTAGTGTCGCCGCCTGGCCGGTGGCCACGCTGGCTTTGGCGGTTGGCGGTCGCATCAGTTCAAACGAAAACCCGGTAAAACCTTTGTACAGCACTGAAACTTTTGCGTTTCACCCTGGTAGAGTGTATTGAATGCACAGAATTGAACAAAGTTAGAGAGAATATAGGATTAAAAGAAAAAATGGCTTTAATTTAAGTAAAACGAAAAGAGAGAGAGAGCAGTTTAACTAAGAAAAATAATTCTTCAAAATAGCTAAGCCTAAACTAAATTTTAATCACTAAAACAGCTCACATGTAAGATTCACTTTATCTGTTTTCTTAAACCTCGAGATAGTATACGACGGACGATATAAAGATTTTATGAATTTTTCTGTTGCGCGGTACTGACACTGATCTGTCGAGACGGAGTCACACTCGGTGCCTCCGACGGAATTCGAAGTCAACTGGTGGAAAAACACCGTTCAACTGATTTTTCCCGTCACATTTTCGTTTGATATATACTTTTCCCGACCGCACGCACACAAAGATACGCGCGTGTATTACCTGAAACTGATAACGATGCCACCACCAATGAAGCTTTGGAAGTAACGCTTGTGGGCAAGGATATTTTCACTAGAAAAGCTTCACGCTGCAACAACAGAGCGGAAAGCTGCTTTGATGAAATTGTTGCTATTGCTGGGTTGTATTCGAGATAAAGGAAAGAAATTTGGTTATAAAAATAAAAGCATAAAGATCTTCAGAAGAAGCATCGGTGTTTGGAGCTGCATGCTTAGTAAACATATTAATTTCTCGAAAAAGCTTTTCATTCGTGTTGCTGTCAAATAAGCTGATTAGGAACACCCACTGTGCACGATGTACGGTTGACGAACCCTGCATCGACAGTCTCCGTTTTGACAGCTCGATTGTGACGATTTGTCATTTGCAGAAAATTAAATTTGTTGGCACTTATTTTGCCTGCTGTACAAAAAGTGAAGTCAATTACCACGGGATTAAGAACAAACAACATTTGCGTTTGCCTTGTTTGCTGTAGCAAGGAGTGCAAACTGTTTGTTTTCTGGCTGACCGCGTATGTAACGATGCATTTGCTTCCACGTCTCACCGTGTGAGAAAGAGAGACGTACGTAATAGGACGGAACCTGCTCGAAACAACAACATAGATCCAGTGGTGCCGTGAAAGCTGCTACAGCTGCTGCTCGTATTGTGCAAACTCCCCCCTTGTGCGCTTTTGCACGGCACGATGGAGGACGGACTGTGGTAAGAAAACTTCTTCGGTCACGGTACACTGCCCCGCTTTCGTGAGGTGGTTCCCTTAGCCCCCTACCATTGTGATAAGGGAGTTGTGATAAGCGAACCCCTTGGGCAAGCTGACTCATTCTTTCGACGGGAGTCACTACGATGTCTTTACATTCTGTCACCTTTCCGATCATGTTCGTGTGTTTATTTCGTCATCATTTTTCTCTATGTCTCCCCGCGGCAGGTTGATCGAGCTCGAGTCAGCGCTACAGGATGATTGTACGGTGGACGACATTTACGCAATATGTCACGGAAAGACACTCCCCGAAGCGCTGCGCTTAGACGTGTGGCAGGTGTGCCTGGGGGTACGCAACAAACCGGACCAGCTGGCACAGTTCAACGAAATCTACGACCTTCCCTTCCAGGCACTGTTACGATCCGACTGTGAGGAGTTTGTCAGCAAGCTCGGTAATGAGGACGAGGATAAGGTGTCAGTGGTTTGTGATCTCGAATCGATCCTCACGTTTTACTGCAAAAACCGCAACCTTGTGTACGAGCCAAACAACGGATGGGTGGAGCTGATGCTGCCGTTGCTTTCTTTGAAGCTGATACGTTCAGATACGTACAACCTGTTCGAAGCGATTCGTGATACGTACATTCCAAAGGGCTGCAGTAAGAATGGAACCGTATTCAACGTGTTCCGCCTGCTGCTGCTATATCACGATCCGGAGCTATGTACCATCCTGGACACGAAGCGCATCACGCCCGATTGCTATGCGATGGGATGGTTCCAAACGCTGTTTGCTTCCACCTGTACACTGCCGGTCGTGCTATCCATGTGGGACCTGTACTTCCAGCAGTCCGATCCATTCCTCGTGTTCTTCCTCAGCTTGATTGTGTTGATTAACCAGCGCGATCAAATCCTTGCGATGAAAGCTTCTACCAAAGAAGAGCTCATCGGTTTTCTAGTCAATATGCCGTGCAACATCGAGGCGGACGATGTGCTCGACTTCTGTTCGCTTGCGCAGTATTACTCCGTGAAAACGCCGGCCTCCTTCAAGCGGGACCTGCTGCAGGTGCTATTCGGTGCTCAGCGAGGCGGGAGCAGTAAGCCGGAAGGATCGGTCGTGTCGCAAGCCCTCTGCTTGCCGGTGTCGGTAAACGAACTCATAGAGAACGCGTCGATACAGAACCCACACCCGGAGGCGGTCCGGTTCTTCCTGGTTGACTGTCGGCCAGCGGAACAGTACAACTCGGGCCACCTGTCGACCGCCTTCCATCTAGACAGTAATCTAATGCTACAGGAACCGGAAGCGTTTCAGACGGCGGTGCAGGGATTGTTACGCTCGCAGCGAAACGCTATCGATGCCAACTCCAATGCGGGCGGCGAACATCTGTGCTTTCTGGGATCGGGACGGCTGGAAGAGGACCAGTACACGCACATGGTGGTGGCGTCGTTTTTGCAGAAAAATACCAAATACGTCTCGCTGCTGACAGGTGGATACGAAGCGATACACGAGTACTTCGGTGAGGGCATGGTCGATTGTCTGGAGGATCACGATCCGCTTAAGTGCTTGCTGTGCAATAAGGAGCAGCTACGGTATGGGGGAGGAAAGTCGATCGCAAACAATAACAACCCGAAAGCCCTCAACAGCGGTGCCAACAGTGCTAATAGCAGTGCAACGAACAGTCTCAAGCGAGGCAATCAACGAAGTGGCCATACGGCCAACAACAATGGCACTGCGGGTGACCGGAAATCGACCATCGATTTGTTCAGCAAACTGTCGCTTGCGATGAAAACCAAGTCGGCCGAGGTGAAGGAAAAGCTTATTGACTACATTTCCAACCCGAATGCGAACGAGCCTGGTTCTAGCCGGACAGGTAATGGTGGTGAGAAGCATGTGTCTCGGAATGATCGTAATGGGAAGCGATACCGAAACGTTCCACCGGTGTTCAGCATCGGGGAGGATCAAGAGGATGAGGATGAGCTGAATTCCGCTGCCAGTGAGTCATCGTTGGTGGTGCGGAGCGCTAAAACGAACTCTCAGCAACAATCAGATCCGACGGAAGAGATCGTTTCGATACAGAGCTTCTTGAAGGGGCCGGATGTGATACGGTACTTCAAGTGCCAGGAGGTACACCTGAATGGATACATGTACGACAGCTACCTGCTGGTAACGGCCAAGCATATGATAGTGCTGCGTGAGCTGGAAACTCGACGGGATCGAGCCCGAATCATCGTACGTCGGCAACTCCAGAGCATTGTAAAAATTACGGCCAAAAAGCGACATCGAGACCTGATCACGTTCAAGTACGGCTACCCGGAGGAGGAAAACCTGGTCATTACGGATATGGATCGGTTTCTGATACCGAACGCGAGCGAAGTGACTGATCTGATCTCGCGGCATATTATCAAGCAGACGTGAACCGTCGAGGGAAACGCAGTGAGGGCTTCTAGTCCGTCCTGATAGCATTGTCCCTTATTCCCCACGCGCTAAGTTTAGAGCGTTTTGGTTTTGTTACCACCACATCCGGCAGCCATCATCATCTCAGTGCTTATCAGCAATCAAGAAGTAATGTAGTATTTTTTTCGTATGATTATCGTTGTTATGTTCGTTGATTTTTTGAAAATTTCGTTTTTATTTTAATCGTTACCTGCGATCGTTTTTATGTCTATTTAGTTAGCTGAGACTATTTTCATCATGCATGCATTAGGCTAAAAGTCCATCGTCGTTAATATCGTGCGCCCCAATCTATGTCCGTTACTTATCCTCGTCGTGTAGGGAAAATCACACACACGCACTCGTAGCATTTTGTATAGCTGCACACACACATATTGTAGCACGATTAGAAATGTTGCTGAACATATTGTGTCGATTGTCGATAAACAGGAAACTGATTCCTTGCTACCTTAACCCTGAAGATGAATATATAAGTAAAGTGAACTGAATCCGAGATTTCCATTTGATTCCCTTCAGTAGAGTGAGACGTTGTGACACGCGAAGAACATGCGAAGAAGCTTGTGTATAGAAATAAAAAACCAATCTTCACCCAGAGTTTATCCTTCCCAACGTAGGCATTAAGCAGTGGGTGTTGTTACTTAAGATTTTAAAATCCAAACGTAATTATAATATTTCTTTCTATTAGTACCATTCATCCGAAAGATACCGATGCAACTGTATGATTTAGTGAATTTTTAATGAGATCAACCCATACTTTACTCCTAGGATTCATTACTACGTTCCCAATAAGAATATTGATATAATATTTGCTTTGCTGAAACGTTCAATTTGAAAACACGCATCGAAAAAAGCTTTTCTTCACAGTCAACGTGATGACCGACAGAAGCGCACACCGTGCACGCAAGAGAAATGTCACAATATTGTTGAAAAATAAAAAAATCGAGGGAAAACTTGTGTGTGTGTTCTTTTCCCCTTTTCGCTGCGCCCGCTCGCTTTCGGCAAGCAAGCTGGGCTTATCGGGCCAAAAACTGACACCCTTTCCGCTGGGATATGCATGCACTTGGAAAAAATATATAGACGAGTTTGCATTACGTGTGGAAAATTAGTGTGATAAAAATTTAAACCAGGGAAAACCGTTGGCAGCGAGCCTTCTCAGTGAAAGTGGCGAGCGTATGTCTGTGTGTTGGTTGGCCTCTCGGTGGCTTATAAGTGGAGCACACTCGCTGCTGTGAACTATTTTCGTTTTCTCCTAGTTTTCTCTGGTGCATTTGAACCGTCAGATGCATTTCTTGGTGTCCGTATCAGTTCATTGAAAAATCAATAAAATCATCATATACATGCATACGCCGCACATGCTGGACGGGGTGCATTGGGCGATGCTGACGAAGGAATAGCAAAAAACAGCAAGAAAAAAGAAGTTTGTTTTCATCGCATGAGGTGATAATCTTGATAACAAACAAGCAGGGGCACGAACATCTCTCCGCCCTGCGCGCCTGGATATTTTTCCAAACCATCGAACCGCAGCGGCCAGCTGAACAGGTGAGCCCCTTTTTATCTTGTTGCCACGCTTAATTCCGCTCTGTTATTATTCTGCACGACCTTTATTTTTTGCTCTTTGGTTCAACCCTCCCACCTCAATTCATTTCGCTCACAGTGTCTAGGATTGAAAGGGGCTGGGGTTTTGCTATCACCGACTCGGGTACCGAATAATTTGGCCCCAGCGACACACAAACACGTCCGACCCTCGAGTTAACAACAACACGGGCGGCAGTAGGGTCACGATTTCAGCAGTTTAGCTGTGTCAGTCTATTTGAACAGTGATTATTTGCCGACCCAGCAGCTGTTGCGAGCCGTTTTTATGCGGGTAATGCTATCGGCGGCGATGAGACTTTCGCAAAGAAGGAAGCTATTTCTTACTTATAACCACTTTATGGAAAAATAAGGTGTGTGAATTTAGAGCGACAAGGAAATGAATTTCTCGTGCTGGTATTTCCGGTACATTTCTTTTGAAGGATCTGTTCATGGAATGCTTTGTGCGCACGTTTCCGCACGACAGAATTAGATCTTTTTGCAAATGGAAATTTATGTGCTGCTTATCTGGGGGCATCATAAGCTCCATTTTGCACCTTGAACGGGAAACTATTTTCGTCAAAGACGTACTTTGGCCGGTAAAAAGCAAACCATCAGACAATTTATTTGGCATGCACGTGTACGCACCGGTTTTGTCTAATCTTTCCATTAGAGTTGCTAGATACCTGCTTTATAGCGAACACGTTTGTTGATTTTGTTGTTGTTGCTACCCATCGCCAGATCCTGTCACATTGACCGATAAGCGTCGCATGGGGTAGCGCTCCCCAACACGCCGCAGCCACATGGGAACGCGGTGTTTTAGCTTTTAGAAGTAACGCTCAGAATGGAATTAATGTAGTAATTCATACTTTTTCTTCGGGTTGGTTTTTTTAAACAACAGCCTTGGACCGTTACATCCTTCGTAAGCCAGCCCGGTCACATGCTCTTACCTGATTTGAATAGATCACCTTTCCTGACATGTATCCGTCGGCCGTGTTAAGTAATGATATGCGTGTGCGTAAGTTGCTAGACCTCACTGGTCGGCCAAACCGGGAACTGAAGGGATTTCTTTGTGTCTCCGGGGTCGGCAGAAAGTCCCACTCTATGGCTGAACCCGTTGATAGCTAATTAACCACTCTGAATAATCATGATGCGCCTTTGCTTCCCTTAACTCGTCTTTATTCTGTCTAATGAATTTTTTGTTGTTTTAGGTCAAACCACACCTCCTCACAGACCACAGGCAGAGTTAATCGAAGCGTACCATTCGAGCGTCAAAGCTAGAAGAAGCAAAACGAACGATTCCGTATCCTTCGTACTATAGTGAGTGTGTAAAGGCTTTGCTACAATGAAACCGTATGATAATGGCACCTTTGCTTCCCGACACATTGTGTCCGAATGGGAGGACAACGTGATGTTCGATGCAGACGATCCCGACTTTTCCGTCGGTGGTGGTGGCGTTGGTCCACCAACCGCGAATATGCTGATGCGCTCAACGGCCGGATCGCAACAGATTGCGCGGCAATTGGCAGCCTCGAATCTAACTCGCTCAGTTACGACCTACTACGGGCTAAACTCGACCTCGATTGTGTCGAATTTAAACCAGCTAATGAAGGGTAAGTGATCTAAATATTTGGATTAATTTAAATTGATAAAAAAAACCGCTACACGCTTAAATGAAGAGGAAGCAAACAGTCAGTCGTCAACATGTCTAAGCAAAAACGTATGGTGCTGTGGTAATTTTGTTTCTGTTTACTATTTCCAGTATCCCAGCACTATTTAAAGCCTATTGATCGGTGCGAAATGTTGTAGATTGGTGTCGAGCGACATATTTATGCAATTATTTAGCAAACGCTTTATCCATAATCGCCCTACCGCTTCATCGATGGTACTGGCGGGGATCAAGCGTTTCGTGTCGGAGTGTACATAAATCTTCCGGTAAACAGGCACTACTGTGACGCTAGCAATCACATGACGTACTATCCTGCATTAATTATCCACTGCCCCAGTTCCTGCGCGATGCAAAACTATCGACAGTTTACTCGATGACGGGCTACTGGCCGCACACAAACTCTGGAGTAAACAAGCTTTTTTTGCAGTGAAGCTATGGCTAACATCCTTCCTTGAACGCGGAGATACGTGACCCACGCCAATACCCTTAGCTGGGGCAGTAAGCCAAGCGAGATATATTTCTCTCTTGTGCACCATTTCTTTTCTCGGTCGATTATGGTATGCTTTATGTGTTCACTTGCGCTCTGGCGTACGGTGACGCTTCAGCTCGGCGGTCCTGCAGCTGCAGTATTGATCGTATCCATTCTCCTGATGTTCCTAATCGGAATCGTCAACAGAAATAAGGAACTTGTTTTTGACGATTTGCACGGCTATGTGTGCCGCTTTTTCGTTCCTATCTCTTGGGAGTGAAAATAGAGAAAAAAAAATCATATTGCGGTAATAATCTGCTTCACAAACACCAATCGTCCGATCGGCAGTAAGCGTGTAGACGCTTGTTTTGCTCTCAGCTTCTTTGAGAATGTTTGCAATAGGGTGGGGGGTTCAAGACAGATCAAGGTCTTAATCGACCTCATCGGATCGGAGATGAATTATTAGTTATTGAGGAGAGAAAAACATATTTATGTAATTTTTACATACAATCTTTTCAGTAACTTTTTTGCTCCTGCACCCATCGAATCAGAAAAAGTGGTGGAAATTGCACGCCACCACGCCTGTGTTCGGGCAGGACAGTGGGATGACATGGTGCAAACATAATCTAATCGTCAGGAGAACCGAACTGAGGTTCGAGGCCGTGTCGAGAGATAGCCCTCGCTCATGATCGCAAGAAGCGATGCGAAGAGGTGATTGGGACGACGGACCTTCTCACTGTGGTTTGTGTTTGTTTGCATACACTCGCTTCAATGAGGTGTATGGGATTGATAGCTCTCGGCAACGGGCGCAATGGAACGAGCCTCTTTCCTGATTATGAAGATGAAACACAGCGTGTGCGTGCACATCCTTCCCTTGGTCTTCTCCAGTCCCATCACTTACGACAAAGTGCTCATGTGTGTTCGACGTGTTTTCTTTTTGTTTGCAAAAAAGGAGAGGAAAGGTTTCTCGGTCCTTAAATACACTCCACTGTCCAGGTACCACCTCGTGGTATCTCCTAAAATAAGTATTTTTTCCTTACTTCATCCACCCACAATTGGCACCATCCTGCCTCCCAGATGTGCCAGAGCTCTACCGTCGATGTTGATTTTGTTATTATTGTGCTTTTTCATCTCAATTTCCATCGCTCCGGCTCACTCGCTCTTCGTCGTCATTGGCTGATGAAATAGGGGTGCGCGCGAGACTTTGCACAAGCAATGACGTCTTTCGGGTGATATGATCTGTTTACGAATCTCGTCTGTAGCTAACCTACGCAAGCAGCGGGGGTAGTAGTACTTTGGGGGAACAATTGTCCAGAGTGCTTGGCTGTTTTCCTAATCGATGTTCCTTTTCCACCGTCAATATGCTATGGAACAGATAGACAAGAATGGGTTTGATGGAAGGGTGGCGTTGAGTTACTTCCGTTTTGTCCAAAGATAAGATGTTGGATCTCAAAATGAATCGTGATATTACGTTTGTCGCATGACGGCGGATGACGCATTGCTCGAGGTCTCGTGCTGCTTGGGGGTATGTAGGTTATAGGGTAAGTTGAAAAGGAAATTATCACTTTATCGGTTATCAGGTATTGATTAAAATTGTACAGTTCCGTTCCTCCTGAATAAAAAAATTACAGCCTGTTCCGAAGAACTATTTACGATGTTGGCTAGACGTTTATTATACACCTGATAGCGGCATTATACGCATCCAAATTTTCGGTTGTTTTGGCAAGCTGAAACGGATGTTTGTTATAGGAATAACATGTTTTTCATTGCCGCACGACCATCGTTCCAATATGCGCATTGTTGATGCTAACCCACTTTAAATCCGTTTTGGCCAATTCAGTTGGAAAGCAAATTAAAAGATAAGGCTGAGCGACGGTTTTACTTACCAAACTGCGTTAAATTAAATTTGTAAACCAAAAATGATCATCGGGAACAATCCGAGAGCACATACCACCGAACAGCAGGACGAGTTGCAATAATTGTGGGGATACCAAAGTGAGTTAATTCACACGTTTAACCATTCCCAATAACAAACGACCAATGAAACGGAAAATCACGTTTAATTAACATAGCCGTTGCGACAAAAGCCCTCCCCCCCCCCCCCCTACGTGGTTCTTGATCGTATTGAAGTTTGATCATGAACTGCTGCTGCTTAGTTCAGTATTTGATTTACCGTTGATAGAAATTAGCATACAGTGGGATTTTTTTGTGGGGTTTTGCCACGTTAGTGGGGACAGCCAAGTAAAACCCGTTTCGGTAGCGTTCAAATTCTTGATCCACGAATCAACCGCCCATCTGGCTGGCGATGATGGAACGGGCGATAGGATGACAAAATTCCCATAACACACAATGGCATCCATCGTCACGTGACCAGCCAGGGGCTGCAACTACTAGCGGGTGGTGAAATGGTGTCTTCCCCCTCCTCGAGGCTAGATCCCCGAAGAGTCTAGAAGAGCGTTGTTTGGACAGGTTTGTTACAGTACAAGTACGCACGCGTGAGTTGCTCTGGAGTCAGTTGATGACAGTGACTCGAGCCCTGCGGGATGGAATGCGGAAGGAACTGCACCATGGAAAATATGCGTTGATGTGACCTTGTCCAACTGCCCAACAATTGGTTTAACACACAATTTCGTCGTAAGCGACATTTGATGTCTTGTACGGGATGCGCGCGTGCATTTGATAGACGGTGATGGTGACCGTCTCCGGATGTTTGTGGTCGGGAAATTCCTTCCCACCATCGCCACCACCACCTCTTCTTATCATGATCATTGTACTGTGCGTGCCCGGGAAAGACCTTCCGAAGTGGCCAAAGTTTTTTGTGCGATGTAAACAAGAGGCGTCGTTGCACAAGCGGCGACGCCACCGCCCGTGATGCGGCATGGACCGGTTCTAACCAGTTCGATTACCGGTTCGGATTTGCCAACCCAAGCAGGCAGACTCTAATATAAAGTTTATGCGGTTTTGATGATTCAGAGTCGGACCGTCTCGGCTCGTTGTTTTCGTTTTGCATTCATCTCACAACATGTGATCATAACAGCCGAAATTTTCGGTTATGTTTACTTGGTCTGGGGTTTTCCATACCTAACAAAAAGTGAATAAAGCTTTCGTACAGCATCCTTTTGGATCGGTGTTGGCGCTAGTGACGTCAATTTACATTCAAAAAATTGCGCGTCGTTTATTTGGGGTGGGTTCAACCTTCGACCCGGTCAATCTACAGGTGACGTCGCATGCGTAAACATGTGGTCGTGTCCCCTCTAGCTTGAATGCCCGTGGTGTAGGTTTGGATTGTAAGCGTTTACCGGACTATCAACCACAAAGCTGTCCGTACGCATTGCAACTAGTAGTAGCCGGTGGTGGCGAAGGTTAGGGGGTGATGTGCGCATTGACAAATTTTGGAGCCGGTGGCAATGTAATGGCTGCTTTTGTATGCAAAACGGGTCATCGAGCAATGGAAACGTTCCGTCCTTGGGTGGCGGATGGTGGGAGTGCGGTTCTCGGTACTTGTATCGTGATTCCTAAACACTGGAGGTGGGGTGGTGGAGGGAGGAGGTTGCGTTGAAAAACAAACCACGATGCGATAATATCAATACACATTAGTTGAATTGATTTTTGCTTGTAATCGACAAGCGGTCGGTCTCGTTTGGTCTCGTGTGAGGTTTGTTTACGCTCTTAACTGAACGTGTTTTGTAACGGCCGGAAATTCTTGAAACCCAGAATTTCCCGGGGATTTTTGTCGTTCTGTTTCTAAACGACGCAAACAACGCCAAAGTATCATTATCGCCCAACAAGATGTTTTACGAAGCATTAAAATGGGTCTGAATCGCACTAGTACTAGCAGGAGGGCTCATTTGAATGATTTTCATCTCAAACCTTCGTTAGTTCATTCATCTGAGTCTCCGTTTGTAGGTTAAACCATTAGATGAAGATGCCGGATGACTCATATATACATTCACTCACACTGTTTACGAGATAAATCCTGTCTATCACTGTCATTGTGTACATACTGGCGAACAATCTCAGGGTGTCGGATGATTATATGGTCGTTGTAATGTTACTGCGAAGATTAGCACCATCTAACACCTCCCGCTAAAGATGGGTATTACGTCCGTTCCTAGAAATATAAAAGTAAAGCGTGTCTCTTGGTAAATGTTACGAAACTCGTAACGTTGTGTTGTGTTTGGTTTGTTAAACTAAAATTAATGCTCCATCTTATGATGTTTAAGGTTCATGGTTACGGTTACTTGAATGTAAATCTTTCTTCTATTTATTTGTTTGATAGACGAAACTTCTATTTTGATTCTAATCCGCCAAATTGCAAAACAATCTCACAAGTAAACAGACTAGTGTAACAAATTGTTTGCAAACAATCTCAGCATAATGCCGCCACCGGGATTCGCTACTTCGTAACCAACAACTGACAACTGGGATGGTAGCAGCAACAGCAATGCCACGGGATGGTCGGTTGCCATTGCATCAGCAAACTGCCTGATGCCCTTGCTTGCACCGGCATTCGCGTGATGATGATGATGATGATATGAGCAATGGACGAGTTTGACGCCTTACCCGCTCGAACTGGGATGAACCTTTCGAGCATGGAGCAGACGAGAGCTTAGCGATAGAGATGCAACTCTGCCATCTCTCTTGTCACGAGCACAAATATGCGGATGGTAGGCTAAACAAGTATCCTAAGTGGAAGTGAACGGAACAGTGTATGGTTGGGTGGTATGGGTGAAAGACAAAAACTATGCATCTATTGTACTGGTCTGGCCGCACGGCAAGTGCCAGCTACACCCCGTGCGGCCTGATACTACTAGAACTTCAACATGGCCCGACCCTTGATCTGCGGAATTGTTTTTAAAAAAGTTATTTTTTCCTTCTTTTTTCTCGTTTTGTTTTCTGCTTCTTTTTAGTTCTATCAACTGCCGATGTGTTGCCGAATTACGCGAGAGAAAAGCGTGTAGGTGCTATGTGAAAAATAACTGCCAAACCCACAAACTGTCCGATGTGATGGAGGTGTGAAGCTTAGCGAGATTGAGGGGGGTTCGGACATACATTTTGCCATTCAACAAGGTATGGTTGTGTATACAACCAGGGGGGGTGGGAGCGTTGGCGGAATTTTGTGATAAATGATTTTTCGTGTGTGCCTAGCAACGGTGTGTGATTTGGTAACATGTGGTGTTTGTGTGTGTGTTTGTTTTTTTTTCAAATTCATACTCAAATGTTGACACTGTTTAACTTATATATGTGTGTTACACATACACATACACTGGTGGGAATCAAATGTCGGCCAATTTCCACCAACCACATGCAACCCACTAGGGATCTTATCAGCCCGCACGCGTCTAATACTGTGTATGTGTTTAAATAAATATGTTTAATCGAATGCTAGCCACTACTGCCAGGCGACTCAACCCCCCCTCCCCCCCCATTCTATAATGAATGGCCCTGAGAGAGGGGTGTGAAATTTTTGCTCTATATTATCAGCTATCTGCCTCACTGCCCGTACATTCCCGTTGGGATTTGCTTTATTTTATCCTACACAAACGGCTTGCTTTTATATTTATCTGCTGCTCCTCGTGTGGTGCTGCATTCAGACCGACAAGACAAATCGACCCTTCACCATCAAGAACCCCTTCCCCCTTGGTCCAACCAGTGTGTGCATTTTATAGCTGATTACTGGTTGGTTAATCCGCCCTGACACGAATATGTGTGTGCCTTTAAGATTTTTGCACCTGTTTTTTGCGCTATTTCCTGGCCGACACACAAGAGGTTCAGCAGAACGGGTTCATCGATAACGGACCAAGCCCGAGGGATGGCTTTTTTTGGCTGTTGCACTCGCTATTGGATAAAAGTTGAAAAGTCGGTGTGTTACCAGCTGGTTCGTGATGGCTTTCCCTGAAAAATGATATCGCTTTTGTGGGTGAATTTACATTTGCAGTGTCATTTATTTCCGTACTAACGCGACGTTATGTTGAGGTGTTGGAGTATTTTTCTTCTTCACCTGGTATGATTTTTGCCCTTTGGTAGCACATTCCTCTTTTTACTTGGAAAGATAATCGTGTCTGTGAGGGCAAAAGGTTATCAGGACTGATAAATTTGCTTTAAACTTAATTCTATTATCAATGTTCATACTTTTTATCTCAACGTGTTGTTTGATATTGGTCCATCTCGATCTTTTCCGGGAGATGATTTTTTTTTTGTAATTTGTTATAATTGAATATTTATCCTGTTTTCATTAAAATTTTATTTTGACTACGGAAAATGATCGGAAACCCCTCTCCATCCGATATGGATAATTTGAAGCCTTCATCTCTTTCAAAGTAAACCGACATGAACAATGATCGGATCATCCCATGAGTCGTGTCGATTTCGTGATTCGTTCGTTTTGTCTTAAAACATCACAATAAATTGCCCCTCCTTCCAGCCAGCATAGCACTCCCATCGATATGTCACTCCCCATTTCTTGCCAAATGTGTGAGTGTCCTGCTCCGGGCACAATTATCGGTCACGTGTGAAAGAAATCGTTACAGCGCGAACGGCAGGGTAGTGATGTGTTGGCTTGCAAAAACATGCATTACCTTCAGCGGGCTTTTAAATGTGAACGCAAAAAGCAATGACTGGTGAGGCTATTTCCAAGTTCGCATGTGCATATTCGCCTTTGGGTGTGCTTTTTCTACATGTGGATTGTTTGGATCGTTTTTATACGCTCGCACACACACGCACACCTTGGGCACGTTAGTCGGCACTGATCATCGTGTCCGAAGGTGTTTGAAGTGAGTCAAAGTTCGACCTCCTCTCCGAATGCCACCTTAGAATGCATGTCATCGCGGGTGCCATCATTAGAAGAGGATGGATGTTTGGGCGCCATTGACGAAAAAATGCCTCCCAGTTGCAATTATATTATCTCACCTGAAGGTTATTCAATAAAGCGTCGCTTTCTCTCCCTTCCCTCCTCCCCTTACTGCGTCCTTGTTATATAATTTCGCAGTTGCAGCCTCTGCTGACGAGATTTGACTTTTACTCGAGGCCAATTGTATGTAAATCATAGGCGTATAACTCAAACATATTTCTGGCAGATCGTGGGTTTGATCGACGCGTAACTAGAGAGTGAGAGGAAAATCGTCCATCTCAGCTTACGATAAACGTCAGGTTATGACAGATTTTTCTCTGCCTCCACATTCACCGCCAGCATCCGAGATTGGAGCGACCAAGTAGAAGGCAAAACATCCCCATGTTGCACGCAATTTGCATAATCCTCACGTTGTCCGTCACATGCGCAAAATAAGTTTTCTTTTTACTGTATGCACCTGCATTCCACGTGGCCCCGGCACTTCACCTATAAACCATTGTGTTTAGCCACAAATATTTCGTTTGGATCAAAGTTTTTCATGCACCCCTATTAGTTGTGTGTACCGGCTTGTTTGCTCCACGTTGTCTCGATCACCACTCGGCTGTGCGGCTCAAACAGTGATCACAATTGATTCGCAATAAAACCGATTCATTAAGAGGAAACACATTGCAGCTGCCGCCGGGCGCCTGTGTGTGGCAGTCTTCCTTCAAAAAGCAGCTCCACACACCTGTGTCAGGGCTTGTGTCGGAAATCGCTTAAAGTCTAGCTTTTTCTCTGTGCGTGATCGATGAAGAAGTACCAAACAAGCAATAAAAAAGCCCTTCGTTGTTTGGCCAATTTGTTGTGGCCTTTTTATTGGTGGTGGATTCTTTCTTTCTCTCACCTGTGAATATTGTTAATTGAACATGCCTCAAACCATTTGGCCAAAGCATCTCCCTGTTTGGCCATACATAAACACACACGATTTGCGTCATTCGTTTCCCGGTCGAATCAAGTCGACTGATCTGGAAGTTGTCAAAGGCCCACTCAGAAACGTGCTTGATGGGACAGGCACAATGTTTCGTTGTAAGTTTTTTTTTTTAAAGCTAGAGAAAGTATTTAGGTTATGGAGTGGTTAAATAAAAACGAAAAAGGCTTGATTTTTGTGGAATTAAAACAGAATAAATCAAGTAAGAAAGACGAAAAGAGGGAAAGGATGACAAAGGAGTTGATTTCTGGAGCACAACCCAAATCCACGAGACCATCTAGGGATTGCAGGTGGGATTTGCAGTTGTTTCAAACCTTTGGGATGTAATCTCCACGTAACCTGCATTTTAAAATGTATTTGTGGGCGATATTCATGTCTTTCACAAGTAATTCCTTGCGTTAGTATTGATGGCAAATTTTCAGAATCAATAAAAACAGCATTATTGTTAGCGTTCCAATCTCGATCGGAATAACATCCCCGAGTTCGCCGAACAACATTCGTTGTCCAGATGTTGCGTTGCGTTGGTTTTCATTTAGTTATACCAAGATTCGGTCATCGGTAAGGTTAAGTTAGTAATTTATTTACACTTTCCGGTTCCGATCTGTTGGTCTGATGCGTATGTCTTACTTCTTGTGAAAATATCATCCAAATTTGACCACGAAAACAGTAAAGACGCTGACTTTTACTCAAATAGATCTTCCTTCTGGGGATTGTGGGCGATGTCATATAGGGTGGCATTCACCATGCTACACTTCTACACCCACGATTCCAACGACAACAGCAAGACAGAAAAGGTGTAGGTTGTGGTATGTGTGAGTGATGTTCGCACTATCAACAATTGATTCAAGCACACGCGCGCGCCGCTCGTCTGTCTAATCAGTTTAGGGTTGCAGCTTAGGCGAGAAAACGTCGTGTGTCGTCCGATTTCCCTGCAAACGAGAAACAAGGGGTGGCAGATGGGGATGAGGGGAGTATTCGCGTGAACCAGTGTACAAGTTCCATGCACATCGAATCAGTAAGCACGAGGATGAGCAGCAGCTCGTCGTTAGTTATAAATATATGCCAATTTGATACGGAGTTGCAGGTTTGCTACGGTAGTTTAGGTTTAAAGTTTGACTGAGTCATTTTTATCAGTGATTAGGTATGGGGATTGGGACAGGTGCACGCTTTTGTGTCTTGAAAGTAACTGGAGGTTGGACAAAGTAGTCGAAGATGTCCATTGCGTATAATCTCTCGTGAGCATCCAAGAGACTCTTTCTTTTTATAATCAGCAGGCCTTTTCAGAATCAACGAAGTGCAGAAAAAAACTTTAAATAATAACAAACCAGAGATTACCAAGGTTGACAAAGCGTGACCGCGAAATCCGTCACGGTCACATGATATTGTAGCCTGGCGTTGTCCATCCCTTGGTGTGTAGACACCCGACGTTCATGACGCACAGGAGACAGGCATGGGTCAGCTTCAGCAGCACCAGGTACGGCACATCACATCGCACATCATATGACACTGTTAGACGGAACACATACCGTGCAGTGGTGTAGCCATGCCAACGATCGATGGTGGGGTGAATGGGTTGAGACGTTGGTTCGTATCGTAATGATGTAGAATATTTTTAAACTATCGGTTCATAGCAGCACACCCCCCGTTTGGGTACGTATATGCTATTTTTACACCCTTTTCGAAGGGATAAGAGAGGATGGAGAGTCAGGAGTATAAGAGGAGAAGTGCTCTTTATATCCGGCTGTGTCCGTCAACCAATGGCACGGGATGTGTGCAAAAAAAGAGGTTCGCATCTTTCACACATCTTCCCAGCGAGACACTAGATGTGGCGCAGTGAAGAACGCGACGACGGTTCTGACGACTTTTGATCAGGAAAAGTATAACAATAATCATATCCATCATCGTATCGAGTTCAACACAAGAACGGAGAAAGTATGGTAAATATTTTGCACACACCTCTTTCGCCGGATTGTACTTTGGTCAGTACCAACCAGACGGTGTGTTGATAACTTTGCGTGTCGGTGACGTCGTGGAAATACGAAAATCGGTTCCAATTGAATCCGCGATTCATGATTGAGTCCGACGGCTGCAGGTAATGTGTATTGAATGGATTTACTAAAGGCATTCCCTTCTCTCTCCTCTGCCACGATGCGGAGGAGACAATGCAAAACGGCGCTTTGACGCCCGCCGGATAGCAGGCAGCTGCATTCAGGCGTGCTATTATTAGCGGCGACAGTGAGTTATTTCTGACGGGGGTTCGTTATCCATCGTTAATAGATAGCAAAGGATGAGAGTTGTTGTACCTCAAAAGAAGGATAGACAGAGATAGCGCATCCCGGATGGTTGGAGTAATGTTTTATGGAACTGTTTTCTCAGTCTGATGAGAATTTCTGAAAACGCATTGTGATCCGTGCCTGTACAATTCTATGAATGCGGGTTGACGCAAGGGAAGGAATGTGTTTGGAATTAGATGTTACGTAATGCTCGTGTGTGACACTAAGACCTATAAATGGACGCTTTTAAATGTAGTGTTTTAATACGGACAAGCTTCATTTATATTTTTCCTCAAAAGGGATTTGTACTTTGTTGGCCGGACCACGTTGGTTGAATATTATTAATCATTGTAGCTGAACAAATAGAAAATTACATTCAGTCATACAATTTCTGCTCCCGGAAAGGTGTAGAGGGCCGTTCTCTCTCTTGCTCCCGTTCCAATTTGGTCGGCGACGCCAAATAGCACCATTTGTTGCGATTGATTGGCATTTAATGTTTGTGTCGCGTCGAAGCTTTCCGTAGGCGTCGGACACGAGCAGCAGTCGATTTGAAAGTGGTACCATTTAACGATCCTCCGGCTACAAGCGCTCGCACTACTCGTCGCACCAAGTAATCGAGGCTACCCTAGAGATGCAGTTTAAGCATCCTCATTCCAACTTGGCTGGCTGGCTGGCGACTGGCACCAGGAGAAAAGATTTATGGAACTCAGGTGCACCGAGCACGTCAGGTCGTTTAATTTGCACTCGAAGCGTTTTTGCCGCAAAGAAAGTAACTCAGCATCTAGCTACGTGTGCCTACCGCGTGGATGCATGTGTGTGTGTTGCATGCTCTTATGCGAATAGATTTTACATGAATCGGTTGTAATATGGTGTAAGCCACTCGAACGACACACATTTGCGTTTGATGCTGGCAGTGGCGGTGTTTTACATCATCTCCCATCTCCCAGCCGGCGAGTGTGGAGTTTCCTTATTGACTGTTCACTACGAATTACCCTCTTAAACGACCGGGTGGGTGCTTGTTTGTGTGTGGGAAGACACGACCCATAGCCAAGTAGTGAAGTACCGATACTTAATCCTGCCTCGTAAACCCAAAATCCCAGAGCTCCAGAGCTCCAGAGCGCATAGCAAATCATTCAACCATTCGCTTCCACGACAGTTCCCGTGTGTTATGGGGATTTTAGCGGCCTGAGATTATTAACACGACTCTACAACTTTGTATGAGGGCCCGTGTGTGTAAGTTGGGTAATGGTTATCCGATGGCGGTCGTTGTGCAATTGTTGCATAAGTGTGCGGCGACCGGGTCCTTGGTTGATATTTTTTCCTCTCCGAATGCTGTAATTAATAACATTCTATGCGACAAATTTGAATACCTTAAAAGGTGTGGCCAGATATGCCTCAATTGATCTGCTGGACCTCTCACACGAAAGCTATTCAACGGTATCTTATAGGAATGAACTTTCATCAATGAACCGCCCTTTGCGTACACTACTCCGGTAGTGCTAAGGAGCGATAAGACGTCCCGACATGACGACTTTGGTCAATTAAAGCCATGCAATACCGAAGCGACACTCACGTGCCACGCTTCAACCATCCTGTTGGCGTGCATCGATCCTCTCGCACCACCCAGTGCACAGGTTATACCGTTCTTCCCACGTCTCAAACTCGTCCCATACGAGATGCGAGGTTCCAGGTTGACCAGAAATGTCGCAAACGATTATTACGGATGTAACACAACAACGTGAAAGATGGGAGTTGCTCTCAGTGCTCAATCACGTTCTCGGAGGATGCTGTGATGCATACTGCAGGTGGTTTATCGCCCTTGTCTTGGATTATGGATTTTTTTATGATTTACAACCTGTATGTGTGTTGACAGCGAAATAGACAGCGAGTGTGATCGAGGAGGAGGTTGTGCGAGTTCTCGCTGAGTTACTCTAATTAATGGGCTAGTAATAGTGTTTATTGTTACATGGGTTATACGAGGATGTTGTTACGTCACTGACAGACTATAGCAATAGGCCTCTGTGTCATGCGACGATGAGCCAGGGTGGCATTTAACTGTAATGCTTTTCCAGAATGCACCTGCTACTAGTAATTTGGACAATGAACTTGAAGAATGTCACTTCTCCAAGTCTATCTGATGCTTAAAGTTACGAAACTTGACGAGAGGGTGTAATCGATTGAGTAATCGTGTTAAGAGCTCAGCTTCTTCCTGCATTGATTTAGGAAGAGGATAGCGACGGTTGGCGGAGGTGAAGTTTTTCAATATATCTCATCTTAATGAAATTCATTTTTACTTCCAGCCGATCGGAACACACCCTCGGGTGAAAGATAACACCACCATGAGGTAACAACAAGGCGAGGAAATGCAGCTTTTGGTCACTGATGCAAGAGCAGCGGATCTGTTTGAGGAAGTTCGTTACACACGGCCGAATAAATGTTTTATTCGAAATCGGATAGCTTGTGCTACAATGGTGTATAGACAAGTGAACCAAACGACAGCCAATAAGACCCATGTGTCCGTTAGTTATGGCCGTTGGGATCCACAGACACACATACACAATTCCCAGTCGAAATTATAATAGCACGAGGAAGAAACGGAAGAAATTGAAAGTGATACGAAAGTTATAGCGCAAAGAAAAGACGACGGGTTGATGTTCAATTAAGCGTGCTTGCTTTGGCCAATACGCATGCGGCAGTAGCGCAGGATATCGACACATGGTGCGTTTATGAGCGGCCTTTAGGGTTATCTTACAAAATGATGCGCCATAATACCACGTGTTATGACCATAGACACACCGATAAAATAATGGACAATAACTGGTTCAATTACTTGCTGCCCTTTTCGTAACAGTATGATTATGGCTCAGACTGTTTCACAACAAATGAGGCGATGGTACAGTTTGCTGAAGAATGCCGATCCTCGCGATCCTTCTAGTTGAACGATTAATCGACAAAGCATTCTGGCATCCGTTTGTTTTGGCACACGTAAAAAACTTCTCCCACTAGGTTATTTTGTGGCGAAATTAAAAAAAGGAACCGTACCATGACATGCCGCCGTCTCGATTTCATTCACCGAAACGTACATTTGGCGTCTGTCGCCAGTATGGCAACGATTGTGACGGCGTGGACCGGGAACTAGCTCCTAGTAGCAAAACATTCACTTGCTCATACCGTACGGCGACAGCCGCCCCTTTAAATGATGACGTCTGAGCAGCCGTGTAAAATCTCAGGAATTGCAATTCCCGCCAATTTAAAAGCTTCACCTTATTAATTGCTTTATAATGAACCTAAAAAGCAAGGGGGGGGGGGGTGAAAGTGATCATAATGATGACGGTGGCAAATAGTATTGTGCCGTCGTTTGGGAGGTGCTGAAACACTAGTGCGTCCATGCGCGATCGTGATCGTCGCGTGGCGCATTCTCAACGCCGGGTTTCAGGTAACTGTTACTCAGTTGTTGCTGTAGGTCTGGTGTGTTTGTACAGCATGTGGTTTATGGGAAGGGATCGCATCGCGTCTGGTGTCTCGTTTCCTTCTCGGCTGTGTTCGTGTGTGTGGGAATGTTTTCCACGAATAGTAGCGAATGGGTAGTCTGGCCTCGCTGAAGGGATGTAACACGATAGCAGGCACAAATATAGCTAGCTAGCCACTTGCCACGAGCATGATGTTCCTGCCGTTACATCTTCATTTCCCCGGGCATGCTCCAGCCGTCTTTCTGCCCACAAGCACCAGTCAAAACAAATCCGAATTTGATAACTGGGTGTGCGATGGGTGATGGCAGCCTTTACAGGGCTTTCGAAGTCACTTTCGAATGTAAACATTGTTATTCAGCGCGTGCAAAATGTTAATCCACATCAATCTGATATTTCATTTCCTTCATAATAATTTTTAATTTCTTCAGCATGATTTTAAACACGATTCAAGTTGGGATGAGTTTTACAGTTCTTTGTTATGTGTTGAAAATCATGTGGCGAAGCTGAAATTTCATTAGGAAGCAAATACACAATTTGAAAACTATTGAAAAACATCTTGGATGGGGTGAATAATAATGTGCACATTCGAAAGTGACCTGGAAACCCCTGTATAGGTGTGGTGTGGCTAAAATCACTCAACGTACCGCGTGCAACGGCCGTGTCTTGCTTCTCTATCGCGCTCTATCGCGTTCTGCCATGATCTTGAATCTCGGGAGGTCAAGTGACAGAGGGAGAGAGAGAGAGAGAGACGTACTAGGGCAACTGAATCATTTCATCCTGCTGCGTGGCCTCGTTTTTCCAGAGGCGCACACTTACCTCTCGGGTTGCGGGCTCACTGCTAAGGTGGCGGTTGTTCCCAAGTCTGATTACGCGTGATGATACGGATTTGAGTATGACATTTGTCCTTAGTGACGATTTAAGGGGGGAGGGGTATCTCTCGTTACTTTGATTTATAGCTATAGCGACGTAGTGACATTTTTATTTTAAATTATTGCTGCCTTTTTACTTACTTTTTTGTCTCAAAAACATTTGTAGCGGTTTTCTAAAATATCAAACAGTTGTTTCGAATTATGCTCCTTTAGTTTGTATCAGCCCGAAAACGGGCACCGCAATTTCCATTTTCACTTTAAATGGTCCATACTCCCTAAAAGCGAATGACTTCCGACAAAGCCATACGAAAGGGGCAGGAAGGCTTCATAAAATGATCAGACCTTCTTTTAATAATGCGACATTGAACAGCTGCACCCTCGAAAGGGATTAAATATCTAGTGGTGCTGCTGAAACTAATAAAAACTCGTAAAAATCCACACGTGCTGCCGCCGTATAACCCACCAAAACTTCCTCTTCACCTCATGCCAAAATATGATGCGATTGGTTGCCTCTTTGTTTCTTCCATTCTTCTATTGCTAAAAACCAACAAACCCCCAACCGTCCCCTTTCGGTGAGCGGATAATTCTTCGTCGAAAAGCAACGGCTACGGGCCTCCGCCGTCGTCAGTAGTACGTGTGTGCAGTATCCGTGGCCGTATTTATTTACCAGGATGAAATGTAAGGTCGACGAATCCACGTGCCGCGGCGGCATAGACCCCTTTCCAAAACCTCCCGCCGTCACCTGTTTGCTGCACAACCCTCACTCGCCGTGTATTGCGTGTGTGTGATGCATTCGTTCATGTGTACAGCGTTTTCACTGTTTGGAGCTGGCGTGTTTCGTACGCCCAGTTTTGCGCCCAGTCGGCGTGGAAAATTATTTTTTCTTAACACACACACACACACACACGCTATAATCATCCCGACTACTTTCTAGCAACGAAAGCACTGCTGCTACTACTGCTGACGGCTAACAATCGCAAGACTTCTTCCGTGGTTTGTTTGGGAGGCTTTCGCCAGACAATTCGCGGTGGGATCGTTCGTTCAACCGTGCGCGCGTTGAGTCCGAGTTAATTTGGACATCTAAATTGGCGTCTAAACGCAAAGTGTGCGAAATGTGGTAACGGATTTTTGTGTAGTGAAATGTCCGCATTGCGTACGACAAGGTGTGCTGATGTGCATCAGCAGACAAGAGGCCAATGGTTTAATGGATGCAACGGATTAGGGGCAAATTTTCCAGAATCGATTGCCGAGTCAAGTGGCTCTCGAAAAGTGTCACTTACGGGGGAATTTGCGTCAACAATGCCTTACGTGCGTAAACAATGGGGGGAATGGAGCGTTAAGTTTGATTGTCTAGTTTAGCGTTGGAGACATAATTCAATTCTCCTTTAGGGTAATAATACTGTCATTATTGTATGGCTTTGTCACATTAAGCTACCAAATAACCCGTTTTGTTTAGCAAAATATTTCAAAGCATGATCGGATGATCGTATTCTCTATTTCTTTTGCTTCTCCATGATGCTTTGATAGCACAATTCGTCGAATCTGTCAGTCGTTCAATCGCGTACGTACGATCATCGCTAGCTGCGCATTTTACACGCATCGATCAATCGATCGTTTCTTCAATCGGACGACGGCCTCGCCTTCAACGGCCTGTTCAATGGTCGGTTTATCCGTCGCATACGTACCGAACCAATCGGATCGCATCCAAAATAAACATTGACCCGCTTCAACGCAGTGCTGGGTATCACACTACCGTAGGTATGTATGTGTGTGTGCTCTCTTATGCACGCTACTATGATCACCACCCTATTTTGATGACAAAATATGCGCGACGACGAGTGATGCTCGTAATATGTTTGTCGCCTCCCTCGCGCCCTGCGCCAAGAATCGTTTGGTGAGGATACCGGCCATTTCACTCTACCATCTTCACGCCCTTGCCATAGGCGTGTCATCCAAATTACCCCTAATGTCCACATTCATTTCCTGCTTTGGGTCGCGCATACGAAAGAGGAGAGGACGTCCAGCCATTATCAGTGCGATAGGGCGCGTGGGGGCAATGTGCAATGTGTGTGTCGCATATACGTATCGATTTTCAGCGAAATCTGTACACACCTGGCCACTAAACGTGATAGAATCATAATTGTTAATGGACTACTTTTGTTTATCAATGGTGAATGTGTGAATGTCTCACCCATCGTTCCGCAGAAATCTCAAGATCAGTTTGTCACGACACAAATTTTCCATCTGGCAAACAGGCAAGCAGACAAGGTGGTTTGGGTGGCGCTAATAATGAGGTGTCTAAGACTGGTTGATGGTTAGCAATTAATTGTATAGTTGAAAAGGAGTGGGTCTAGCGATTTGTCGTGAACGCATTGACTATATCCGATTGGAAACACATTAGCAATTTGACAGAGTGTGTGCTGCAAGTGTGAGCTTTGTAGGTTATGAGATCATTCAAATGGCACAAACATAATTCATTGAAACATTAGTTTCTACTATCTGCTGTCCACTAGTATATAATTGTATACTAGTATATATATGCCTCCTATTAAAAGATTAAATTAAAAAAAGTGAAAATGATTACATAACCGCTCTAAATTGATGCTCAGGAAATGATCATAAGAAAAGGGATAAAGAAACCTCCTCCTGATTTGTCGTTCAAAACACACTCTTGGAATTACGGTGCGATCACACGATCACATCATCCTCTTGGCTTTATTTATCGCCTTATGCTCACTTTCTACACCGAATTCAGCTCGATCGCCTGCTTTGTGCACGACACCATCATCATATCACCTTCCCCCCCCCATAGCGCATCCGAGATGTGTCCGAAAGTCGAGAGGGTGATTCTGCGAATGTTTTTCACAACCCCTGTACTCGCGGGTTTCCCAAAGTCGCCCACTATCATCAAACTACCAGCCACCACCATGGCACGATTTGCTCGCGAGCTCACTCTAACACACAATTCATACAAATGCGTCTACGGTTCTCTCACACCACCCCCAAACCAACCACCCTCTGTGAAGTGAGGGTCGTCTCCTCTATACCGTTGAATGTTTCGTTTATTTTTCATTGCGTTCACTCGCTGTTTGTGTGAGCGTTCGCCTTCACATCTCACTGGCAAGCGCCAAGCCTCCCCTAAATCGCATGGTACGGTCTCCGGTGGTGGTGGCGAATAGGGGCGGGGTGGTGATAATGGGGTGTCTACTGCGGGCGGAAGCAGAGGGCGCCTGTGTCGGTCGCCGTGCGGTCGGTCGTTAGGTGTGTGTTTGTGTGTACGAGCTTGAGCGCGTCGATTTCGTTTTGTTAGTTTATAAATACGTTGGTTCGGTTGGAGCCGATCGTCAGTCGTTCGTTCGTCCGCACGGAGGCAACTTGTGTTAATATCAGTACCATTTGTTGAGTCGATTTGGAATACTTGGAGCTCCGCAGAGTCAGCCAATCCAAGTGACTTAGTCGATTCGAGGTGACTTCAGAAGGGTGTTTTGTGTATGTGTGTGTGTGTGTGTGTTTATGTATACGTACTAAGGTCGTGCAATTTGCGTACCAAAACGCAGAGAACAGCAACTGAAAACAGGTTGTCATTGAACCGTGTGTGTATGTGTGTGCCTTGAATCATTTGTGAAAATCACCCCCGTGTTTCACGCTGTGTTTCGCTCAAAATACAAGAACAGAAAAGTGCATTACAAAAGTGAGGCAGCAAGAAGGAGAAGCTCCTCTTTGAAGTAAGAGTTTTGAAAAGAGAAAGACAATCGGTTCATAAACATTCAAGCGAAGCAGCTCACAAAGCTTTATCGTGTCAGCAGCATCCGTCGTGGAGTGAAACATTGTTTTGAAATGTAAGTTGAGCAAGCAAAGATGCAACCAGTCTCTCTCACACACTCAGTACACCGTTCAGTGTCTCTGGGACTTAGCGATTGACGCAAATTGGCTGTGTAAGATCGCTTTGCTAGAGGAACGCCGAACCCAACAAGGGAGCTGAAGGATTTTGGGGGAATGTTGTGAACGTTGCTGGAGTTTGGAGGACGGGAAGCGCAGTTACCTGTACACATAGGTCAATGGCGCCACCGTGTACAGCAGAAGTGCATCAAATGGCAAAAGCGAAACAATTGCATACAAAACACGTTGTTGTATGTGTCGGCGTTTACAGAACCAGTCGCCGAGTGTGTAGAATGTAATGTAAAACCTTGCTGGGTGCAATAATTAGCACAAAGGTAGAGAGACAGAAAAAGACGAAGAAGAAGAAGAATAAGATGCAGAAGACCCTGTTTATTGCTCCTGACACGAGATCTCTTGCACATTTCATTCGTTCCCATTTTTCCAATCCAACGAGAAATCGCATACGAATAAAATACGTTTATAAAGTTTTCCACAGAGAAACAACCTTACCAATGCATTTGATCGTATTCTCCGGCCCTGCCCGATTAAATCCGGTGGCCAACTGACCGTATCCGATCGATGGCGGATCATACCGACGCAATCTTGCCCGATCGAGACGCGCTGGAAACATTTCAATCAGTGCCAATTTAGTTACACTGGCGCGCAGTGACTTCTCGCTGGCATCCACCACCTCCGTAGTATTGCTTGGTAGCTGTGCGGTTTTCCACTTGGCACCCCCTCTGGTACAGTACTCGGTGGAGGTATTGTTGCGTGTATTGGTGGATAATTGAGTTTCAACCAGTTGACACTGGCCTGAACCGGGGGGAACCTCTACTACTGTTTGATTGACAAATTTAGTTTTCCGCACTACGGGAAGAATGATGATGGCTTCCCACGTTTTGGAGGCAGGTCCCCAGGGACAATCGCGGACGGTTCTGGAATATCGGGAACTGTTGACGCGCATCCTTGACACGTTTATCAGGGTCATTGATTTGGCTGTGTTGCGTTTCAAAGGTAAAGTGCGTCGTAAAAAGCAACAAAAAGGACTCCCAAGACCTTAGCCGTATTTTACTACCTCCCATCCATCAACAAGATTCTACAGAGCCGTGAGGAAGGAATATCTAATCGAACAAACTTTAGTCCCCAACAGACACAAAGAAAGGACTGGGAGACAATCAACAAAAGTTAGTCACGAACTGTCTTTTAGGCAGCTTTAAACGACCAGTGAATTTCTAGCATAATAATATGGCCACATCAACAGCACCAAGAGAGAGCTCCACGTTCACCTCGTACTTTTGTTTTTACACCGAAAATGATTGCAACCGAAATCTGTTAGGTGTGTTCGCTCGATTGTTTTGGATTTGTTGGTGGTGAAGTTTTCTTCGCTGCGCTTTCCATCCTCTTGAAGCAATCGACGGGGAAAGGAGTGTGAAGACGTCAGCCCTCTGGGATAATAATAGTAAACGGGCATCTTACTTTCACTTCACTATTGAGTAGTGTGTGTGTAAAAAGAATAACAAAAAAAAAGAAAATTAGTGGCAAAATTGAGCTCCTTTCCGCAGAGGTGGGTTGGGGGGTGAGGAAGGGGGCTGGATATGAAATTTGTGGCTAATTTCAGCATCTAAATTACAGCTTTGTGTGCACGCGGCAAATGCAATCCGTCGAGAGGTGTGCACAACATGGTGCCAGAAGGAGTCGTTTGTTCGTGATAATTTTTTTGGCTGGTTACCGAGGCGAGGGATGGGAGCTTCACAGATCAACACGAAGATCTGTTTTATATAATAATGAATATACGCTTTAAATTGCATATTGCTAAATACTCCCGTTTCATCAATGTGGCATGAAATTCAAGCAAACAAAAAAATCTATTACGGAAAAGATTGTATGAATTCATCTCCACCCTTTGAATTCAAAGGGTTGTATCTTGCAGCAGCTTTTACAAGGCGTGTCACCGAGAAGTAGGTCAGCATGAAAGGGGGACATATGGTGATTTGGAAAGATCACTCCTTTCCACACTGGGGCCGTAGCGACCATGCACTCCTTCCAGCTCTCTCTTTCTCTCTCTCTCTCTCTCTCTCTCTCTCTCTCTCTGCACTTTCGCTTAAACATGGGCCATGAACAGTAACAGTTGTGATGAATGTCGTTTCACAGCACCGTATCTGCGTGTATGTAGCAAGGCCACGGCGTCATCAGATCGATCATCATCACGCTTTTTCCACAGCGTTTGCCACCGTTGTTGGAGGAGAAATCTACGTACGCAACCGCTTCTTGTTTTCAAAATGACATCCGCCGAGTAGACTTTGAATTTTTCAACGCGAAACGCACACTCAAACATTGCAGTAAAGGGTACATAAACAAACACCTTGTGTGTGATCTGGTGCTTTTAAAAGAAGCTTTTGTTGTGTTTTTTTATTGGAAGGAAATGGTATATATCTCTCGTTCGGAATGCGTCCCGGGAAGGGGCAAAGGGAGGGCAAAGAAAATTCCAAACTGTTCGAACACACAATTGGTTGCGGAATCGTGTTTTGGAGGGGCATGTGTGTATCGTGTTTCCAATGCAACAAGGAAACGGCTGCAAATAATCCACCCATCAACCTCTCGTGCCGCTTGTGGTTAAAAGGTGTTAGATGGTCTGCGAACGAACACTGCCCTTGAACCACACTAGTACGACCCACTTTCCGGCATGGTGATGTGTGTGTGTGTGCGGTGTAGTTACTGCAACTAACACCGCCACCGTTTGTTCCATTCCAAAGTTCGCTTTAAGATATGGATTTTAATGCAATAAAATGTAGAAGAACCTTTAAGCCTTCTGGTTGGTGATGGACAGTAAGACACACAAAGAGAGCTTACCACCCACTGAAGAGGGCATACATTTCGACGCAAAAGCCGACTCGAATGTCCAGGATGAGGCAGAGTTCTCTTGCCATGAAGAAGGTCAGCGTACGTTCCCCATCGCGTGTTTGCGTTGCGGAACCATTGCGTAATGTTGCGGCGTCTGCTAATCAACTTCTGGAAAGAACGATCGGTCAAGCGCGTTCGCACACACACCCTTCAACGCAACCAAACCAAGCTTAGTGGTGACAATTGCCCCGGGTTTGAACGATCCAGAACGGTGTTGTAGCTAGTCTTTTGCTGCAATTGCCGCCACTAACCCACTGGCATCGTTAGAACACAATTGTGTTTGTAAGTACCATGCGCTCCACTCCACAAATGTCCCACTACACTGCACTACAGGGAGCTATGCAGATAAGGGTGACGACGGGTGACAAACAGTACACACACGGAACTTGCTGCCGTGTCAAACACACCTAAATCGAATTCAATCACGGGCATTCTTAGGCTGTATGCGTGTAGATCGTGTGTGCCTTCTATTATGAGGGTCATCTCCTCTGTCGCTACACGTGCATCGGCAGTGATTTCGATTCGGGGCAATAGTGGCTAGAAGATCTAGATGATCGGGAAGAAGCCGAGCCCGCGCTAGATGATGATAAGAGGACGGTTCAGAAATTGGATGATGTAATGGGCGAAATTCACAAAGGTTCGGGAAGGGACGATCTCTTGTTCATCTCTGCTGCCCTCAAAATCATGCATCAGCTGATGCTGGAGTGGTGTGTGCTTTATCTCGGGGCCGCTTTGCCGTTCCCGTAACCCAGAGTGGTAGAAATCATTCACCCAGTCTTTCAGAAGATTGCAGGGTCAAACGGCATCGGGATGGAAGCCTTCCGAGTGATTACACATCCGCGTTGGCTTTGAAGCATCGTCATATCGTTCGTCGCCGACGCCTTCTTGATTTTGCTGCTTCCGTTAGTCATGTTGTAGGCTAAAAGAAAATAAAATCAATAACACTTTCTGCTGTGATGGAGAGGCACGTGCAAAAAATCTGCATCGCTATCCTGTCTCAGTCACGGGAAGCCCTTGGAAATGGTGGTGGGTGGCACCTTCGTACGAGACCGGATGCGCAACAAGGGTGGGAAGGAATGTCACGCTTCTTTTCTGTTCGATGGCATGTCTATCCAGTGTGTGACTAATCTCGCATGACATCAGCGACCCCGGACTAGACAAGGCAATGAGATTAAATGTATGTGCCATTGTTCGATATCCTCCAGTTAGGTGTGTTTAGTTTGACCACCTTTCTTTCATAAAGTGGGAATTAGAGCGCGAGCAACACCACAAACAAGGCCACAATCCTCCACTTACGTTAATACAATGCATACTTGATCCATTATTAATAGTTTGTTTCTGGTTTCTGTTTTGTTGTTGCAGTATCTTCAAGTACAAAGCTATCAGCAATCAGTAACAGCAGCATGTCGGTGGCCAGCGTACAAGCACCCCATCTGGCGGATTTGTGCAGCTCTCTGAGGTAAGTTCCAAAACAACACTTGGGGGAAAATGGGAACACGTCCGACCAGTGGCGAAATGGTTTTTTCCAAGCTCTTCCGCTCCCTGGTAGTGGTCTCTCCGGCCAGCTTAAAAAGCGGTCATTAAACGTTTATGGCTGCAATTGTGGAGTACATTGTTTCCTCCTTCCCCCTTTTTCCAGGAGTTCAGGGCTCATGTTGGGCCTCCTCGAATTCCTCGAATTATGTACATTCCATCACGTCCTCCTCTGGTGTGATTGTGGTGGGTGCGGTGGGTCGGCGGCACTCGAGGATGTTGCCGCTTGCCCCCAACGGGGTTCGTTTATTTTTAGCATGCATTGCTCATCCACCTTTCCAAAAAGCTGCTGGTTAATCTCAGTTAGTATCCACCGCCAGAGTCCAGTGAGTGGCAACAAGTGGCAAGTAAGCGCGAAAGGTTGGTAGGCGTGCGTTACGAGTTGGAAATTTTTTAGTCTAATTATAGCCCCACAAATTGTTCATTCATAAATCCATTCGGCTACGCACCTGGAACCAGGTCTTTAGCAGGCAATTGTGACGTGGTTTAAATCGATCCAGTCGGTTTCTAGCACTACCGTGCCTGAAAATACCCGCACAGACCTTCCTTTGAGCGTTAACAGCAACCGTCTCGTTGATGTGTTTGATTTTAAAATACCTTGATGGATTGAGATGTGACGTAGTTGTGCTGGTTGCTCCGGTCTTGTTCATTGAACAAGGGATAGGCAAGATTTATTTGTTGATGAGAGATGCGTCGTTCATTCGCGTAGCCGCGTAGTAAGAATGAATCGTCAAAACCCACTGCCCTGCGCATGTCATGTGATGTGGGATGGTTTTACGCAAGTTCTGCTGAGTGTGTCATTGAGCTAATGTTTTCTTCTTTTTTCTCACTTGCAGTCGTACTAGTTTAAGTATGTCGTCGTCGCTGTCGGATCTGGTCGGCAGCCCGTCGCTCGGTGCCGTGTTCGATTTCCACTCGTCGGACGCGGTGCTGACGATCGAGGAGCTGCGGGAGCAGCTCGGCTCGTGCTACACTTGCGGCGTGTCCTGGACCGAGGATCAGGTGTCGCTCGATTGCACGGAGTGCGGCGGTTACAGCCTAGAGCGACCGTGCCTCATCTGCGAAGGTATCTGCGGTCAACTGTGGAAGCGTGATTTTACCATGGTAGGTGTTACTACTATTCTCCCCTGTCTCTTCATCCCTTCTACCAGATGTTCTAACACTCCCGTTCTCTCTCTTTCTCTTCTTCTTCCTTTACAGAGCCATGCTTGCGGTAAATCACGCTGGCAGGGTGTGTGCACCAAGTTCCCGGCACAGATGATTCAGTTGCAGTCATCCGCACCGCTGAGCAGTTGCGCCAGCTTCGGCAGCCACCACCAGCTTACAGGTTGTGCCGCTGCGGCGGCAGCCAACAATGGTGCAAGCACTGCAAGTCAGCAGCATTTCCTGCAGCAAGAACTGTGCGCCCGGCTCGAGAAGCTTTCCGCTAATGCGCATTCGTAGAGCGTCTGCTGCGCAATCCGTCACCGACGCAACGGTTCCGGGTGTAGGTTTTTTTTTTAAGTTTACGTAGAGGATGTGGAAGAAGACGAGCACCAACTGCTGCATGAGATATCAGGCCTCAGGCGGTAGTAATCTATATGCATGCGGTCTCGTCGCACAACCCAATTAGGAAGCGTGATGTTTCCAGCATAACGGGGAAGAGATGGAGTGTTTTATCTGCTTACTGGGCATATGAGTTCCTACTGATATTGAGTATCAACCGGCAGGAGCAGGGAGTAAAACCTCTCTCAAAGACGCGCTATAGAGTCTACATGATTATGATAGCATTTGATACGTATACCGTATCCTTCTTGCTTTTGAGCGATTTCCTCTTTTTCTTCCGGCCGAATATTACAATCGGACGTTTAAGATTTCACAGCAGATAGCAGACTATTTTCCCCGAATATACAGGGCATCAGGTGTAGTACAGGATTTCAAAATTAGTACAATCTTAGTGTCCCCCATCTTTTTAAACCATGTGATAGAACCATTCGCTCAAAATCGACCATTGAAGTCCGAAGTCCGTAGTAAAACAATATCAAGAGAGATGATCAGATCAGATCGTCTATCAACACACAGCAACAAAGTGTCGTACGTTATTTAGCTTAATGAGAGGAGTATGTTTTTCTGTGAAAAACATGACATTTATTAAAATTTCGCGTAGGATAGGGGAAGCAGAACAATAGTGGGTAAGGTATGCAATTTTATGCAATGTATGCAAGATGGCAAAAGGTGTGCATAGAACTCTGAGGCAGCTCTGAGCAACATTATATTATTAAAAAAAAAAGAAAACCTATGTGAAAAGAATCAACAATATTCGTTAGAATCGTTCTTTTCACTGCAAAATTTTGATATTATATCCCTTGCACGTTGGGTTACCGTGATATGCCACCGTCTACTAAGGCCACCAAACCAGAAGCTGGAGTATGCTAATAAGAGCATAGATTTTGTTTTTTATTTGCAGCTTATTGTCTATTTACATCGTTTTATGCTAGTAGCTTAACTAGGCGTAAGGTGTTGTTTAGTCGGATAAAACCATATTCGTATGAATGATATAAATTGTTTTGTGTTTCTTTGTGGTTTGATGAGATGGAGTTATGTTGATATCGAAAATCACAAACAATAAAAGGAAAACAAGCTATGTAAAACAAAACTGACTATTTTTCCTGCAATTGAATTGAATTTGTTGTGTGATGAGCGTAACCTTTAATTTTTAGTGCAGAGGACCATGAACTACAGTCTGTTCCCGAGTTACACGATTCTCGAGTTACGCAGATTCGGAGATATGCGGTTTTCTAAATGAGATATTTTATGTGCGAAATCAGTACAATTTGCTCCCAGAATTATCAAACGCAAAATTATTCGTTTTTCTTACTAAAATTCTCAAATCGCTTTAAAGTCAGAAACATAAAAAAAAATCAGTATGATTCGTATTTAATACGTTATATAGTGTATACAAGTAGTAAATTTAATCAAAAATATCCATTAAGCATCTATATTTTGGCAAAAAACGTTGACTTTTGCGAATATTCGAGTTACGCGGACATTGAAATTTTGCGGATGCCTTGGGAACGCATAAACCGCGTATCTTGGGAGCAGACGCCTTGATTGGAACGTCCTGTCGATCACATCGAACGAAGATCAAAATGCTTTGAGAGGCATATGGGGGCAATATACTTAAAGTCTCTATAAAATAAACAAACAAACAAAATCAATATGCTCCAAATAACCAAGATACCGAAAACGTCACCAATTTCTTGTACTAAAAATCCAGTTCCATCTAACAAAGCCAAAACACAATCAGTTTGGTAGGTTAAGCCACACGACCACATAAGCGGCCACTTCAATATTGTTGAAATCAGTTTTTATGCACGGGTAATTTATTCGCTCAACATGTTTCACCTGTGTTAAAATGTGATTTAATTATGCAAAGGAAGCAATTAAACGTGTGTGTTTAAGTTAGTTTGTTGCGATACAACCATGAGTAATATTTTTATATTTGTGTTTTTTTACTTGTGAATGGACTCTTTCATTTCGCTAGTTTATAGACTAATAATATTGCTGAAGTTGAAGTGCAGTGATGTAAGTGAATGAATTTAATCAACCGTGGAGCTAAAATCCTGTTCAGAATATTCAGCTTAGCCAACCCTTGACCAAACTTTTCCTCAAAACATTTTTGGAAAAGGTGGGTTAAGGGAGGGCAAGATAAATAATTCGGATCGGAACTGGTAGCTTCGATTGTTCTAAAATTTGGTGAGTTAACGACTGAATCGACCAACACGACCCACGTGGGTTTGAAGTGGCTCTACAGTGGGTTAAGGCCGATTTGGTTATTTGGGCTTTGTGTGTAAAAAATCAATATGTGTGTAACACTGCTTCTAGATGACCAACTTTTGTTCCGCGAAAAATTTCTGTGAGCTCTTTGTGCTTCTCGGTTTTAGAACAAAATCAAGTGCAACCGTGCACTCAAACAGACACTCAGGCTTATGTGGCATGTCTTTTTCGCTGGCTTGCTCTTGAGCTTCGATGTTTGAGGTATAGGTGGCGCTAACCTCTTTCTGCATCATGCGAAGTCAGTAGATAATTGCTCTTTGGGAATTGGCCGTTTGACAGAAGTGTGTTGACGGTTTTGTTGTTTAAACCAGTGTGGCCAGATTATTTTGGCAGATTTCGATAGGAGCACCAAGTACAGGCGTTCCCCGAGATACATGGTACCTCTTATATGCGGATTCGAAGAAACGCGGTTTTCTAAATTTGACAATTCTTTGAGAAAGTTGTACTGATTTGACACATCAATTTTAAATTGCCAAACAATTTCCGTTTTGATTGAATGTTAAAAACCATTTCAAAAGGTTTAAAACTGTTAAATTCAGTCAGAATCATATCAAATAATTCATGAAGTGACTGAAATCGCTCCCTACTTTCAAAATTACATGAAAAATAGTGATATTTTAGCTGGAAATCAGAGATTCGACTCACGCGGAAATTCGATATACGCGGTATTTAGCGGTCGTTTTCGGTTCCCAATCTCGGGGACCGCCTGTACGGATAAATCGGTATTTCTGGTCACTCTGTATGCAACCGCGGTTTCCTGTTGTTTCCGGAATGGGCAATTGAATAGAATTGGTAAGCATTTTTGAAAATTTTGATACATATTTTGGCAAGAAGATATATGATCCTTCCAAGGCAACACAAGGTTGCCGAAAAGTTTAAGACACGTAAGTCAGTAAGGCTCTAAGTGATTTTCATCTAAAGCGGTCCCGCAACAGGCGTTACAGTTTAAATTGGATATGGAAGATCGTCTATGCCTTTGCCAAACTAAAGGCACTAAACATTTCATGCTTGAAGATAAAATTCAGAGCGCATTACAGCGAGTGTTTTCACTCGAGGAGATGATTGAGGAGAGCTGATGAATGTATGCCTATGAACTGCTTTCTTCTTTCCAGATTAAAATCCAGAATGGCCTACGCTTGTATGTATGCAGTGAATGTGCATCAACCATATGGAACTTTCATAATTGCAGGGATATAGTGTTGATGAATCAGGAAAAGCTGCTTTTGAAACGCGACCCGACAGTAGATACCTGTTATTGCGGGGAAGACAGTAATGCATTTTGTATCGAACTAGCAAACTCATTCTCATCAGCCGATGGTAACACGCTGATCAATATGGAACCGACGGAGGAAGTTGGGCACCTGCACGAAATAGAATATCTGGATCCAGAATCCGATGGAAGTGATGCAGTAATCGACCCTTCCGAGTCGATCTTATGCGATGTTGCAAAGGAATTGTATACATAAGACATTACTAATCTCGCCAGAGATCGACTCAGACATCAGAACGATTTGATGTGTATCGATGTACCCGTGCCAATTATATCGCTCAATGACGATGAATCCAAAGCGGCTTTTTCTAAAAATGAAGCCGAAGGAAATGGTGAAACTGATGCTACAGTCCAAGATGGGCAACAGCATTGTACAAGATCTGACCAATCAGCTGGACGAAAAAAGGCACAAAACAGGAAAGTAGGAGCAAAGAGTCAGCTCGACTGTGATGTATGTGGGGAATCTTTGAAAACAAAAAATATGTTAACGCGCCACAACAGTCTAAAGCACTCATCCGCCAAAGAGCATCCATGTGATCAATGTGAAAGAGTCTTTCGCACGAAGATGCAACTAAGAGAACATCAACGATCACACGAGCGAGAACAGTGTCCTATATGCAAGAAGACGTTGATGCGCCGGTAAAGGTTCGCTAAAGGTTCATATTGCAGTACACCAAGGAGCATTTCGGTGTGATATTTGTGAAGTAACGGTTTGCAACAAAAATCAGCTGGATGTTCATATGCAAACCAAGCACCGTCCGGAAGGGCTCCCAAATGCAGACGAATACTCCTGCTCTTATTGTGAATGATCGTTCTTCGCGAAGTTGCCAATAAACGCACACGAAAAGAATCATATTAAGATGCTGTGCAAAATTTGTCATAAGCTTACCAAACATCGCTTCAAGACTCACCTTGCCACGCATTGGGGCACCTATCGGTGTGAAGTTTGTGAGAAAAGGTTTTTTGATCCGCATTATCTACGCACACACAATGAATTGATGCACGCTGCATCGGAATAGAACCAAAAGTTTGCCTGCGAAGAATGCCCACGTCAGTACGATAATAAAACACAGCTGCAACAGCACCGGTATACGCAAAATTGAAAACATGTCCATTTTGTAAAAAGAATGTTAAGCGAAGCTGCTACCAACATGTTGGAATGCACATGCGGTCGTATAAGTGTAGTCTTTGTGAAAAACGCTTTGCAACCATGAAAGGTCTGAGGAAGCACACCGATTTGGTTCATCCGATCTTTGATCCATCGGCGAACCGGGAGGAGTTTAGGTGCGAAGAATGTGGTCGGACGGTCTACAATAAAACGCAAATTATGTATCACAGCTATCGACACAAGACTGGAGGTTTGTCCGGTATTTGACCAGGAAGTTCAAAAGGGTAGACTTAAAAATCACATAGAAACTCACGGAACCCCAATGATGTGAAGAGTGTGTTCGAACGTTGTACAATAAAACAATGCTTAAGCGTCACTGTAACGGACACACGACGGAAAAGTACCTGTTGTGTGACCAGAAGGTTGAAAAGGAATAACTTAACAATCACATGGAAACTCACAAAGTTTTCCAGCATGGAAAAGTAATATTAAAACATGATTGAATTAGCTTTGACAATAACATGAAGAAGATTGGATTCAACGGTTTACCAACCACGAAAAATGCCACTAAAATAGTTTACCTGTAAAATTTTGAACGTTGAGTAAAAGTAATACTAAATTCTCACTTTAGAAAAGTCAATTAATTCAAACTTGTTTGTTATTATTTGTACTTTCGGTTTCGGTTAAGTTTAGTGTTATCGTTTGTGTGCCTACGGTTTCATTTGGATATGTGCCAAAAGTACAAACAGTATTCAAAATAATGGAGTGCCTCGCGCTGTGCGTTTAGACTCCCTCCGTTCTATTTCTTTCCGAGTTTTGCTCCACTTCTGCGGCTATCGGCACCAGTGACTTGCCGTGCGTTTCGGGTAGAAACAGTATGACCACCGTTGCACCGACTAAACACACCACCGCAACACCTGCCATCGTACCCGCCAGTCCAATCGTATCGAGTAGGACAGGAAATACCTTAAATGTAACCGAGCATAAGGTACAATTCTAATGCGGGAGCCGAAGTGTTTAGTGTGCCGCGATTATTATTCTTACTTACCTTCAGCACCGCGAACGCGGACAAAGCAACGATCGTCGTGCAGATTGTGCTGCCAATATTTCTTATCTGCAGTTGCATTCAAGCATGAAATGGAGAGAGAGATGAAAAAAAGATTGTAGGTAGAAAATAAGAACGCATAAGCAAACGTGTCCAATGATGGTTATGGATGCTGTGACTGCATGTGATTGCAACTCGCATTTGGCGCGTTGAATAAATCGTTGTGAGAAAGCGAAAAAGAAGAAGCATAAAAACATTTGTCCATGCGAACTGACATCCAGACGATATTATAATACACATGGCCTCACAAACACGTATACAAAACAAGAGGAAAAAATAAACAACACACAAAGCAAGAATAATAAACATGTAGACCAGAGAAGACTCCGATACGTGCGGCGACAAAACTGCGACATAACCGCATAACCGGGCTGCCCGACACCAACAACCCCACATCACCCGGCTCCGTTTTTCATCGAAGTCGATGGACGGCGGGTGCGAACGCCGAATGCCAATGTCAAGGTTAAGGCTATTTAGATAAACCAACACGCGCACGAAAAATGAACAGACTTAACGGGCAGGAAGAGAGAGATAGAGAAAGAGAGAGAGATGAATATCTTTCCAGCAGCACCTACTGGCACTCTGGCAAGAATTCGCCATGTCACCCAGCTTGGGGGAGGGGGCGATCGAGTCAGATCATATGGCACGGCCCTCTGGGCGAGTGGTGTTGGAGAGCTGTTGAAGATGGGTTGACGATGGAAAAATTGATCCGACCTTCGACGGCAAAACCTCGGCCATGACGATGAACGGGACGGTCAGCAGTCCGATTGAAGCTAGCAGGATACTGAACGAAAGGCTACAGATGGGCAACAATCGGCTGGTAATGCTGGGAACCGCGTCAAAAACTGCGTTGTCTGACGGGGAGGAGCCGGTTGGGAGTAGGAAGTGCACATAGCCGGCTAGGGTGAGGTATCCGATGGTCATACCAAGACAGGACACGATCAACAGAAGCTTGCGTCCAACTCGATCGACCAGCGCCAGTGAGATGATAGTTCCGAGGAGTTGTATCGTGGCCAGCACGATCGAGGAAATGGATGCGGGAAGGACACCGACAGTGGTGGCCGACGGTGGATTAGACAGCTCGAAGATACTGCTGGCGTAGGTGATGAGAGCCATCGAGCCACTGGACTGATTGAGCAGCATTAGAAACATCCCCATCAGTAAACCCTGGCGGGCTGGTTTCGTGGCTGGTTGGGGGAAAAAGGATATGAGACAAACGGTAAGTAAGTGTAAACTATTGTTATGCTGTATCATCAATAACCTTATTCTAATGTAGGTTGTGACTCCGAACAAGTTGGTTTGGTCATAAGAAATATTTGGTCATAAGGTCTTATTGCACATACATTGCACATAAACCCAGTACTCTTAAGATTTTCATATTTTGATTCCGGACATTATCTGTAATTCAATCCATTGTTTCTAATTGTATTTGTATGAAAACCCAAGAATTTCACATATGATGAAATCGATATTAAGGATGTTGTCTGTTTTTGATTGCTCGTATACAATTGCTGGAGCTTTATCCATCGTTTAAAATCACACCACATCATCTTCCTCCAATGCTGAGTTACTTAATCGTTCCCTTCCGCGATTACGTAACGTAAGGAATTCGAGGCGTAGAAACAGATAGAATCGAAAAAACGAGCAGGAAATCGTTCGATATTACGAATCGAGATGCCACGTTCCGATTCTTCGTCACACGCTGCCCAATACCCCAAACTTCGCACCGTAAACACCGATAACTAATCGAGCTACATTCCGCTTGTGGGGTTTTTTTCGATGTGCCCACCCCCGAGATAACGAACCAACAGTCAAACGCATCCATCCGTATCGCATCACACTGCCTCGGTGGTGCGCCGGTTGGATGTGCATTGGCCGGTGCATGTTGTGCTGATGTTACGCGCCGTGTGTATTACGGTGATGATGCAATTCGGCGCACTCTAATCACCGGTAATCGTGTGCGGCCCAAAGATTGCATCTGAGGGGTAAACTTGGACAGTAAAGAAAAGAAAACAACGCTCGTGATTATTTCCGCTCTACCTCCTCTCTGCTGCATTCTGGTACTACGAGCAGCAGTGTGTTTTTAGATTGCACACCTGCACACCTGCACTACGTGCGATTGTTGACGGGTAGAGAGCGTATGGGCAATGAGGCGTCTAAGCAAGTTGTGCGAAATAGCCCGACGCATAGAAAAGAACAACTCAATGCTGGGAAGAAGTTGATTTGTTTGCTTTCGGCACAGGCGAATAGTCGTCCCCATGCGGTCTCTTATCTTTCAAGGTCAGGTTTGTTGTATTTCTAAGTAGATGTACCTATCAGTGGGTGTCCGTGGTGTTCGACCGGCAGTCCGAGGAGTGGCAGGATAATGATAACACGCTATGTATGAGTGTGGAAGCGAGATAGGAGACTTTGACGATTGAATCTACAGGGTTGTCCCAAAATGGGGAGCGTTCTAGGAATAGCAAGTAGAGTCTAATGTAAGTTTGGTTCCCTTTTCACTCCATTTCTGTCCTCTGTGTCTTATATCGGGAAATAGTGCAAATGTTTGAATCATTCGCTGATTGATGTCATCGTCGTAACACTATGAAAAAAGCACACTTACTGAAATCTTTCCACGACAGAGCAGCGTCCGAAGCCGTCGTTTCGAGCTCGATCCCATCCTTCAGCTGCTGGAACTCGTGCCGGAAACATTCCGACTTTGCAAAATGTCCTCGAACGCCCCGGTAAAACATGAGCGACTGTTCGGCCTTTTCACTTCGATATGCACGCAATAAGCAGGGTGGTGTTTCTGGTAGAAAGGCGATGGCGAGGGTGAAGAGTGCTGGTAGCACGAGCACGATCAGAGGAAGCGTTCTAAACGACACAAAGCTACCAAGGATGAATGCTAGCACGGTGCCGAGATTAAGGCACACGGGCAGCAGCGAACCGAGCATGCCCCGTATGCGTGCATCGGCAATGTCAGCCACAAAGAGAGGTACGATACGCAGAATGCCGCCACCGGCAATGCCAGCCAACACTCGTCCAATGCAGAGCTGTAGGACACTGTTTCCGAAGATGACACACAGCCAGAATGCCTGGAAAGGAGGGAAATCTAAGATAAAGCTTGCAAAATTGCTTTCTAGGCATTGTAAATTCTTACCACGTGAGGAATCGCGATGATTTGCATGGCTCGTCGTTTGCCTACCAGATCGGCGAGATATCCGTAAAGTGTCACCCCGATCATGCCACCGATGCAGAGGGAAGCGCCCAACCAGGAAGTTTCTTCCACTGTCATTGGGCCTCCGACGAGATGTGTTTCGTTCGAACGCAAATACTCCAGCGATGGCGATACCCATCCCAGCGTGATGCCATGGGCAAGGGCGATGAGATTAACTATGATACGAAAAATGTGCGATACTTGTATTAACTGATATTCAACAGTTTGTCAATGACACCTACCGATGAGCGTTCCAAAAATCTGATTCACCACTGATAGCAACGAAAGTGGAGGCTGCATTCTGGGACACCACTGGTTTGCACAACAACTTTCGCAACGACGCAGATCACAGTAGACTATGCGGATGATTTCCATGCAACGCCTACTGAGATGACGCTTGACGCCTCGCCGGACCAAACTGCCGTAAACTAGCAATGACTTTGAAGATTTGTTGGGAAAACAAACAACCGCATCCCGTACAGCAGTGCATTTCAGTGCGAAACGAGTCAAGGTTCTGTGGTTATCTAGTGCAATCCGCATTGTTAAACACTGGCACGTGTCAGCGGCTAGAGGAAAAGGATTCCTTGGGTAAATAGAAATGAAAATAGTAATAATATTGTGTTTGATAGTGTATGGTAGAGAAGCGTGAGAAGTTTCATTCGTTTAGAACATCATCGCACTTAAAGTATAAAACAAAGAGACGAAACATGGTCCGGTTATTTCTCCCTCCGTCTTATTTGGGTTATGATATAATGGGTCATGGGACTGGCAAAGTGACCTAGTCTGTAAAGGTCAGACGTGGTTCGTTTCCGATGCAGGGCATTTCCACCCATACATTGTAACGCAAAGGAAATGAATTAATCCTATCTCAAAGGTTGAGATTGGACTTAGATATTGCAATCGAAGGAAGAATTTCCCCCAAGGAAGGTTTATTTTGCAAGGTCATTAGACCATTGGGATTCGAAGACGCTCGTAAAGGAATTAGCCTCTGTGAAGCGTGTTTCTTCATTGAAGAGGTTAAACTGTTTTATAACTGTAATTTTAAATCAATTATAGATCATGGTATGTGTGTATCACCTATTTTATTTATTTGTTTTCTCGAGAGATGCTTTCCAGTGACTTATTCTGGAATTCAATTATCACAAACAATCTTGAGACCCATTCCACATCACACGCTTTGAGGTGATATGAGATTTTTTCCCTTCGTCTCCGGAACAATGAATGTAATTACAGCCACGCCAGCGAAAGATATCCCTGCGTATAGCCCTAGTACACCGTAGATGTTTATGACCTCTACCATGATGGGAAATATCTGTAAGAAAAACACATACGTCATATGATCATTCAAGGTCCTATTGTAACTTAAGTTTTCTCTCACCTTAAGACTGATGAACGCAAATATTGTGATCGAAACCATGCTTAATGTGTTTCCGGCATTGCATATCTGTAGATAAAAAGAAACTCAAATTAGATTTTTGAGAAAAAAAAAGCAACCCACGAGTACCAAGACTAACCTTTAGGGGTAATAATTCTGGTAACACGAAGAAAGGAATGCTACACAATCCAATGGAAAAGAGATACACCGTGGCGGAAAGGCTCACGATGGGGAACCAGCTGTAATCCTGTATCCAGTGAGTCAACATATTCACAGTGAGCCAGTTAAACACTGCCAGTACGAAAAGCCCTAGCCCTGTACCGAAGGTGGAAATGATCAGCAAGACTTTCCGGCCGGCCAGATCAACAAACACGAACGACGAGAGCGTTCCAACAATTTGGATCGTACCCATGATGATGGCGGATGTATTGGGACTCAGTGTGGAGCCGACGCCCGCAAAGATCGTGGCAGCGTATGTGAGGATCGCAAATATACCACAGAATTGATTGATGAACATTAGAAATACACCGATAAAGATGCCCAGCTTTGCTTCGCGAGACTCTGAAAAAAAAGATCATGTATGATATCGGGATGGTCAGGACAAACATAGAACAGACTCACTAAAATCAGCCAACGTTACTCGAGAGTTCTGGCCTGAGTTATGCTCGATAAACTTTTCCATATTATCAAACTCCTGCCGCAAGGCACTTGTCTTTTCGGCCTGTGTTCTAATGCCACGATAAAACATAAACGAACGTTCGGCTTCAGCGGTTCTACCCTTCTTCAGACATGTTTGCGGAGTGTCTGGAACAAAGCACATCAGCACAGTGAAGAGCAAGGGAAGCGCGAGCATGGTAAGGGCGACGGTATGATAGGACAGCACGTCACCAATGACGTACATGAGCAGGAATCCACCATTGCTGGTCAGTGCTAGGAAGGAGCCTAGAATACCTCGGATTCTAGAAGGAGGAAATAGTATCAATGCTTGTCTCGCATGTAATGGAAGATTTCGTTCCATACTTTTTATCCGAGATGTCAGCAATAAACAGAGGAAAGACTACGATTATTCCACCGCCGGAAAGACCAGCGAGAAAGCGGGCAAGGTACAGTTGATGTACGGAAGTGGCAAGATAGGTGATAATCCAAAAAGCCTGTTTTATACACAAATTATCAACACAGATTAGAAAAATGAATGAGCACTCCTTGAAAAGAATTTTTAAAACAAGATACACACAGAGTGCGGAATAACTAGTGCTTGCAGAGTCCGCTTAATGCCGAACTTTTCCACCAAGTATCCGTACACAAATGCTCCAAAGAGTGCACCAAGGCAGAGGATCGATCCTATCCACGATCCTTGCTCAACCGTCACAGGTCCGGTCGAGAGAAGGTCTTGATCCGGGGACATCAAAATAGGCAAGTACGGTGATACCCATCCTAACGCCGCGCCATGCGATAGGTTGATGAGGTTCACTAAAAAAACGATTATTCAAAATTACGAAGCACTACAATTTTGCCAACCGTTCACTGTACTTACTAACACCGGTAGCGAAGATTTGATTTCTAACACCTCTGGTAGAAGCCATCGTCGTTGCGCGTTCGTCCGATCCTGATGGTTTCGTTGCCTTGAAGAGAATGGCCTTACGTCTGGGAGCACCTTGGGAATTCGAATGTACCATACAGTGCTTTAACATCTTTTCTATAGTGATCATCTTCTGGGCGAATTTTCTACCTCTGGTGAGAGAACAGATGCTGTTGATGGCATTGTTTGATAAGCGTAAATCAATCCGCATAAAGGCTGGGGTGTGGACGTTCCACCACGTCCAAATAGTAAACAATGTCACACTAGTCGCGTGTTGCAGTGGGAATGGCCACCGCCTGTTTCTGCAGTTGCCTAGCAGTGGGCAGACATTAAAGATAATGGACGATTTTTGTTTTATCCTGTGACGTAGACTCTGCCACTTAACTTGAACTGGCCGATACCGGTATACGGTGCTTAATCTGTCTGGACAGTGTGGCTGAGATGAGGTTCTGCGAGCTCCAGTCATTGTCGCGATGATCATCCGCTCAGCGGGTGGAAATGAATCAGTAATCTCAACGCAAAGTGGTGATAAGGCAGGAAGCGATTGACTGTTATTATGAAACTATGAAATTGTTACGGCAGCAAAGCGTTAGTTTGGAACACGTGGATGGTGTAATTGTAAGGTTGCCGACTATTTTACAACATTATGCAAAGCATAAATGAATTGACTGCTATAAGGTTTAGAAACAAATTAAATTTGCTTGATGTTTTTACTAAGGGGGTGTGATTTATTTAATAGATCTAGTGAATGAGAATGGAACATTTACATTTCTAAATTAAGTTTTATTTAGATTAACAGTTTTAATCTCATGTAGATAAAGAAGTTATATTATTTGTACTATGCTCCAATCGTCGTAAGGCAGAATCACTTTTTACTGTCACTTTGTACGTTCAAGTTTTTGCCCTTTGTTTCCGGTATCAGAAAGATGATAATTACTACAGCGATCGCACAGACTCCGGACGATATCCACACCGTCCCGTAGATATGGATGTTCACCATCATGATCGGGTACAGCTTCACGGTGACGAACGCAAACATGCAAAGAAGTGTCCCGCTGATAGTACTTCCGATGCTACGAAGCTGCAAAAAGGAATGAAATAAGTGACATTGCTGATAAAACGATCCAGAATTATTCGTCCCCTAACCTTCGGCGGCATCACTTCGGGGACGATGAAGAAAGGGATATTCGTTATGCCAATAGCGCCCAGGAACAGTGTAAGCGCCAGTGCCAACACGGGCAACCACTCGGCACCCTGCAGGTCGTAGCCGATCGTGAGCAGATACGAGTGGGCACCAAGTACGGCCAATGCCAAACCGACACCGGTGGCAGAGAGCAGTAGCATTATTTTCCGACCAGCACGATCGATGATGGCAAATGAAGTAAGATTGCCGCAGATATTAAGGATGGCAACAAGCACAAGTGCCACATTAGGATCAATGCCAGTACCGGACATCTGAAGGATTGTACCAGCGTACGTAAGGATAGCAAAGATGCCACTAAACTGGTTTAGGGCCATCACAAACACGCCAATAAAGAGTCCTCGCTTTGCTTCCGGTGTAGCTGAAATGACAAGCATGAATGATTGAAGGATGTTAAGAAGAGGTTTCAGAACTTTGCCTTGGCAATGGTTACATACTAAAATCCGCCCAACAGATTCGCGACTGAGTCGATTGCGTGTGGACGAAGCTTTTCAGCTCGTCAAACTCCGTCGTAAACTCGGCCGTCTGATATTGCTGGTCGGAGATGTTACGGTAGAACATGAGCGATCGTTCCGCCTCAAGTAGACGCCCCTTCTTTAGCAAGCAGTAGGGGGTTTCGGGCAGGAAGCTCACCAGCACAATGAACGCTACCGGAGACACGAGCATAATCTTTGGAATGAGATCGTAAGGGAGATAGTTTCCGGCTGCGTAGATGAACACCAGTCCAATGTTGATGAAAATAATCGTGAGTGATCCCAAAGTGCCGCGAATCCTTGAAAGAAAGGGGTGGTGATAGTTAACGAAGAATAAAAGAAAGCTGTCTTTGAAGACTTACTTCTTATCCGCAATGTCGGCGATGTAAAGCGGAACAACACTGACCACACCACCGCCGGTCAGTCCACTGCAAAAGCGTGCCCCATAGATGTACCACACGTTGTCCCCGACGAGGATCAACGTCCACAGGATGATATGTGGTACGGAGGTAAGTAGAAGTGCTATCTTCTTCCCGAAATACGTATGAATGATGGCAAAGAGAATCGTTCCGATTGTGCCACCTATGCACAGTGTCGAACCAATCCATGATGCTTCATCCACCGTCACCGGTCCACTCGGTAGCGGAGTCTCCGGAGAACGCAGTAGTGGGATAATCGGTGCAGGCCATCCAACAGTCACTCCATAGCTGGCGGTGATGATGTGAACTAAAAGAAGAGGCACAGAAGATCCGAAAATCGCACTTTATTCTACGAACCATAGCCATATAGAGAAAGATTGATAGCACTTCACATTACTTCGGATCACTGCCAGCACCTGGTTAAGGTTTTTCCGTGCCCAAATACTCGCACGTTCGGGCGGACCTTGCTGCTCCTGCTCCATTGCGACTGCAAACCTGCATTGTTTACGCTTCCCTCAGATCGCTAAATCAAAACACACAGCTCGGTGTTGGTACGCAAAACTTTGACAACTTATCTAACAGATTCTAATATTAAACGCCCAGATGGGCGACAAACGAATCACGCATGCGCTCGAGCGGCCGATCGTTCGAAAGACGTCCAATTTGCAAATCAGACGGTTGTCAAACGCTTTATTGGTGGGCTTTTAATCGGCTACCATCTATTTGAATTAGCCCGGCCTGCAAACATCGAAGAGATGGACAGGCGTTACTTTGTGATTGTTGTGATTGTCGACTCTCGTCTTCATCAGCGTTGAGCAATCAGAGTCATCGCATCGAGGGCGATGATTAGGGCGCCTGAAGGACTTTGATCGTATGGAAATGGTGTAACTCAAACGGGGCCGGGACAGTCGCGGCCAGTGAACCGTTTTAATCTACATTTCACAGGAAGAATTGGTTGCGGATGAATAATGCACATCTCTTCATGAATTTATATATACCGTCCTCGATGGAAATTGTATACTTTGCAATATTGAGCGATGCAAATACTGTCCTCAAAGTATATTGAAATTTGATTTTCTTTAAATATTGAGCGATGCAAATACTGTCCTCAAAGTATATTGGAATTTGATTTTCTTTTAATTTTGCGACTTCATTACCCTCTCCAGGGTTCAGATATTGCGCAGTGTTTGCTGTTGTTGTTGTTTTTCACTACAACTTTGTTGTTGTTTTTCACAACAACTTTGTTGCCACGAAACGTTAATTATCGAGTTTGGATGTCGGAGCAGAATATACTTGGACTAGTCAAACAACGCATCTACAGGGGCCCCTGAAACATTTTACCGTGTGTCTAATGAACTGATCATACACACACATACACGGTATTTCGTTCCTAAATGGCAGAATAGAGCCAACATGCGCTTAAAACGCGACCGTTAAAACGCAAAACGCAAAGGAGAAGGGAAAGAGGGCGTGATAAAGCGTAAGCAAAGTCTATGTTCCACCATTCGTCTCTTCCGGTTGGGTTACAAGAGCTTTCTAATGTAAATGATTGTTTGTGTGCTGACGGCGGACACGATGCGCGCGTTCTTTTCGACGTCATTCGCATGCAGCTTATCATCGACGGACTGGCATGTCTGTCTCGGTGTGTCTGTATTCTTCTAGCTGGGCCGAGTTTATTTGTCCATTTATTATAATCTGTTTGCCAAGAGTTTGCTTACTTGTGCTTACTCACACACACACAAACGCATTCTTTGTCGCTCAAGAATGGCACAGGCTCAGAAGAACGACAGCACGTCTGACTGATCTGAAACCGGGAGTCCCAACCATTGAGACATGTTCGCACCTTACCAATTAGTTTAGAGCTCGTTTCGTTTTTTCCATCTTGTTGCTTTTATTGCTTTATGTTTCACGGTGGATTCTACTGGCAGGGTGTGCAGGTGCCTAACGACACTGGATAACCAACATCCCGGTGGCACTAACCTCCACTAACAGCTGATGGGATTCGGAAAGGGAATGGGGCAAGGGGAAAGGAGGACAGTTCATTGAACTACGATACCGCTGAATGAGTAGTGGGTGTAGTGCGTCATCATCGTTACCATTCCCCGTTACCACCACCAGTTACCAGGCACACTGACCAATGTTGTCGCGAAATCGCTTACTTACCAGCCGCGATGGCAGCGAATTGTTTCCAGTATCGGCGTGATAGAAATTCCAAAAACATGCTTCGACGGCCACTACTACCAGACGGGTGGTTTCACGGAGCCAAAACTCACGGAGAACGCATGCGCTTCGGGCACACACCGTTGCGATACTGACCACCCACCACACCTGGGTACGGCTTGGTTGGTTGGCTGGTAGGCTTCCGGCACATTTCCAGCTGTGGCTGTGGTTGGTGGATCCGTGGCATCAGGTCACTGAGATGTGTGCCGCCATTATCTTTATTATATCATGTTTCGCATAAAGACAGCAGCGTGCGGCAGTTGATATACGATCTTTAAGATTTGTTCTCGCCGCCTGATAGCTCCAGATAAGCAGAAGGCTAAAGTTTGGATAGCTAGAAACAGCTTAATAAAATGTATATCCTCTTTGCGAAAGGAAACTATCCAAACTGGTGACAGGTAGAAGGTGTTAACAATGCAGATTGTGATTATTAGCACGCTGTAAATGTAAATAGCGCAATGCACTTTTCAAATTACAAAGAAAAACAAGTTATATTTGCCAAGCATAATTAAATATTTCTCGAGCCTGTAATAGTCTGTAAAGTCTCGAAAGCCTGTATAGTCCGGCATGTCCACGTTGGGCATAATAGAAGCCAAATAAAAGAAGAAGAATTAAATATTTGATAATCGCCGATTTTGCACCATTATGCATAATTGTCTAGTTTTGTAAAGCTGGACATCCGTTTATCAAGATCGTAAACGATTATTGTATTTACAATCCCATGTAAAGACAAACCTTCATTAAGATGTGCTAATCAACCATAAAGATAGCCTAATAATTGTAGGATACCATGATATATAAATTGTAGAATATTGTGAATTTGGAACAGTGGTGGCCGGTCTGGTGGCACATTCGTCAACGACATGCCCGTCATGGGTTCAAGCCCCGAATAGACCGTGCCCTCATACGTAGGAATGACTATCCTGCTATGGTAACAACAAGTCACTGAAAGCCAAACCCACTTCACCAGTGGGTACAGTCAGGCCTTGACCGACAACCGATATTGTGCCAAAAGAAGAAAGAAAAAGAACAGTGGTGGCACCTATATTGCAATGTATTTGTTAAACTTTGTTAGCAGATGATCGGCCAGTTTCCTTCGAATGTTTTCGTGATCTTTCCAATTCATAATTCATTGATATTTAGAAAATATTTATGACAACCCAGTCTATTGTGTAGGTATAGAAAATTAGCATCGAATAATGAGGGTGAAACCCAGATCATACCACAAAAATGGTCATAGGACCATTGATGACCCGCTCACAGTTGACTACGTCGCACTGACTTGGCCAAGATCAAAGCCGTTTTCGAAGGATACTCAGTTCAGAGATTCGTCTCATCATGCTTGTCTGAAGCTGAAATGTGTGATATATCTTTACGTAGCTACTAATTTAAGAAAAACAAGTAGTTAAACCTCGATATTCCTAAATTAAAAAGAACTCCTTGCTTTTACAACGCCAATGATCGATTAGTTTATTGGTGTATAACTTTACTTCTCGCCCGCATAGTCGCGCGAGCACGGTTAACAAATAGTCTTTATTAAAGCTTAGTAAAAAGGTTGCAAAATGCGACTCCTATCTGCGACTACCTTTCCAACGTTTTCCCCTCTATGCCCTACAGTAAATTATTTCCCTTCCCTCAATTTCCTCGAATTTGTATTTGCTCCTATCAACGAAATTCCATCCTTTTTTGTGGCTGTTCCTGTTACTGTTCAGCTTTCACACCTCCTAAATGCTTCGCTAGTTACTACTTAATTATTGTACCGTAGTCATATAGGTTTTTGATTCTAGAATATGCTGCTGTTAAGGTGTGGTTGTCGTCTTCTTGTTCACTTGAAATTGAACATCAATCGACAGTTACACACAGCTAGCAACCTTCCTTTTGACTCCTGCTACGTTCCGAATACACGAGTGTTTGTTTCTTTTCGGTTTTGTATGCTTTGATTCAGATATACATACATACATACATACATACATATAAACGACAGAAGGTATGCTTATGTCATGAATAAAGTGTATAATACAATTCAAGATGCTGTGGGAGGTAATTAATAAGGGTATATAAAACATAACGAAAACAAACGCGTTTAAAACACACGCAGCGTGCACGATGGCGACTTCACCGTCGTACCGCGTTAAGCGGTGTGTCAGACGGCCGTCGGAGCGACATCCTTGTGGCCGGACTTCTTGCCACCATTCAGAGATTCGGAGATCTGCTCGAAGCTCTTGCCCTTCGTCTCCGGCATACAGGTGAGGACGAAGGTGGCGGACGCGACGCAGCAGCAGGAGAAGAACCACATGCACGAGTGCATCCCGAGCTGCTCAACCGCGATCGGGAAGTACTTGACGACTAGGTACGCGACGCCGGAAAACTCCAGCAGACAAAAGGTGACGACCGAGCCGCGGATCTTCGGATCGAGGATTTCGGTCATGATAATGAATGGCACAATACCGATGCCGATGGCATTGATGAAGACTAGCGCAGACATGCTGGCGACCGGCACCCACCGGAACCAGTCCACCTCGACGCGCATCGCTTGCAGGAAGGTGTATGTGCCCATCGTGGTGGTGCAGACGGCGCAACCGAGCGTCGATACGACCAGCAGCACCCGGCGGCCCGCATTTTCGACCGTCATAGTCGAGACGTACGAACCGATGAGCTGCAGCATCGCCACCACGATCGAGGATATGGCCGGGCTGAGGTTTGAGTGAGACTCCTGGAAGATCCTTTCCGTGTACGTCATTAGCGGTATGGAACCGGAACCGGCTGGGAACATGATCACAATCACACAGATCAGGATTGGCTTCCAGCGCGATCGTGTCACTGGAGAAAGAGGGGGAAAGCGGGATTGGGAATGCCGTCATCAATTAGTACTTTTGTTGTGTTCATAGGGAAGTGTACATTTAAAACGAGAATTATCGGAATCGGAACTTACGGAAGTCTTTGATGTGAATCTGGTTGGAGTCCTTCTTTTTCGGTGTACCAACGTTGTGGATGTCCTTAAAGCGGGCCACTTCGGCGGTAAACTGTGATGTTTCACTTTCGGCTTCCTCGCCGCGGTAGAATCGCAGGGCCTTTATAGCTTTCTACAATGATAAGGATGTAAAGAAATTATGCAAAAAAGGGGAAACTGGAAAATGATTGTACGTAACAGAGGTAAGAGTTTTTTCCCGTTCGTTAGCAAATTTCGTTCCATCCTAAACTAACCTATACTAAGATTGGCTGCATTATCTTAGGTCGCGGCATTGCTGAACACGCACTTTGTGCTTCTCTGCTAGCTTGATAAGAAAAGGAACGAGATTGGTAACGAAGCGTAGTGGAAGGTAACGGCGATTCGGGCATCGTTAACCTCTCTAACCTGACCACGCTGAATGTAGTTCTAATGAGACATATTCGGCTGTTCTTTTTTCATTTCTACTATTCTACTGCGATATTTGAGTCGTGTCTAATGATTTTTTATAGGAAAAAATAAATCGACTTTTGCAAAAAATTATATAATGGTAACTCCAGCTATCAACGTTTTCAAGTTATCTCTTTACAAAAAAGAGAATTTCGTAGGTCAGGGAGGTCTCGCTCATGACATAACTAACGGATGCTTGTCGGGGTCGTGGCTGTACGATGGGATTGATGCGTAGCTTTTTGCTACGACTGATGCGGTACCAATAAAGTATTCGAACATCGTTTACAGCGAATTGATTTACAGAGAGTTAGTAACAGGCAATAAATTGTTGAAGGAAGAGCTTGAAGTTGTGAAAAAACTACCTTCCTGAATAATTGGAAGGAAGATTACTTCCAAATAATTCTGGTAAAACCCAGCACTAATGAGTAAACAAACAAAACCGGCTTGAACAGCCTAAACCAATAACGGATGAGAATGAGAAATGTGATTATATGTGTTAGGAATAATCACGGCACATGTGTTCTAGAAGTTTTAACAAGAATGTTTCTCACATTCCAGCCTGTATTCCTGCTCAATTTAAACAATAATTCTCAGAAAAAAAATCTAAATGTCGTGACATTTTCTCTTTCTTTTTAGTTCAAAACACACAGAAAGAGTTTGTTGAAATACCACACATCTGGGGTAGTGTTCGTTACGTGACGCCGAGAATAACTTTGTCATCCGCAAGCAACTACGCAGTCTGTGTGGCCTGGCGTGAAATCACGTACTACCTACCTCTTTCTTCTTCTTGATGAACAGATACTGTGGAGATTCTGGCAAGAAGCAGCAACCAAGCGAATAAACGACGCATAGTAGCAGTGCCAGGTATGTGACGGCCCAGTAGTTTACATAGTGAGATATGATGAAGCCTAGCAGGATACCAACGTTGCACGATATGGCGAGCATCGTCCCGAGCGTTCCTCGTATTCTGTGACGAGTGAAAATGAGAGAAAACCAGTATGTAAAAATTACAGCTCTATAACACACCAGGCTCAGTGATTCCTCTCTGTTTCTGCCTTACCTATCCTCCGATATCTCCGACACAAACAATGGCACTATAGACATGGTTCCGCCTCCGGCAAATCCACCAAAGATGCGGGACGCATAGATGACGGACAGATTGGTGGCGAACGGCATCACGGCCCAGCTAACCAGCTGCGTCACACCGATCAGCATCAGGGCGGACTTTCGGCCAGCAATTTCGGCCACCCAGCCGCAGACAAGCGGAGCCAGCATGCAGCCGATCGTACCAATGGAACCAACCGTGCCCTGCTCCTCGCTGGTGATTTTGCCCGTCGTCAGCGGCGAGTCGTCCGACGACATCAGGATCAGGTTGGGCGAAAGCCATCCTATCGACAGACCATAGATCAGTGTGGCGAGATTCGCTGTAAAGAGAGGTCCAAGGGAAAGCGTCTGAGTGATAATTATTGTTCAGAAGTTCAGAAAAGTAAAACGCATATAAAAGTTGATGAATCGAGAGTTCTGATAGAGTGTTTGTTTTCCCTACGCCATCTGGACCGGAGGACACCTGGACCGTTGTAGTATTGGTGAAGGTTTTTTTACCTCGTTAGTTAGGCACTATTTAGCGTTGTTCTGTCCCATTTGGGCACTGTTTTGTTCGAGACGCGATTGATAACGCGCTATCACTTTGCCCTTGAGTGTGTTGCAAAGGGCGAGGTGGGGGAAGTGTGAACCATTCCCGTGTATGGCTTTTTCAAGGGTTCAGTCTTCCTCGGTCCCCACAGTTCAGACGAGCTGACTTGTGCTGCTGAAGCACAACTATCTCATGCCCCTCGCGAAACGATTCAAAGCCCCCGATGTTGTTGATGTAATTCGGTCTGATTAATATTGATTCTGCTTTATAGTGGTATGAGGGCCACCTATACCAGGGGATGTAGGGATCTTGGTGAAACTTGGCTCCCTTATGCAAGATAACTTCAAAGGTGCTGGCTGATGGCCATGCAGAATTGTTTGAAATATTTTGAGTTGTTCCGCTGCCTTCTTTGAATCTGGAAGAGCTGATTGTACCTCTCAAAATCGGAACGAGTCTATCGCACGAGTGCTTCTGACCCTCGGTTCAACGCCATCGTCCGCTATCAACAACCATTTTGCTGCGCAAGTCGGGAAAAGTAGCACCAAGTCGGTAGAGAATAATTGAGTGTTATGTCGGCAACCCCACGCCGTAAGTGGAATCAAAACGAGAAGATTCAATCAAGCTGCATTCATGGCGTGGTGCAATCGAATCAAATGCAGTCTGTGCCACCACCGAGAAGTCTCAACTTCGCAGGATTGGAAGGGACAGGGAGAGGGAGATTGACTTTTAGGCCAGCTGAAGTTGCTATAACGAGCTAAGTACCAGCCTGAGTTTGGGTTAGGCTTCTTGGCGTCGTCGGGGTCGTAGTTGCCGTTTCATCCCCGTTAAGCGTGGCGATTGATAAGGCGAATAAACAGACTGCAATATCGCACTGAAGGAGCGGCTCATGGGCAAGGGGTCGAATGTGTCCGTATACCGAAACGAGGTGTGAAACGTGGTGCAGCGTGTTTTTGGGGCAATTTTTCCCTCGCAGAATGTTTAGCCCTGGCGGTTTCGTCGCGCTAATCAAAGTGCAAACATCCATGGCAAACGTTGATCGCGGACCGTAACACGCCTCAGTGACAAGCGTTGCTAGGTTGCGCCTGATAGGCCAGAAGGGAGCGAAACCAGTCCACGGAGTCTGGGGATAATGGTTGTAAATTCTTGTTAGAAGACTGCCACTTTCGAGAGATAGATAGAGAGAGATGAAGTGCCAGCTGATAAGGTGTGAAGAATTGAGGGTGTCATAAAAGCACTTGGTCAACTACCCAATGGCAATGTCCTCTGAATCATGCGAGAAGTATTGCAGCATTTCCATGCCAAAAAGCTTCTCGAACGCGTTGGAAATTCCCAGAGACCGCGAACAGTGAGTCAGGGACTCGTCCCGTTGTCGATAGCATCTTTACAAAACGAAACATTCCGGGACAGGTAAGCCCAGCACATCTTTTGATCTTCTGGAGGATCTCCGACCAAAAGAACCCTCAAATCCCCCATTGCAACCCATGCACTTTTGTGTTGCATCACGCCATCCCTGTGTTGTCTTGCTGTTGTTTGTGAGCTGCAGACAGAATGATCTTCCAAAATTGAAGAATAAAGCTGTAAATAATGACTTTACATTAGCACTGCAGGGGTGGGGGCAATCCAAGCGGATCGACCACCCGTAGATCCTCGTATCCCTCGTTAAAATTTTGGTTGGTGCGCATTTGCGCAAACGGATCGTGTTTCGCGGGCGATTCGCGCATTACGCACACTCTGAATACACACTACACTCACCACTAGGGGACAGGAGCACTCAGTGTGAGTTTGCTTATCTAGTTGGTTGAGCAGGCAGCATGTCTCAGAGCAAGGGGAGAAATACAGAGAGAAGGTTTGCAAAGAGAGCGAGAGAGAAAAACATATAGAAAGAACAGGTGAATAGGGTGTAGTTGTGTGAAGAAAATAATGAAGTGAATGATTTTCAGATGAATCGATGAAGTGACGAGCCGCGCCGTGGAAACGTTGAATTGAACTCGACGGAAGGAAGGGTTCCTCTGTGTCATAAGGAAGAGTAGTTAAGCGCATAGTATAATGAGCGAATAGTGATTGGGTGGTACATGGGTGGTAGGACAGGGGTTGGCATACCGAACCGAAGGCCGCAGGGGGTGAATCCCTATCCCCAACAGCTTCCCTCACCCCTACGACACAAGCACTTAAGCGTGTACGGTACGTTTTGTGTGTTGTGTTGTTATCTTTGCGATGGTAGTGATGAGCTCACCAGAACTAGGCCATCGGTAACGTTCGATCAAAGCCAGCTGTTAGCTGTAACAGAGGGGTGAGGGCTGTGTCTGTATGTGTGTAGGAGTTGAAAAGGGTATGGTGTGTTGCGCACGAGGGAGGAAACATTATTTTGGATGTGTTATTGCTTCCCAGCCAATTTTTTATTTCGGTGATGTGTGGCGATGGTGGCCCAAAAATAACAAAACAAATTATGACGAACGGGCAAACAAAAGATCGTTCCGTCCCGTAAGGTACTCATCGTACATGTCGTTGCAATTTCCTTTTTTTTCGTTGTCATCGTTGTACATCGAAAGCAAAATAAACCTCCCGTCACCACTCCCGTCAGCTCACTCCATCAATAAGCGAACCGTGTAAGTGTGCAACAGAAAAAGGAACCACAAAATATTTGGCCGACATTTCGGGTTTATCAGCAATTATTGAACACAAATGCACATACACTCACACACGCACACACCCACACACGCACAACGTGTTTAGCGGGCTGTGTGTGTTTGACAGAATGCACGCCCACCTGCGTTAGCGTTTGCGTGTAGCGCAGCAATAGATGTTTACGCTGCTGCTGGTGAACCTCAACGTCAGCCATGTGGTCGGTCGGAATTTCGCACGGAATGCAACCGCAGCATGCAGAAGAGACGCGAAAAAAGGAAAAGTTGAGCAACTCTTCACAAGGCACTGACACCGCTTTCGGGGTTTTTGTATGTAAGCCAGCCCCTTGGTTCTTACTGGTTTGAAGTGTGAGCAATTGTGCGGAAGGAGCAGCAGCAGTAGCAGCTGTTCTCAGTTCCAAGGCGGCCCACTTACTTGCTTAGGGTCGCGAATTTCAAACCAATTGAATAACAAACGCGGATCGGCGATCTAGTCTAGATTGCTTTTACCCGTTTTGCGTACTTGGGGACCAATTTACGTCTAGGCCCTTCGCTTTTTGAGTCGCCGGCATCGGAACGAATGTTGGCAATTGTAAAGCGTCAAAACTGATCGATTGGACCAATGAAGTGGGAAATTCAGGGTACTAGTGTGTCCAGCCCGGGTATGAGGGACAATTGCCAAGTGTCAAGTTGTGCTTGGTTGTAGTTTTGTTGCCTACGAACAAAGCGAACCAACCAAACGGAGAAGTGGAAGATGAAAGTGAAACGATAACGAGTTGCTCGCGCTACTCCAATCTGGCATGAAAGGTTGTGACCAGCTGCTCATAGAGAAGAGCGAGAGTGTGTATGAGTGTGTGCGAGAGCATAATTTAAATATGTCACGGGCATAGGTGAGAGAAGCGAAGGCCGCTGGACCTAGTTTCACGCTAATGAGTCAGCCGAGCCGGTCGGGGTGGCCAATAATCTTACAGCCGGCAGGCAGGGTTTGTTGGTCACCTTCTTTGGAGCTGTAGTCGTAGAGGCGAAGGAATGACTGGTGTTGGCACTACAATGTAGTGAAGGCTGTTGATAGCTTTTGTGACATGTCTTTAGGGACGTGTCTCTTCCCGTTTCGATTCCCCTTGTTGCCGTCGATCGAGTGTTGCGATGAGGATTAATGCATGTTTGATTGCGCACATCCGTGTTGATTGACGTTGTAAACATATTAATTGTAGTCGTTTAGTTGTGCCCTATGCATTTTGTTTCGCTTTTCAATTATCAAAATTGTGTTTAACATTGTAAACCCAGCGTTGGCGAGAGCAATATTTACATAAAAAACAAAAAACAGGTGATTTTATGACAACTATTGTAGGATATTTAACCAGTTGGACTCCAAAATTGGGAAAGAGTGCAAGCAGAGCGTCTCGGAATATGTAAGGAAACTTGTCAGGAGCGTGTGTATGTTGGTGGATGTCTTCAGCATCTGCAAAAAAACCAGCCGCTTAAGACATTACGTTAGTAGAGAAAAAGGAGAGGAGACAAGATGTCAGACAGGGCGGACTTAACATGTAAATCCAACACAACGCCAACCAGGAGAAATCGGCCGTAGAGTAAGGCGATGGAGCGGCCCACGAAGCTCTTGTGAACCTTCATCTACCCCAACCACCGTCAACCGATCGATGGCGACGGCCAGAAAGTCGGAAAGAGAAGATTAGCAGAATTAATGGCGAATCTGGAGAGGAGAGAAATCGAACACATACAAAGAGACGAAGACACCGCATGGTCGCGTGGTCACGAGACTCAATGTTATTCATAATTCGCTGGCCCTTTGGTGACGGCTACTACTACTCGCTACTACTGTTGGCAGCACTACTACCACTTCATCCCCAATGGTGACAAGGTGAAATGGATATAACAGACACATGTACACGTATCAGGCATGTTTACGAGTGGTGGTCGCGCCTACATGGTCACGGTTCCACGAAGTCAAACCATCGAAATGCCGGGCGGGCCAAGCGAAGGCCTATCCTGCAAACGGGCCCGGCATTCGGCGCACGCGTCGTGAACCAGTTTGCAATTTAGTAATAATAATTTCACTTTTGTTCCACTGCCCCGTAGGCGCTAGAGGATGGAAGAAAGTTTCGATTGCTGCCTGAGGTCTGCGAGCTTTTTAGACTGGTTGGCAATCGAAACAGAAGCTCGATATCGAAACTGCCCGACCACAAAACGAGCTACCGGATTTTTTGTTTCACAACTCCGCAAGCACCAAGGTACAGTTAGGTTGTCATTGGCTGTGATTCGGACGATCGAGTCAGGGAGGGTGTCGCGGGGACGTCCATCCTGTGGGAAATGCAAATTCAAACTTCACAAGATAAACGCATTTGGACTTCCAAATGAGATGCTTATAGGTACCGCGCGCACATCAAGCCAACACGGTGACAGGGAGGGGTGACAATTTATGCGTGGAAAGTCAACAACGGCTACACCCGTGAGACGGTTGCGGTTGCGCATGAACGCATGACTGTCAAACTCTGCTATCCGCTTCGGTCATCCGTTGTCGGTGCGTCTTTACCGCGTTGGTTAGCAGACGATGATGATGTGATCAGGGGCCGATGGCAAGGAACCGATGGTCAAGAATGTCCACCTATCGACAATGCAAACCATCCTCCGATCGTCGGGTGAAGATGTCATGTGGTATCGGAGGTACCCAGACGAAGGTCTGAGATGGAGGCGACTTTGGGCCACAAGCAGTAAAACAAGGCATTAGCAAATAAAGATAAGCGTCAAGTGCCGAAGGTTGTTGCATTAACCGCAAATTGCGAAGCGTCCTGAGCTACCAGTAGGGGCGCGTACATGATGTGTTTTGCGGCCGTGTTTATGGTTTGCGAAATTTGCATTTTACGATTTATCTGTAACAGTTAGTGTATTTTTTTTACGAAAAAAGGGGTTCCCATGGCACAATGTGCACACTATGTGGGACTAAAGTCCCTGTAGATCATGTAGATTGTGTATTGTACAGAGGCAAGGGAATTGAACTGTCCAGATGTCTCAATAGCTCAGAACGAAATGTTCTGTTTCATAAACGTGTTCATACTTGGTGTGCTTGTTGGAGAAGAACATACGGCAAGAATAAATGAAAAGTTGAAGCTTTTTGTACAATTAATTAGCGTCGATTAGTTGTCTGCAGGCAGAATCCAGGAAACCGAAATCCAAGCTCCACGCAATCGGTAAAATTTGCCTTCAGGGGGCCGAAAGATGCACACAGATGTAGCAGTAAGTTTCGCAAAACGCATTCAGACAGGTAGGGAAGGAAGGACGGAAGCCAACAAAGATGAAAGCGCAATCTCGTTGATCAGGACCGCCAAACTGCAGCCTAGATGGACCGAGGCGCTCGTCAACCGAAAGTGGTAGAACCTGTCCGTCCAGACGTGGCACCAACTTGGAGCTGTTGTTTGTTTAATGACACAAAATGAGCATTGATTTTGTGGCAGATCGTCGCAAGCCAAAGGTGCATTGACCACATTGGGAAGTCGGCTTTTTAAAGGATGCTAATTGATTATCTCGCTCCAAGTCGAACCGTCACCCGAAATGGGCTAGAATAGAGGTTTGCCAAAATTATCATCTTCTCCTTGTTCTCTCGTGGTCGACTATAATTCGCAATCGGTCAAAAAACCGGAGCCTTTTGGTGCGGCCAATCACATTGACGTTCGCTTCAGTTTAATGGTAAGCAATTTCAACACCAATTCCACACCAACCTCGCGCTGCGCGCCATCCACACATGGGAAGAGCCCCTTACGTTTGCGGTCCAGAAATGATTGTTATAATTAGTTATAAAATGTCTTCCTTCCATGTTTCAAGTCTTTTCGCTCCTGGAGTGCATGAGGCATGAGGGGGCCAACGATCAGACACTTCATGTTTTTGAAAAAGATCGTGCCGCCGCATTCGTGTACGATCCAGTGAAGCGAAAAGCGGTGCAAAAACGTGGCAGTTCTCGCTCCACAGCCGACTTCATTCTCGACGCAACCTGTCTATCTTGCGATCACCTTCGGACGATGGAAGATTGAGGAGGCGTTTGTAATTCTGTTTGCTGTTTTTTGTCTTGTCTTGCGGCCATGTGTGTGCGTGTTCTTGCTGGGTACATCAGTATGCTTCGTTGCTGCCTTGGGGCCGGGAGCTCTGGCGCGATGTGTGTGCCTCATAAATGTGAGGGACCCATAGAAACATGGCGTACTTCGTGCACCACGGTTCTGCCGTTTACCGGCACATTCGTACAGCCAAATGGAGCGTGTGTGTGTAGCAACAAATCGAGCATCCTTTTATCCTTCCAAGAGGGTGATTATGGTAATGGTAGGGAAGGGTGGGGGTGGGTTCAAAGCAGTTCCGTTCCATCCGCAGGAGCGCATATTTTCGCAGGTTCAATGAAATATACGCACCGACCGGTGCGCGAAGGTCACCCTGAAGGTGAAATCATTCCTGCAGGTTTGGAGAAACAAATGGGAGTGTGAGAGCAGGTAAAGTGAGGGTGAAAAAAAAAACAAAACAAAACGGAGCATTATTTTCGACAAGAAGATTCAAACAAGGCGCGGTGGCTCCAAACACAACACAGCATACACACACATGGGCCCGGCAGGTAGGCAAGGGCGGGCAGAAGGGGGATGGCAATTTTGTTTTCGGTGGGGTTGTTTGGTATTCCCACCGTTCTCCCGAAACGTGCCAGGACCAGGTTGGGCAAGGGATTGATGGTGATGGTGGAGCGTTTTTTTCTTCTTCAACCCTACGTCCCACCCCCTGAAGGTTTATGTGCACGCTCCGTTCAATGGTTGGTCGAGCGGAAACGCAAGCGTGTGTGTGATCCAAAATCTACCATCTCTTCTCTTCCCTCTTCGCCCCACAAATAACAACAAATCGCGAAACGCCGCGCGGCTGCTTGCCGCGGTTGGTTTCGTTTTCGTAAATATTTGCGTTCTTGTGCGAGCACACACTGCTAAAAGAGACACTGCTGGCGGAGGTGAAGGGGCAGGGTGGTTTCCTGGCGACTCGCAGCTAATGTGAAACCTGCACTCGATGCTTTGACGGTCCGAGGACGACGGGTTATCGGGTGGTTAAATATGGCTGTGCGCGCGCGATCGTGTCGCCACTATGCGCTCCATTCCAACGCAGGATCAACACGTAAGGATGCATGAACTGGGGTGAGATCACGCAGGGTAGTTGGGGGCAAAAAGAGAAGTGTGTGTGCCATCTTTGGCATTTTTCATTAACGCCTTCACAGAACGGTGCGACATGGGGCTGTCGTGCACCATAAAGAGTTGGCCCCGTTTTTTTCTTTGAAGACAGAAGAAAATCGATCCGGAATAAAGGGGTTTGTGGGTGCCGTTCGGTGACCAAAATTTGGATCCTGCTGGCTTGTGTTGCTCTGTTGTGGTGCCCATGGTTACCTTAGCAACGTGCAAGAAGCTAATGGGGGTCGTCGTGGGGTTTAATGACCACCGAAAATACAGGTCGGTCCAGCATAAAGCCAGTTAATGCTCTACAACAAGACGTGGGGGAGTGAGTTATGATTGTCTGGCTTAAAGCTTTATGTTAATAATTCACTGATTGTGGTGTGAGCCGCAAAAGTCAATACATTAACCACAAGGATCAAGGGTTTTGCTTGGCACTGGTAGAGGTTAACGACAGTATTGCACTACTTGCAATGGAAAGCAAACGATAAGAAAAGTAAAACAGTCGTGTGGTTATTACTTTTCAACCCCGACAAGAGTATGAAACGTGTTAAGCGTCTAGGTTGAATGTTGTTAATTCAATTGAAAACAATTTTGAAAGCAATGGGTACGATTTTCTTTTGATCTCGTATTTGATTCGTCTTGGTGTAAGTAGAACCTCATCTGGGACGTCAATTCATTCTGGAAAAGTTCCTTTTTAGGTTCCATGTTTACATCACATGAAGAGATCTTGGCCACGTTCTACTCCTTTTCTTAAGAATGTAGCATTCGTATAAGCTTTATATTCAGCTATATATTATTTATGAGCTTTATTTTCAAATGCTTTATCAGGTGTATTTGAGGCATTAACTCTCGTGTGCAGTAAGTCAGGTTTGACGTTTGCTGTGAAATTGCAACGCGATGCATCTTCTCTCATCGTTGAAGTTGAAGCCACACGTTTCATTTCATTTGAAGTTGAAGTTGAAGCCACACGTTTCATCAGTGGCTCCCCAAAAGTCACAGGTTAGGTGCTGTTTGGAGACACCCTCAGAAAAGGAAACGAACGTGAATGCGTGTTCACGTAGCGCCGGCGCAGTCCGGAACCTAATCCGGCAAACACAACACAGCACACCCATGCTCAAACACAGCTTTTGGTTTGGTCCGGTGTTTTGTTGTGTTTTTTCTGGACTATATGTTAATTTACTTTGGCAGAGTTGAATTTTAATAAGCAAACACACACGCACACACACATACACGCTTAATTTAATTTTCAATCAGCATGCCCGACAGGCAGGGTTTTCGGTAGTCGGAGAAACTTTTTACCATCGAAAGCGCGTAAACTCGGGAAAAAGGAGTTTACCTCAGTTCTACGACGTGCCCCTTTTCGTGAAATGCAACATAATGTACGCACACTCACACACACACACACACACACACACACACACACACACACGTGTTGGATGTGACGATTTGGGGAAGGTGGTGCGGATCGAAAGCTTCCTATATGGGATAGCCGTGGACAACAACAAAAAACCAGCTCCTGGTGAGGGGTTGGTGGTGCTATTTTTCGTACGTTTTGATTTAACGTTTTCGCGCACAGCAAAGCGCGTGAAACGAAACCGAAAGGAGAATATTTATGAGACTCCGGTGGTCGCTGACTGGGTGTCTTTGCATGGGAGGATGTGGGGAAAAGGGGTGTAGTAACTTGTGGTAAATTTATGGAGCGCATCGCTTGCGCCAGGTCTGTGGTTAGGTTGTAGGAACCGTCGCGGTGACTTGTATAATTCTTCTATTAAAACGCAATCAGCCCTCCTCGATCAGTGGATTTATATGCCCGGCTGCGAGTTCGAGATTTGTTTTATTATTCGTGTGTGCGTTATTGTCGTTGTATTATTTAGTCGTGCTTTTCTCCGGCAGCGCGTTGTACAGTGAAGCTACTATAAATGCGAAATGTGATTGTAAAAGCTTTATGCTCCTGACGTTCGAGTGGCTGGACCGGGCTTGGGTGGTGATTGCCCAATCAGTGTAGAGGCCCCTCAGCAATAATTCATGCTCACAGCGTGATGTGATGTGTTAATAAGCGCATTATTCACTCACCGTGTCGGTTTTTGGAATTAATAGTAGTGGCAGGACGCGGTGGTCTTCGTCGTCTTAGTCGTCGTTGCCCATCTAATGGGTCGGCAACACCAAACGGAGAGTGGGTAGAAGGGCAAATTCCACTCCCCATTACATACTGGCAGAGAAAACAAGAGCACACAGCTACACACACCGGTTTTGCACTCCACACCGAAAGAATCTTTCGGCCCACATTCGGAAGGCCCACCAAAGGTTTAGCGAAAAGGAAAAGTTTTGCTTTTGCACATTCGGGTCGGGCAAGAGGCCTTCTCCTCCCCCTCTCCAACTTTCGGAAAGGAACACCTCCGTCAACCTTACTGGTTCGAAGGAGACGCAGACCCTTTCCCGTCGCGTCGAAATAGTAGGTCGCGGGCTAGCGCGATCGCGAGCCCAGGAAAAACGGGTTCGTTCGTTCTCCAGCCTGCCCGGTTAGGTTGGTAGGTTTTGAAAATTGAGGCTTTGCGAAAAATGGTCAGACACGCGAGCGATTTCACAAATCTTAAGCCAAACTCTTTTCTGGAACCCTACCCCAGACCGTTTCTTCGACGACTCTCCAACCTGATCGATTGATCGTGTGTCTCATGCGGAGTACTAACTTTGACCCAATAAAGCGTGCCGTTCAGGCACTTGCTAGTGAGTAGGAGGAAGCAAGGTAGAGTTTTGAATCTGATCGAGTCAGAGATCAAGAGAGAAGAGAGTGACGAAAAACGAGGTCTACTGGCTCGATATATCCAATGTGGTCGTGTGTGGTAGGTGGAAAGCTTGGACTTTATAGACGCTGGCAGATCGATTGTATGGTAAATAGTGGTACCGTAGTCTGTAGGTTCCCCCAAACTGCTTTAAATCACCACCTTATGGCAGTTTGGTAGTTTGTGGATGAAACAAGAGGAGATCTCAAGACGAAGAAAAGGCTGGAGTTTTCTGTAGGATACTCTCAGTCTAGAGTCAACCCAATCCAATACACTGTCGAGGGGAATTGAAGTTACTTTCGTTCGCCGAGCAAAGTCTTCTTTCGATCGGTGGCAAGAGACGCAACGTAGGGCAATATCGCAATATATTAACTTTCGGTAAATTGAACCAATCCAGAGGTTCATTCCTAAGAGGCGAAAAGGGTACGGTAAGGTGGTAAGGCACAGATACACGGAGGCCAGCTGTCTGGCTAAGCTGCTGGGTTAGCTATCTCCTTTGGTTTGCAATCTTCGTCGTGCTTGTGTCGTGCTTGTGGCCTTATGAAGCCGGTGGTGCTGATGTCTGGTGGAGAGTGGCTTAAATATGCTCGGAGGGGGCCCAGACATCGAAACTTCAGGTGGCACAAGAGTCTCAGCCAAGATGGGATCAGCGCCGGTGGACAGTGGTGTGGATGTCGAAATTACCGGTTTTTTGTTTAGTGTATGTATGTTTGTTCGTTTATTTGTGTCCGTCCCAGTGGCTGGTTGTTGGAACCAGTCTGGACCTGCGGGGTGTCTTCAGATTCCGCCCGTACGTCCGTACTATCCAAAAGTTTGATCACTTAGATCCCCTCCCTGCGAAATCCCTCCATACGGACTAAAAGAAACTGGTTACGTTGGAAACAAGTTTTTCTGTTGGCGAAATTCGTGTGTCCAACGTGCTGAAGAAGAGGGAAGGTGAGCAGTTTCGAAGATGACAAGAGGGGGACTCAAACTGCGATCAAGAAGATCGCAAACGATAATGTCAACCAGCAAGCAAGCAAAGAGGACCTCCAATTTCTTTTAGAGATCTTGGAGTGTCTTGGAACCTCTCGCTTTCTGTGGACTTTCCTATAGTGTCCCCACGTGCCACGTGACCTTTCCAGGTTGTGTCGGTGCACCTGAATTGACGGTGGTCGTGCGGTTGGAAAGGAAAACCTTCACGATGATCATCATCAATTGGAACCGCGAGCGAACGGAAGCAATTCCGTCCGCGGCTAAACGAAATAATTAAATCCATCCGTTGCGAGCCGTTTCCTCACTCGAGAGGTCGTCGAAAATACTACTGGCATAGAGTACGAGACATACGCGAAGGTAACGCAAAAGGCAGTCAAGTATGAAACCCACAAAAACACAGAATAGATGACGATTGCTGATCGAATGATGATCGTTACGATCTTACGACTTCCATATCCTCCGGTTGCTTTCGATTTCCTTCTCGCCCGCGGCCTAATGAAAGGAAAATGAACGCAGGGTGAGGAAGGGGAGGAAAAGGTTGCAAGCCAACCGATCAATTGAACACCTTCCCTGTGTGCTCTCTCTCCGTGCCATCCACAAACGGTTTCATATACATTTATGCGTATGAGCACACTACTATTCCTTTCCGATTTCCTTCTTTCATTCCGTTTCGCTTACGCTTCCTTTTTCCTGTCTTCCATTCCATTCCACTGGCGTTGCGTTGCGTATCACACGCTAACGCTCATCTCTTCTTCTCTGCTGCTGCTCTAGTTGCTGCTGTCTCCTTCCGTGCGCTTCTCAATTGCTTCCTTTCGCTATCCGCGAGTCACGGTGTTTTGCTTTTGCTTTCGTCAGTCGCTGTTTGTTTCGTTTTGGTATTGCTTCGCTTCTCCCATTTGTGCGTGCATTTATTCGTTGTTTTTTCCTCTCATTCTCTTCTTTCCGTAGTTGCTGTGTTTCTCTTCTTTTAAATCGTACTTTTTTCTACTTCTCTTTTTATTTGCTTTCCTTTTCTTTTTATCACTTTGCATGTTTTTTTCCCCACTGTTTCATGATGCTGGGCCACAGCCCAAAGGGGTGTGTTGAACGGGCATGCAGGCAGGCTACTTTACGCAGGTTCAAGAGGGATTGATGATCACCGATGACGATGATCGTGATGATGATCGCGCACAACAGCGTAACTTTCCACGCTGATATCCCCGCTCGTACAATCTTTCCCTGCCATGCGGAGCAAGCGGTTTGCTTTTCTCTAGTTCGCTTTTCCTTTCTATTTCGCTTCCTTCACTTTCTGACCTTCAAATCCCAGATGGTGGGATTTAAGCCCCACGGCGGGAGGGGCGACGGTGGCAGAGCCATGACCCAAAGGCAATATAGCCTATTTCTAGGGGCTTTATCTGTTATTTATTGTATTTTCTTTCTTTCGCTCGCGATCATTCCCCCGCGGCCGCTCTCCCGCGCCCGCTCTCCCGCACCCTTGTGTTGCTGCTGTTGATGATGATGTTGTTAGTTAGTATGATGTGTGTTTTTCATCTCAATGTTTTTCTTGCCCTGCTTCTGCTAGTCGTTACTTGAATGTGTCGTTTTTTCTTGTTGTTGTTGGTACGTGTGGCAATTACCAACATTGGTAACAACTTGTTTTTTTTTCAAGCTTCCTTTTTTCATCGCTTCCACGCTTGTCTATTACATTCGAATGGTGTTGGTTTTGTGATGGTTTTGTTCCTCTTTTTCCTCGACAAATCTACCACTCACGCAAGTGTTGTATATATTTCACTCTGCCTATACGTACTTTCGTTTTCTTAGCGCATTACAATTGCGACTCAATAAAGGAAAAATAAACTGAAATGTCTATTTCAATCGCATTCTTTTGAGTGTTTTTTTCTTCCGTAAAATCACCAAAACAGTTCCAAAACAAAATCGGTTGGCTTATTACGTGATCGGTTGTAAAATTCACGGTAGCCGGGTGATGTTTACATTTAATTAAACACAAAAAAACCCGACGAAACAAGTCCCTTCCAAAAATTGTCCAAACTGCCGACAATTGCACAAACTTTAGTTTCACCTTCACCCGTTCGTTGATATGCATAACGCGTGTGTAGCGCAAAAACGCTTTCCAAACTCCGGCCAAAACCCGCGGGACATACATACCCCGACGTATCCAACCCGATGCACCTGCTTATACTTTTCGTTTTTTTTTTTGCGCTTGTAAAATCATGACTTGAGACGTTACCCGTTTCGAAACATACGGTGCGGTAACAAAAAGAAGAAGAGAACATGTACAGCTACACATTACCCAAAGTACAGGGTGCATTTTACCTCGCGCGACCTTTTCTCTTCACCCCTATTCCCCCTCCTTATACGTTTCATCCTTAGCGCACGATCAAGTTCGGTGTGTGAGCACGTTTTGCACCGAAAAGAGTATTTGGTGATATGACAGAAAATTGATACCGTTCGCCCGGAATCCGGGAATGCTCCCCCTATTCTCCCCGATGCGACGCTCCCTTCTGAATTCGATCGTTCAATTTTTTCGTTATTTGAAGCGCCGTGGCGCAATTGCGTATTACTCCAGCCCGGCCCCAACGACGAGTGAGTGTGTGCTTCCTGGAAGGGTCGTACCACGGTGGGATTCGCTATTTTATGTTTCATTGCTCCGCCCCCCCCCCTCAGGAAACTCGTTGAATCTTAAGTTTTGATCCTTATACTTGATCGGGGTTTGCAAGGCGAACGATTTGGTGGTTCGATGTGATTTTCCAACGATTCGTTTCCTTTTTAATGCTTTGGACGATTGAATGACGAAACGAGAAACCAGAGCGTCATTTGGGCTGGCCTCTGGCGGCTTCTTGATATCGGGTTCGGTTGCATTCCGTCCCACCTCCGGGAGGTTGTGTCGAGGCAGCCCTTGTAAGCCGACACCACGGTACGTTTTCAAGGAAATCGGAAATGCAACGAGTACTGGTGTTGCTCCTGCTGCATTTGGTTGCATTGAAACGAATGTTCGTGAATGGGGTTTATAACGTTCTTGAAGCTGGAATGTGCATGCTTTGTGTGGGAGAGGATGCAAAATTGTTTAATTATATAAAATGTATCGATTCAAAGCTGGTGGTGATGCCTTTACCCACTCTAAATACAATGTACCCAGTGGGTACAGCAGTCTCCGTTTCAGGTTGCGTGTGAGAGATCAATCAATGTCCATGTCACTCCTCCAGGGGAGAAACCAGGAAAAGGATACATTGCCGGACGCACGACGGGGTCTTTGAAGATCGCACCAATAAGGACGAGGACAACGAGACGCACCGAGACACACACACAAACACGCACAACCTACGGAGATGCCTTGTCGTGTGTGGTTCTTTCCTTGACCAATTCCACCACCAAGCCCATGCCAGACGCCTTCCAGTTTCGGTTCTCTGTGTATGTTCGAATCCATTTATTTATATCTGTATCTCACTTATTCACTCTGCCTTGGCCCCTAGGTGCTGTTTCTGTAAAACCAGTTTCAATGTTATTTGTCGCTTTTGAATCTTAGCCTGTCTCTCTCTCTTTTTCTCTACCTCTCTTCTCGTCTCTCTCTCTCTGTCCCTCTCTCTCCATATCTCCTTCCTTCCCTCACTTTTCGTCTCTTGTTTTGCGCGGACGTGTCTGGGATGTTTGAAGAATTCCCTGTACGACGACGCATTAGACACCGTTTCAACGGCAGGCCAGCAAATTTTGGGACCGAAGCTCAATCATTGAAATAAATACGCACTTTACAATTAACCACAGTTTTGCAGGCCATTACATGAACAGCTACCAGTATGTGTGTGCGTGTGCGCCATGAAGTGGGTTCGGTAGCTTAAATTAAGTAAATTATTGATGTATACTGTACACTGTTCTTGGTCCGCAACGACGCGGGCGGTCATCAATTTTCGTGTTAAGCCGTCTTTTCCCACCTCCATCACACTTCCTCCACCTTCTGCAGTTGAAGACGAACTTCATTAGCCACTCGGGCCATTAGCAGTTAACTGGAAAGGTTACTTCGTTCTTTCGTTCGTTTGTTCGCGCTTCTCTGTAACACAAGAACTTGCGGCTCTAGTGCGTTGAGTGCGTAAGCGCACATGTCACACATCTGATTGGTGGTGGACAAATTTTGTTCGCCCCAGCACAGCAGCCTCTTGTGTCAGATCATATGTGGTAGAGCGCCCTCATTCATGCATGCGTGCCGCCGCCTTATTCTGTTCTCGTCGTCGATTTCCATCAATTCCAAAGCGATCGACCAGCAATCGAGATCGGTAAACAAACGATTTTCGAACGCCACTTCATTGAACTAACAAGCTCCGGTGGTTGGTTGGCTGTGAACATGTTACGGACCGTCGCTAGGCGACCTATTTCGTTTCGGTACCGGGCGATGATGCAAAACAGGCAGAGTGAGACAGAGACAGAGAGAGAGAGAGAGAGAGAGCAGCGAGATGAATGAAAGTGCGAGTGAAAACCGAAAGTGGTTCCAATCTAGAACGTTTAGACCGGGCTGCGGGTTGCTGCTGGTGCCGGAACGGTTAAACCCGCGTACGCACTCGGCGTTCCGTCGTGAGTGCGTACGCGCGCGTGTGCGTTAGATCAGAATACGGCCAGAAGATGCATACGGCTCAAAACACGTTAATAAAACAGCTGGCAGAGTTTCTTTAATGATTTAGGGACTTATGGGTGGGCTTTGGAGCGCGGGCAAGACATTAAAATATAATTAAAAAATAATATAGGTAAATAATTCTAACAAAGGTTGGACAAATGGTCACTTACCACAGTACGTCGCTAGGTACTGATTTCGGACGCCTTTTGCAACCATTGTTGCTGCTGTGCTCGACGCCAAGTGGAAGGAAATTACAAAACACACACACAAACACACCCGTTTATCACTCGTTGAACAACGTTCGAAGTACTTGACACTTCAATATTAAGCCTTAAATTGAGCGACAAAGGAACTATCGACACTCTACACTGCTTCACATTCCGGAACCTTGTTCCGGATCAAATGCAGACAACTGGCAGCTCTCTAACAAAAACTCCTTTTCTTAGGAGGATAATTTTCAGCTAGTACTGCTGGGGATTTTCCAAATCCAGCTTGAGTAGTTCAAACTTTCAACCCCAAATAACAAAAAAAAAAAAAAACACTTTCACTACTCACCGCCACACACTCGAACACTCTTTGTGGGGTTGACACCAATTTGCCAACGTAGTTTATTTTTTATTTTTCACCAAAACTTTTTCTGTCCGCTATTTTCGGTTTGCCACCATCAAACCGATGCACCGAGCTGGCTGGCTGGCTGGCAGCCGTTTTCTACATCACCTTACCCTGCCGGTGCCCTTTTGGCGGTTTCGGTTTCGTAGAAAACGAGGACGAGGTTGCCACGTATGAGTGTGTGTTACTGGTTGCAAGCGTTCAAAATTATGCAACAACACACTGGTGCAACGCGAACCGTTGTTGCACGCACATATAAGATTCTTCAGCTGCGCTCACGCACGTGACGCCTGGTGGTCGACTTTTCAGGGTTGGTTCTTGGAGTTGCTTATCGTCCAAGCACTACCCCCAAAACTGCTTCCTATTGGTGGCCAAATTTCACTTTCACTTTCACTTTTGGGCTTGCTGGATTGAACAATGATAGACGGTTTCTCTAAATTTCAAACAGTGAACCAACCCCCTTTCAGTCGCACAATTGTGCGTGCGTCGTGCGTATTTGACGACTTTTCAGAGACGAGTGCGCCAACACACACACTCGGGAGCGTTCGTCACCTTTGGTCTCCGAGTTTGAAAACGAGACTGAGGGTGCCGACGGTACCGGACTCGGTTCCAAATCAGACGGAGGCGACGTACTGCTGTTGCGTTTGCTCACCGCGTTGAAACCGCGCGTGAGCCGGCCTTTTTCTGTGTTATGTGAGAGGGCGTCGTGAGAGCGAAACCGAACCGACCGACTCGACCGAACCGACGTGCGTGCTGCTTACTCACGATCGAGCCGTGGGCGAGAAGCCGTAACGCATACGTGCGTAGCCGCTTGCCGAGGAGGACGATTGCACGCACGGCACGGTACGGCACGCACTGCAGTTCCGATTGCACTGAGGGGGTGACCCCAGGGGGTGAACAGAAAAGGTAAACAAAGAATTAATCATTCACTGTGTGCGTGTGTCTCTCTCTCTCTGAATTTTGTGCGTCGCTCAATCGATCGTGCTGAGTGTTTGCCGGTATAACACTCCCGGAAAACTACAGTAACGTTTACGCAAACGGCATTAAACTTTAGTTTCTTCCTACACTGCTTACTGGAGCACTTAAACCGCGTAATTGGAACGAACCCCGAACTCTTGCGCTGAATGATGATCGCGATCGTGGCCGCTCGAAGGACGGATGCCGACTGCGATCGTACGCGACCGTGCAGGGACAGATGTAGCCAAACCGCAGCCGCACTACCACCACCACCACCACCGCTCATTACCCACACAACCCGTTCCCGTCGCGCCTCGGAATGGGTGCTGGAGTGATACTACGACCAACGACTGCTGCCGCTGATAATCTTGCTCCTCTCGACGGCCGCTAATGAAGATGATGTGTGGTATTTTTTAACATTATTTACCTCCTCCCTCATTTTCCCGTATCGCTTGTCCCTCTTTGCATGTGTGTGCGTATGGTTGTGAGAACATGAGGAGGTTGTTTTTTGTTTATGTTTTGCTGCCACACTATCTGCTCCTCTCGTGGGCTCGAGGATCTTTGCGGCCGGACTGCAACGATGTTTGGACGTTTTGTTTTCTGTTTCTCGGTCACTGTTGTTAGCAGAGCAAGTGTAAAAGGCAACAATCGCGCAACTGTTGATCATGAACACGGGCAAGAACTTGTGGCGTTTGTGTCGGTGTGCGTACACTGCTTGATTACTCTTTTCTGCTCTTTTTCGCAGTTGCTAATGATCAGCTAAGTCCCACTGCTGCACCAACCGCGAAGCTTATGGAGGCCGATTAGAGGCTGCCGAGCACATGGTTGTTGGGTGGGTTTGGTGCTGGTTATAAGAACACCTTTCAATGCACGGTTTCCCTTTCTCTAACACACACTCACACTCTCACGCTTCTCTTGGTTTCCCACTTGCGCTTTCCCGTCGATTCTGTGCGTTTCACTCTGCGAACTTTGCACGCACAGGGCATAGGGTTGTGTGGATCGCGGAACCGCACGCGCAAGCGGGAGCTATATCCGCACCGTTTCTCTATCGTTTGTGGACTAAAAAAACCTTCTCCCAGCGAGTGTGACTGAGTACTACTACACGCAGCCAGCCACCGCCGCCGTCTGGCTGTGGCGCTCCAAGTACACGCGGCCGCAATTGCGCTTTGCTCTCGCGTATTCTCAGTGCGTTTTTTCAGTCTTCTCGCGTATACACGCAACGCGCACATATACGCAAGCGAAGTACGGCAAAGGCGGCGGCTTTGGAGCGTTGGAATCGGTTGCGAGAGCGCCGCGAGAACTGAAGAGAACGCTGGCAAGGTTCCGCTGCACCCCCCCGGGTTGCGCGGCCACACGGAGTCACTCACGTTGTCGCTGGGGTATGTTTGCGCATGGAAAAGGGTGCCAAGAGAGAAAGAGATAGATAGACATAGAAAGAGAAGGAGATAAAGAGAGATGGATATAGAGAGTTACATAGGATAGGGAGGAGGAGAGAGGATTGAGGAGGGAAGGTTGGATACTAGAGTAAAATAGGAGAAGTGAGGTGCGAGACTCTATCCAGCATCTAGCATGTTGAAAAGATAATGGGGAAGTTCGGTGGAAGTCCGGTGGAAGGGTCGTGCGTGTCGTCGTGCTGTGACGTCATCGAGCGGGCTGCGTTCTGCTGCGCTGGGGTATGTCTGTGCGGGAGTGGTGGAATTAGGAAACAAAAAAGAGGACAACAATACAGTAAAACGTAGGTTTATAACAAATCTAGATATTGGGTGTTGGTTGGGTGCGTATGATAGCACTTTCCGTTTCTCGCACGCACTCGGCGACGGCCAGACGTGGACAAGTGCAATCGACAACGGGAAGCTGATTGTTGTCAATTTGTAGTTCGTAAACTAATGGGCTTAGGGGCACAAAGAGTTACATGCTTGTGCGATGTATTTCAATGTAGGTTTTCAATTTAACAATCATTAAAACCGTACTATGTCTGAGTGGTAATGCGGTAATTTATTTATTATTGCCTTCTAATTAGAGACTTTGTGATAAGATAATCACGTTGGTCATTTAAGTTTATTGGCACTTTCGTTACAAACTTAATAGAAAAGTGCCTATTTTCATGAACCTTTAAATGGGTTCGTTTGCGTTTGAAATTTGTTTCTATCTCTAAAATAATATGAAGATTAAGTCACGTTGCTGTTCCTACGTAGCTTTAACGAGGTATTTTTGATATGGGGTATCTGACATTGTTCATAATTTAAACCGTTTAACTGAACTGAACTAAAAATATGTCCACGATGATTTATGAACAATAAACAAGAAACAGGAAGACATGATGCTGTAAGACATCCATTTTGTTTGATGTTACATTGTTAGTTCCTTAAAAACAAGGCTTTGATTCTGGATTGAAGGACGCATTCATGTTTCCCCTGTTTCTGGTTGTTACATCTCATTCGCATCAAACGAACGCTGTTGCGCAGCGGAAGCCAATTTAAGTTTTGCTCCTTTTTTGAAAACACAAAAACACTCCACAATCAGAGCGGTACTTCCTTTGCTCAACACAGGGTAGTTCTTTTTTAAACGCGGTTTAACAACGTTCAAAATACAGCCAATCGTTTTTCCACTGATTTGTGCTATCGGTCGTAATAATCTATTAACGAGCTGGGTAGTTTTGCTTTATTTTGTTGTCCGTATCACCGCAGCGGAATGTCTCTTGCTACAACACAAAAAAAAGATGCTTTTCCTCAAAAAGAGCATTGGCGGCTGGTCTTACGAAATTTCAAATCAGTGCTATACACTTGCTTATGTATTCTGCGGGTCAGCATGCATAATCAGTATAAGTATTGTATCGGTTTTGGTCGTTTTGCGTAGCTGGCAGATGCCGATAAGTTAGCTGGACGTTGCTATGGCCTAATTCGGAGCAGTTGCAATCAATGCAATCTGGTAGAGCACGTTCCGCTTCATCAGTCGTTGCTCCGAAATAATGAGTTAAAAAAGGAAAACTGGTCCTAATTAAAGGCTGTATTATGTAGCTGCAGAGTTCTACTTTCTCCTGCATCCTGTATGCATTCGTCAAAAAGGTCAAACGAAACGCTTTTATGTTGAGTCAGTGGCCTTGTTTATTTATAATCAATGATGGACAATGTATGCAAATGCTGTCATCCATTAATTGGTAGGTCGGCCTATCCGATAGTACGATCTGCTCCTTATTTTAATGACGACTAGCTTTCCATTGATATTATTAATATACCCTGCACTATACAATGATTCAGATGTGTTTCTAACAGAGAACATAAGTCATCGGAAACATCACTTCCACAACCTAATCAATTGATGCCCTTTTTTGGCGCATTTCATACATGTATGCTCGTTCGGACGTTAACACACGGCTGTCACGGCTCGTCTGGAGGCAAAATTTGTGTGGCTTATCAATTCAATCAACGGGCAATTAGAATATCGTTAGAAAATCGAAACCAAATCGCAATATTGTGTGCGCCGAAACCGAAACACCCAGTTTCCTCGCATTCTAATTTTCAACGACCGCATTCAACATGGGGCGGCGGGCGTTCCATTCCGATCAATCTAATGATCGATGATGTACATATCAACTCACAAACACATACACCACATGCTGTCGAATGCAACGGCTGCAAGCGCTTTCGCGCAGCTGAAATCACGTATTTCCCATATAACATAAAAATGTTTGCTTCGCAACTGCCATATGGGCATCAACCTTAACATCTCCCGCTCCCCTTTGCTCCGGGTTTGGTAGGGTGCGGTTTCTATTTGGTTGATTTGGTACGCCGTCTGAACATCGGTTAGCGGTAACAATCTAAAATAGAATGCACTTGCAGTAGACGTTTGTTGCAGCAGACTGGCGGCGTCCGGTGGTGAGTTTCGGATAGGACGATCGTCTCTCGCTGGGGAGGAAGATAACGGGGTAGTCCGGCGACCTAATGTCAGCGAATCGGGGCTTCAATAAAAGAACCATTTGGTCGCCTCGGAGAACCGTGGGTGGGGGGAGTGGGAGAGTTGAGGGGATGATGCCGTGGTGCAACATTTTAACTCAACCCCAACCAATTGCCAATCGTATCCGACTCGACAGACAGCCGCAGCCGCACTAATAATCATCAATAAAATTTTGCAAACTCTGTTCCCTTTTGATGCCGGTTACACGCATATGGTGGCAACTAATATGATATTAGAAGCGGAAAAAGAACGCCACTGTAATATCAATAAATTTAGTGATAAGATCGTATACAGTCGTACTATGTTGCGAGAAGCATACATTGAAAAGTATATCGAATTGCAACAGGCAAATTTATCCGCTGCGCCTTTTGTCTTTGTCTTTTCCGTTTTAGTTATTTATAACGTCTGGACGCACTGTTGGCAGTCTGCCAAAACTGGGACACTGAATCGATACCGTCCCTCCTATCCACTTACCTTAAGTATGCGTTGATCTAAATTACATCTTGCCTTCTCACTCGCTCCAACTACTGCACGCGCACACACAGTCACCAATACAGCAACAAAAACCGTAGTCCATTTGACTAGACAACACTAATTGCAGCATTGCAGCCCAGATCGTACGCACATTCCGTTACCGTTTGCTAGTGCCGCAAGTGCTATCACATCACTCTTTCATCTACGGTGCTACTATTACTCGAAGGAAGGATAAGAACTATCAGTACTTTCACTTATAGACAGCGAGACCAATGTTTACGTTTGCATTGTGCAGAGATTGTTTTTGTTGCCAACAGCCGACAACTGGTAAACGACTTTCTTTCACAGTTTGACAGTTCGTGAGTGTACGTCGAATGAGCAGAATGAGTGTTCTCATGCAAAAAAAACAACACTAAGGGAGTATTCTAACTGTGAGTGCGTTAGAAATGCATAGTATATTTTTGTGTTAGTTTATCGTTTTACTATCGAATATGTGGTACTTCATAAAGAGAAACGATTGTCCATAACGTATGTAATTTGTTGAATTATTAATAAAAAAAGTGTTTAAAAATTCTTTCTCACCGAACTCAATTTGGAACGAAGCAAATGAGTTACTTCTAAGGCATGCGCATTTCAACACCCCATCTGACCGTCGCGTGCCCTCGCACGTTTGAACCGCTCATTTGAACCGCTGCACGGGGAAGGTCGAAAAAGAAAAAGCACCAGCAACAAAAATTCGTTTGAACTGCATTTACTCCTCTGTTAACGTCCAATATTACCTTTTTTTTTGCAAGAGTGACCCGCTTGTGGTATGGCTCCGGTCGTCAATATCGCCCGGTCATCGCCGGTTTGGCCTCGTTTCGATGTACTGCAGTGGTACGGTCGTTCTTCTACATCCGTACGTTGACTCATGCCAACACTTACTGCCGCACACAATAACGGGACTGAATGGTGTGCAAAAAAGCATGGGCCCACCCCATTTCTCATCTCATTTGTACTGAAATGTAATGATTTTGTTTTTGTTTTTGATCCAAAAAAAGATGGCTACGGAAAAATTGTATTGTAGACAGCAGCAAAAGCTCCATGACGTTGCGCAAGACGCGTAGTTGACGATGTTCGCTTTTGAAATCGCGCCCTAAGATAGGAGGCCTTCTTGTCAAACGGAAACTGATGGAGGCGGATGGTCCTTCATCTCCGAGGGCGTTGTTTGGTTTGAGTGCAAAATTATGTCAATGTGAAAATGAACGGTACATTGAGAATCGTGTCACGTATTTATCACGATCAAATGTTGTCTTAGCGCCCTGTCGAGACTTCGCTAGATAATTTTGAGATGCAAGTATTGCGCGTGCTGGATGTCTATGGAAAGGACTTAACGAAGAGAAACAATACAGCTTGTTGCTAACATTGTTGAATATTTAAGGGTCGATCGCAAAGAAAAAAATGCGTTACAAGTAGATTGTAACTTAGCATGGCGTTAGGCTTCAATAAAATGCTAACCACTACAGCAGACAGGAGGTTATATTATTGAAATGTAAGAGGTTTAAAGATATTCTGGAACACAACATTGTTACAGACACATCAATAACGGGCTTTTAGGTACTTTCCTGTCACGTGGCCACGAGGCAAAAGAAATGAGCATTGTATTACAATATCCGTTACAAATAGATACGGTTTTAGGGATGTGTTTGTTGGAATAGAAATTGTACATTCATCTCACGTTCTCGTAAACGATTATGGGCTTTAACGAAATTAAGTACTCATTACCGCACAGTTAATCGTTGTAAGCAGTATCTGCTTTGTAGACATGGAATACTTTTTTCGGTTGTTGCCTCCAGGCGGAAGGTTGGAGAATCCCATCAAATGGTAATGAACGGAAGGCAACCGCCATTTGACCTTGTGTACTGTGGGACATAAAATTAAGCTTTTTATATGTGGTTATCGTCTGTCAGAGGATTTTTTTTATAGTAGATTTGTATTTTTCAGAAAATGATTTCACGTGAATGTTTATTTTGTGTCGTTTACTTCTCCATAATGCGTTCTATTTCATGGAAGGTTTTACCCTTAGTTTCCGGCATTGCCAACAACACAAACAACATGCCCAGGAGGGAACAGATTGCAAAGAATAGCAACAACCCATACATGCCAAAAACAATACTGAGTGTTGAAAAGTACTGCAAGAGAAAGCGGAAAAGTTGATGTTGAAAACTAATTCTACCAAGAAATATCAAAATCGTTTTATACCTTCAGCGCAATAAATGCAAACGTCCAGTTCGTCACCATGCATAAGGTGGTTGCGAATCCTTTGATCTGTAAAGTAATCAAAGGTTGTTTTGAAAACCGCAAAGCAAGCAATAGAATTGAACAGTCGTTCATAGATCATACCTTTTGTGGCATGATTTCCGCCAGCACAACGAACGGCATCGTTCCGACGCCTACTGTGCCAATGAAAACGATTACGGAGAAGCAAACCAAAGGCAGCCAGCTGAACGACGTTAGATCGTACCCTAGCTCCTGACCGTAGCAGTACGACGCAAAGACACTCTGTCCGAGTGTCAACCCAACGGACGAGATGAGTAGCAGGATCTGGCCCAGTTTTTGGGGTTTCACAGAATGAAAGAATAATAAGAGAGGATTGCATTTGAAGATGTAGTTCCGTTGCTCCAGAATTTAGAGCTTGGTGCTGGGAGTTCCGTGATGGAAGAGCACATACCTTTCGACCTATACGGTCCACTAGCAGCGTGCAGACGTAGCACCCGATGAGCTGAATCAACCCGACCACAATGACCGACAGGCTGGGCGATAGATTCAGCACCGAGCCAGACTCGGCAAATACCGACTGGGCATAGTTCATCATGTAGAAGCAACCGCAGAACTGATTCAGCGCCATCAGTGTCAGGCAGATTAGCAAGCCAAGCTGTGCATGGCGGCTCGCTAGAAAATGAATGCAAAAAGGGAAAGAAAACCCCGCCCGTTTTAATATCCGTTTTGGTGAAAAAAGGCACAGAAAAGGATATTGGGAATTTTAACTGAAATCGCTCCACGATAGCACGGTTGCGTCCTTGGCGTGTACGCTCTGTAGCAGCTGAAGCTCACGGACGTACTCATCCTCCCCGATAGTGTCCTTTTCCGACCGGATGCCACGGAAGAAGCGCAATGAGCGTTCGGCAGCCTGGAACGATGGGGCGTTACAAAAAAACTCGCTTAAGGAAGTCTTCTAGAGTAAAGCGGAGGAGAATTGATAAGCTTACCGCAAGCTTTTGCACCTTGGCTAAATGGGACGGAGTTTCGGGCAGGAAACAGAAGGTTGCGAGAAAAAACACTGGAACGCTGACGGAGACCCACGGGATGGTGTAATAATGCAGCAGTGCACCGGCAAGATATGCAAACTCCACGCCCAAACAACACGACAGGATGAGCAACGAGGACAGCGTACCTCGGTGACTGTTGGAAAGAAAAGAGAGAAAAAAAACAATACAGGCGGTCCCCGAGATACACGGTACCTCTTATACGCAGATTCGGAGATACGCGGATTTCTAAATTTAACAATTCTTTGAACAAATTCAATTGTTTTCACACATCTAAAACCACCCCCTACTTGCAAAATTACACTAAGATTAGTGATGTTTTGGGTGGCAATTCGACTTACGCGGAAATTCGAGATACGCGATATTTTGCGGCCGTTTTCGGTCCCCGTTAACCGTGTATCTCGGACCCTGCTTGTATTTCAATGTTATCGGTTGTAACGAACGTATTTGAATTTGTCCTTACCTTGTGCAGGCTATTTCGGACACGTAGAGTGGGGTTACGACAAACTCAATACCACCCGCCAGCCCACCGAGAAAGCGAGCTCCCATCAGATAGCCGGGATGATTGGCCATGATGACCAGCACCCAGCACACGACCAACGGCAGTCCCGCTATCCAAGCCGTCCACTTGCGTCCGAGCCGGTCCACAATCGCACCACCGACGAGCGTACCGACAATCCCACCCAGACAGAGGGCGCCACCGATCCAGGACGCTTGCTGCAGCGTAATGGCTCCCGACTCCAGCAGCCTCTCATCACCGGCGGATGTCTGCAGCGTGGGCAGAGCGGACGAGGACCAGCCACTGATCATTCCATAGCTAACACCGAGTAGATTCACTGACCAGGAAGTAAAGAAATTAAGGAAGAACCAGCGGCACGATAAGTCTACGGACGCACTTTGTGTGGTGAGTAAATAACTGCTGGACACAGTTGCTTTCACTTATCACGGGCTTTAAATTACAGTGTGCTGAGGCGACTGTCGCCTAGCAACGGTATCATTTTGGTAAACAATTATGCTGGAAAAGCTGTCTTATTGTTGGTTGGGCGCACAAAAACGTACTTCCGGGCGTGTGGCAGCACTAAATAATTAAAATGCACATCAGTTTCGAATCTCGGGTCGAAAATCAAACTGCTTCAATCAACTGCAAGCTTCAACTTTGGAACTCACAAGATGCACACAAAAGCAACAGTGCATGATTATGCCTGTTTCCGGTATGTGTGTGTGTAGTTGGATCCATGTGCATGGCACAAACTAGAGACAGCTTGCAACACAGATTGCTACTGTTTGTGTGCTTTATGCAACTCCGGGTTCGCTTTCGAGATCTGCATCACCGATATTAAACGGAGCTTAAGTAGGCTAAAACCCGGTTTTCGTGAGCTCGTCAACACTCCAAATCGGTGCGATTTTCCCTCGCTGGTGATGCTTTTTGAAAGTAGTTGTGGCGGTTTTTGACGTTTCGAGCAAGGGTTTTTGCGAGGGATGGCCGCCAAAAAGCTCGCCTTGCCCTGCGGGAAGCAAATTGGTTTATTTATACCTTTATTTAGCCCCGAGCGAATGTGTGTGCGTTTTTTTAAAGTTCACTTAGGTAACTAGGTAAAGAACAGGGTCGAAACATCCGAATCCAGAACTGCCGTTTGTTAAAAGCATATTTTTAATGGAATCTTTTGGCGTTGCACAAAACACTCAAAATCATAGTGTTTGGAGTGAAGTAAGCTTTCGGTTATGTTGCCTTTTTTGTTAGATTTAGACGGAAAAAAGCAATTTCAATTAAGTATGGCAGAAAGGAATAATTTCTTACAACACGTTGAATGCGTTTTCCACATGCATGTGAAAGGTGGGAAATTTATCGCTCACTAAACATGCACGCAGACACCATCAGCTTCCGAAAATGTGCCGATTTCAATTCATACCCTTGTCCCAAAACATGAGTATTACACAGCCCATTAAATCACAAATTGTTCCTGTCACACCAGGCACACTAACGAACCTAAAACGGTGGCCATATACTGCCGCAGCACACCCACACGGCCCATCGTGGTGCGGTAGTTTGTCACGCGGAGGTAATGAACCTGCCCTGGTTGGTCTCACTGTTCTGCTCTGTCGTCCTGGTGCGCTCGCGGGCTACTACAACCGCGTCGTCGATGAAGCTTTGGAGTTAGGCTGCCAGTCCGTCTTGCCGAGCACTGGCAGTCTATCTGTGGCGGTGTTTACTCTGATAAACAGCTGGCCGCAGGGCCCGAGTTGTTCACTCTGCTTACGCGCGGCCCGTGTGGCCAGTTTACACTGTCTTTGGGTTTTGATTTATGCACCGTCCGGCAACGACCGGACAGCATCAGCCATCCGTCAGGGCTTTGTGCCTTTAGCAGGGGGTTTGGGGTGCCTAACGATTTCGGCAAGTGTGTGTTCATCATTTGTTGTTCTATGCGGGGTTGTGTGTTCGTGTCTCTTTGCAGCAGTGATGAGGGAGAAGTGTGCTGGATTTTGAATCCGGTAAACGCATCGGGATGTTCTGTTTTAGGAAGTTTGTGCGTAATACTTCACCAACAGGAAAGGAAAATTGGGATAGTATGTTGACGTTCGCAAAGCCGCTTAGTTGCTGTACATTATTGATGAACGTTTTGGAAATCTGAATTTCACTCAAAGAGCTTTTGGTTGTTGTTTGATTGTTTCTGTGCATTGTCTTCGGATGAGTTAGTATTAGTAATAAACACTTAAGTTGATGGTAAAATTTGTCAGTTGTAATTTACTGTATTAAAATGGGCTACTTTTTATGAAACGGCAAACAAAAATAATTTCCAAATAAACCAAAAGCAGCGAGTTACCCTGTGGCAGTGACTTCGCCGTGGCATATGCCGCCATCTAGCGTCTGATAGCTAAAGCGCGTATATTTGAACAGCTCCGCTATCGCCCGTTCTTTGTGATTAAAATCGGTCGAATTTTGTTGTGTTTTTGCATGTGTTGATAGTGATACACCATAAACAATTATGATTACACTTCTTGCATCAATAACAATAAGTTTAAAATTATTTAAAAAACGCACCATATCTCATGCAATGTGGAACAGTTGTTCTACTAACTTGTAGAACGTCAACGCTCCGAAAAGGAAACATCATTCGGAAATACCATTCCAAAATAGTAAATTTACTGATCTAGTTAAAACTACACCTTCATTGTGCATACGATCAGCCGCCTAACTACGAAGATGGTTTAATGCCAAATACTTAATTACCGCGGCAATGGATCCTTCACAGATGTGGTCAAATCTCGGACACAGTTTCCGAAGCACCGGCCACGAACATGGGATCCAATCAACGGGGTGTGAAAGACAAGAGTACGCGCGTGCACTCCGGAGCCGGGCAGTCCGTTTTCTATCAGCAATAACAATAAAACATAATTAATTATGCTACCGAGAAAGCGCACGTTAGGGCTAATTTTTATGATGCTTTTTCGATGTTCTTGTCTTGCGCAAGGGGTTACGAGGGGGTGCATGAAGCTTACGGAGACAACTTCCGGGAGGGCCCCCCGGGGTCGTGATCCGGATCACCACTTGGCGATGGCAACCGGGCATACTGGACTGTGCACAGGTCAACTCGGGGGGGCGGTAGGCTCTTATCGTCGCGGAAGTGTGTGTGTTATTCACACGATGATTTATGAGCGCAAAGAGTAGCCGGGCGTGTACTGTGTGTGTTTTTGCGTGTGTTCGATCGAGTGGCAGCAAAAGGGCAACTAAATTAACTCACGTCGAAAAAGGTAGGATGGGCCATTCTAGTATGTAAAGATGTGATTAGCTAGGATGAAGGGAGTTAAAGTGGGGGATCATAAAGCAAACAACGAAAGGAGACTGGTGTTGGCAAATTTAATATATTTCACCGTCATATTACGACCAATGCACATGAAATTTTAAGCAAAAAGCGTCTATATTTATTCCCATTTGCAAACAGCTGTGCAATAAAATAAACAATAGCAAACTATTAGAATGTGTTATCTACTTTCCCGTTTCACCTTTGACACGTCCTAAGTCGTACGATCATAAAACGTGATACCGTTGACAGCACAAAGCGTTTGCAAACTTCTTTAAAACATTCCTCGTAAATTGGTGTCGCTTGAAACATCGGGCATCTCCTTTCAATGCTGCGCCAGTTTACACAAACACCCCACGAAGCTCCCTCTGAGGGCCCTGGCCCTGGCGTTTGCTTGGCGGTCACCGGGAACGCTTCAGAGAGAAGAGAATATCAATAGAATATCACCAAAGGGCAGTTGGTTGCACAGTGCGGGAAACGAGGAGAAAGGCGAACGTACCACGGGTCAAACGTTTATCATCGAGATTAAATCCGCCACAATGTGCATTGGTTTGCCTGTGTGCGGGTGCGTGTGCTGTAGTGCGCATTCGGGCTGGATAAAATCGCATCTTATCCGGCCGTTGGAGTATTTGCCGCTGCCAGCAAAGGCAAACGCCGTTGTTGCGCTGGTATTTCTAGATGGACAACAAATAGTTTGTACGGTACACGGTTCGGTACAAGTACACATACAATGCAAAGATCCCGTGGCCGGAGGTTTGGTATGGATTATGAATTCCGATGCGGCTGGTGCTTTGATCCTTGGTGTCGTTTATCACAATGACAGGTGGTGATAGGGATAGGGAGGTGCTGTTTGGGGAGCTTCGTAACATCTCCAATGTTCGGATTGCACCGAAACAATGAAGAGGGGTGGCCGCTTTCAGACTAGTGGAGCCCGCAGTTCCGTCTTCCATTTGGCGCCGTTTTGTGCGATATCGAATTGTATCAATATCAGAAGGTACGTTGCAAGCGACCCGACGATCTGGCGCAACGGCGTGTAGCAAATAGAAACAATTACCGATGGTAAATATTTTACCCCACACACCCGGTGGTTGTGGCAAGGACTGGGCAAGCCTGGAGGATAGCTTCTAATACTCACATTAAACATTAGCCCATGATCGATGGTGAACAGACCACTGGCGGTGAATTCGATCCGCTGTTGATGTAGCTGCAGCGAAAGCAGACGCACCTGTTGTATACGTATCCACGGCCACGGCAGCATGTGTATCGTGAAGGAGGATAGGAGATGCATTAGTTGTGTACGTGTGTTTGTAGTTTGTAATTAGTTTTAGTGTGAGCGTTTATAAATTATGATGTTTTGCTAGCGCGCCCCATTTAGTCGATTCCGATCCGATTATGGTGTGAAGGAAGGCTATGGGGAGAACATACGGCAGGCAATACGTCGATACGTGTTTGAAAAAAAAACCCACGCCAGCGATGTTTTGGGAAGGTAGACAAGTTGGTTTGTGAAAACAGTGAGTGGTTCACGATAATTTGCATTACATGAGGATTAAATCAAATTGTTTCCATGAATCACACAGTATGGATGATTAATACTATTTCCACCTCATAATACGGCATTTTCAATCCTGTCAAAGTCTTTTTAGTTCTTTACCCAGGAAATAGATAGTGTGTGATACTTTCCTCAGTCTGTTATTTGATGATTAATTGAATTCGATTCGAATGTTATTATAATTAATATCCACTTTACAGTGGTTATCAGTTTCAAATAGTTGGTCCTTCTCATAAATATAAGTTTCTGTGACATGGTGCTGTATGGTCGTCGATAAGACAAGAAGCTTCATGTACAGGAATTTAACCTCAAAAGGATTGTACTATTCTCCAAACGAATGTTATAAACTAAGACTGGACGATTTCGATTTCGAACTTCATGTAGTTCTAATTGTGCTCATATTCTTCCAACACATCCATACACTCCAAAAGTTTGAAACATAATTGAATCCTCATTCCGTATCACAATTATGCAAATTTCGAAACACAATCAAAATGGTCGGTTGGATGCTCGCCCTATACGGGTGCACCTCGAAAACATGCTCCAAAACAAGGCTTTAACAAAACTGCTGCATATAATTGGCCAGCAGTTCGGTAAGTGCCTACATTCATTGTGCCCAAAGGGCCTGAAAGCAAGTACGAAAAAATAACACATAAACGATGTCCGAATTGTAGAATACCCATCGTGCTAAGAAATAAGCGATTGCGTTCAAATAGAAATATCCGGAGGAGGGTGGAAATTATGACCATTAATTAGCAAGTGAGGCTGACAGCGTAAACGTAGCTACTGCTGCTGCCAATGGTTCTGCTTCACATCCGGTGTGTTGCGCGTAGTGGGTCTACTAAAACCGGACCTAGCAGGCAGTCCCAATATTGACCACAAATCATCGCCATCTCGTGTGAAACAATTCGGCTATTCGGGTGGTCCAGACCGGTTATGTTCTGTGAGAAGAGTTTCGGCCTAAAAACACACATGCACACCCACACACACACATACATGCTTGTACACAAAAAGACGGATATCGAATCAATTTACCGGAAAGTTGCAACAATGGGGCGTTACATAATTCATAACACATTCGGGGTGGTTGTACATTCTAATGCAAATTGCTGGTGATGCTGCCGGTGCTGCTGTTGCTGCTGCTGCTGGAGTGTCATAGTTTTGCGTCCAACCACCAGCACGCGATCACGCGGTGCGGTTGTGCGTTCCGGACAACCAGAACCACGCACACCAGAGATTGTATTGGGCAGTTGAATCGAATGTGCGTACGTGTACGTGTGTGTTATGGGTGGGAAAACCACAAAATATGCAAACGCGCACTGCACACGAGGGAAAGGGAGCAGAGGGTCTGTCAGATCCGGGTCAGTATGGTATGGCATATTAAAAACATAACTTTTCCTCCTGAGTGACAATTGCATCCTGCGGTGGGTGAACGGGAAATGGGAGAAAGAGGAAGGGTGAAGGGCAAAAGAAACAAAAAATCCATCGCTTGAAGGGGAGTGCAATGCGCCATTAACAAAACGGAATGACGCTCAAATAAAAACAGGAGCCTTACCTCCCAACCTAAAACGCACTTTTGTACTCACGCATTCTCTACTCTACCCTCCCGCCCCCCTCCCCTTTTCGCCCCCTCCCCCACTGAACAAGGCTTACCATCGATTTCGTGTCGGGGCAATTTGTTTTCCAGCCCAGTCCATGTATGAGGCTGCCTATTTTTTGGGCCTGCCATGTGCCGTTGGAGCATTGTAGAGAGAAATAGAGAGAGAGAGCGTTGGTGACCGATAATGAAACGTACGACAATAAAACAAGAAGCCTGGGCGCGCACCCCAGTGGACAAACGGAAAACACCCCGGGTGGAAAAGTGAAAAGCAGGATTTTATGTGCCGCAATTTCAGTGCCGTACCGAAAGTGCAATCATTTAACGGTATCGGTAGGTGTATGGGCACAAGCAAGCAACACAAGCAAGAGAAGAAAACGTCAGAAACAATATTTTTGGGAGTCTCTGTGTGTCTGATCTATAATGAAAAAAAAAAAACGTTGAACGTACACCAGAAACAAAGCTTTTGTTAAGGGGATAGTTTTGTAGTGCTTTTTGGGCTTAAAAAGAGATAGGAACAAAGAGAGAGAGAGAGAGAGAGAATGTGTGGCGAAAGGGAAGGAAAGCACTACTTAATTTGTCATTGAAATGCAAACGAAATTGCAATCACTTTTGGGTGGTGCAATGGGCAAACAATCTGCACGCTGATTTATTATACACATACAATTATTCATAATAATAATCATCATCATCGTTGGCGGCGTCGTCATTGTTATTACTGTTTTTGGGAGAGCGGACTGGTACGAATAAATCGTAACGATCATTATCTGCAACGCGTGCGCGATGTTTTTGCAGGCGCGCATAATGCATTTCGTGTCAATTTTTGCATCAAGATCGCGAGGGAAACAAAAAGGAAAATGCTGTTTACCCTGTAATGGGTATGTTGGTTGCTTGCGCTGTAAAACTTATGGTATGGAATAATAATTATTAAGTTTGATGAATTTTCCGTAATAATTACTCGTGTAGAGATACCGAATTTCGTGGAAAATGTGTATACCAATTTGATTGAAATCCAATGTTACAAAAAAGCTTTTGCTACATTTCTGCAGGATAGCGAATGTGCAGAATGCTTTCACCTACTTGTTTTATCTTCTTCTAAGTTTGGTGTGACCATTTGCACCAACATGCTAAGCCACCTGCTTTGTTGCTACTGGTCCACAGAATATGTAGAGTGAAACTGTGCTCTGGGCATTCTGTTTTACAAATCAAATAGACTTCCAGTGTGGCAAGGGATTTGTTGTTAGAGCGATGAAGCAACCGGAAGCAAGAGAAACGGCTTGCAATTGTGCATCCGTAACCGAGTGTGCAACTATTTTCTAAAACCGGGGTGTCACTTAATTAGCATATCTTTGCATAGATCGAAACAACGTTTGTCTGTGCTGTGTCGAACCCTGTGGCGTGGTGGTTGTGCCTGCGAGATGAGTGCTTATGCTGTGAACCAAGTGCTGTGATTGCTGTGCATTCGGTGAAAGAGAAGAAAAAACTGTAGCTGCAGCTGAGTGCATCCTCTTCATAGGATGTGCATAAAGCCCAGCGTATGTGTGTGTGTGTGTGTCCATGGAAGGGTGGGGGGAAAATGCATCATGCCGTTTGCCATGCTCTACCATATCCATCCATCTCAACATGGTCGGATAGGGGAGTAGGGGTATCGCAAAAAAGGGAAAGGATTAGGCAGACACACATACACGTATGCAGAAACTGGAAACAATACGACACAAAATCACACCAGCAACGGACCAGGGATCCCTTCTGCGTGGAATGTTTTTCCTCAATTACCTCGTTTTTTGCCGAATTACACACGTTGCAGATGCGCAGAATGCGAAACGTCGATATGAATGCCCACGAGAGCGTACTCAAGACCTCCCAGAAGGTTGGTAGCAGCTCGGCCGGTGTTGCCCACTGACCCAACCACAGCATACTGGTGGGATGGAATGCGAAAAAAGGGAAACAAATGGACAGCGTTAGAGAGTAGGTGTGCCATGGTCAGATGGTTGGGAATTGCAACGCCATCGAGCCTTTCGCAGTAACGGGTAATCACACATACACACGTTTTAAAATGTAATTAAATAATAAAATCAATCGCTTGGTATGAACGCGGGTGATTGAGTAGAGTATGTGCGAATAAGTTATGGATTTTTCGGAAAGATTCCACGTCCACGCACGGACGTTGATTCGGAGATAGGCAGTTATGTAATTTGCAACACACAGCCACAGCAAGAATTTGCCAGAATATTGTTTAATGTAATGGGGAATAGCAATTAAACTTTTGCAATATATCTGGATTTTTTTATTCTCTTGTTATCTGGAGCTATTTCATGAGTTCACGAGCGAGAGACATGTCAAGAGTAGTTAATACCCTATTCACTGTTGAATTTAATATTATATAATTGTTACAATCAAGGAGAATAAAACTACCAAAGTTTCATAATTTTTCCCTTATCTGTATTGTGGCAATTTTTAATTTATTTCACTCGCTACATCTTCCCTCCCCATAAAACATGCAATTAATAAAGCAATAGCAAAAGTATAAAAATAAATTGTACCGCTTTCATCTCTTGAAGTGTGAGTGTGTGTATGGGCATTAAACATCACATAAACCTATCCTGCCTCCACACCACAGTAAAAGAAATTGACTGTAAAGGGTTCCCATTCCCATTTTCTCTCTCACAGAGCGCGCTGGCTAAAGTTGAAGTTTTAATCGTCGAACCATTATGCACGGTTTAATGAGCAACAGTGCAGTGGGAATGCAACTGCCGCAGAAAGTGCGAATGCCAGCGAAACGGCTGATGAGAAGAGAAGAGCAAATGAAAATAAAAGAAACACACTACAATACTTGCCGAAAAAGTTTCATCGTGCAGTAGTAGAGCAGCGTCGTGAGCGTTACGAACAGCGTCATCAGGATGAAAATCAACTGCGCCCCGTACGCTTTATTAATATTCAGCGATAATAAATGCAAATGTGTGTATAAATTTTTTATGTCATTAATTATTTTCGCTCTGATGTGGCGCTCGCACGCTGTTGGCTGCAAGTGGTCCGCCGCTCGGAGCAGGCTGGCAACGAGCAGCGGAAATTGGTCCGGTAGTGGTGTTTTTTGCGTTCGCGGCGGCATCACCACCGATGGAGCAGCCTGGTTGACCGTAATTATTTTATGCTGCTGCCGCTTGATTTTATGCCATCGCCCACCACCCCGAGGGATGGATGGTTCATGCGGCGCGGTCGTGTTTGCATTGGCCGCGCGTTCGATTGGGCCGGTTCGCGATTGATGATGCGGCTTGGCGGTGGCTGAACTGATTTCACTCAACAGCTCCAGCGTGGTGGAGACGGTTTCGCCCCTATCCGGAGGCTTCGCGTCACGTCGAAAGCGCTCGTAATGGGCCTGCTCCTCGTCGGTGCCGTAAGCGGTCAGCTCGACGAGCAGATCGTTGATCAGCTGGAGACGGTTTTTAATCAACTGCACAAAGGCCACGTACTGCAGCTCAACCGTCGAGCTGGTGAGCATCGTGATGAAGCACTCGAAGATGCAGTACTCGGACGCAGGGATGAAATCGCTCATGTACATGATGCAGTTGTACCATTCGGCAAATCCGATGCAGAGAAATACGAATGTCATGTGCAGGCAGATAAATCTGGCAAATTTTCGGGGAAGCGTGATTGAATACACACACGGACGCAACACGAATGTTGATTGATTGTAAAATTGGAACAACACCACTCACCTGCACCACTGGCCGTGCTTCGGTACCACCGACAGTCGGTCGGCAATTTGTTCGTCAAGCAGCAGCACGCCCAACACAATGGCCGTCAGCGAACGGTGGTTGGCGAGGGCGACCGCATGCAGTAACCAAAACAGTATCAAGCCCGAGTACCGGTTGTAGACATCGATGACTATCGATACAAAGTTCGCTTCGACCTGTTGCTGCCTGTCGACCGTTGGCGTTGAATCGGGTCCGGGTTTGCCACCATCCTCGCCCGTTCCAACGCTGTACGCGTCCGTGTAGTTAATGTAAAGATGAAACGCACTGTACGCTGTCACGACTGCCAGCACGTACAGTGTGCTGCAACGGTTAAAACGGGAGGACCAGCCACCGAACGGCCACAAAGCGAACGTGCTTGATAGAATGTGAAGTGGTCGGAAGCATCGCAGGAACTGCTGTCGTGAGTAGTCCGGAGGAGAGGCGGCACTTGGTGGCTTTCCGGTGTTTATTCCATTCATCGGATAAGCAGCTTCTTCAGTGCAGTCGTAGCCGTGGGATCGAAGTGGGGGTGAAACTGCGAAAAGACTTTATTTCCTCAAGTACAAGCAAGAAAGTGCACCCTTGCAACACATCACTCCACTGGAAATGGTTCAACACTTCGAAGCGGGAGGAGAATTCTTTTCATCGAGCACGGCACACTGTGTTACTGGACTGGCTATAGCGATTGGTACGACGTACAAGCCACTCCGACGCGAACCAAACATGATTAATGTTCTTGCCTGATGGGTTGCAATTAACCTCAAAGTAAAGTGAGTCATAATTGAGCGTGTGTTAGAACGCAGTTCACGCTTCGGGTGAGATGTTTTATTAATACATGCGTAAGTGTTAATTTGATTGGTTCTGGCACCGTTGAGCAGTGATTGTAGAGATGTAGTGGGAAGGTTAAGTTTAGCTCTTTTACTTTTACTGAAACGGTGGTTTTCTCCCGATGATTGTACAACGTTGCATGCCTCTGAAGTTATGCAATCTGACATTACAAAAGGTGCTTAAGCGCTTGTTGTACGGCAATTCAGAACCATTTGCTCCAACCATGCTAGAAATGACACTCATCGTGATACGATTCGGTCACATAATGATGCTTTCCCGGAGCGTTTATTGATCATTCACATTCATGAACGCCCCGCTGCGCCCGCAATGGTACCATAACGGACGGTCAGTGAAGAACCGGGTTGGGGCGCTGAGTTGGCATCGAGCGCGATGATTATAATCATGATTGCATAAATTTCCCGTTCACTGATCACCACGTTCGGTCCTCCACATGGGCAATTTCGTAGCATATGCATTTAAATCGGGTAATTAAAGGGCAATGCCGAAACGCGTCGAATGCGAAACAACGTTGTTTGTATGATTTTTCCTGAAAAACCCATGTGTGGCAGGCGTTTGGTTATGGCCGAGTGTACAACAATCGAACGGCTTAATCACCGTTAAACGATTGATCGAATTGAATCAAAATGATTAGGTACGTTGTTGTAGCACCAATAATCTGAAAGATAGAGCAACACATAATTAGATCTGGCAGCTGTTTGGCGCGGAAATGAAACCAGTACCGCATGGAATAATGTCAGATCGATGGTGAAGAGTCCACAACAGGAGATGCTCGTCTTGACATTCCGAAACACTAGTTGTTCTTGAGAAATCTATAAAAAGTGTATTGGAATGCGAATAGAAAATAAATGTGGAAAACAGGAGAGCTAACGTTACCGTGCCAAAGTTGATTCGTTGGCATGGTCCGTAAACGTTTGGCATCCTTAGAAGATGAACTGTCCGACGTGCCTCCTCCACTGTATCGTGACTGAAGTAGCACAGTACAAATATCTCTACCACAAACCAAACCACCCAGTACACAGTTTCAAGAAAGTCTTCCGTACTGTCGCCCTGCTGAACCTTGGCCTCCGCATACCGGACGGACATCATGCATGTGTTATACCCCAGCTCCACCAGTGTCACGAACTGGTAAAGCAGCAGGATCGTGTTTTGCACTCCGAAACAGCAGTTAAGCAGCCCGATCGCCTTGAGGAGCTGGTCATGGATGCGGACGAGATGACGCACCGACTCGTACGCCGCCTCACTGCCACGTCCTAGATGGGGCAGCAGTTGGAGCAGCCAGCGGTTAAGCAGTTTCAACCGCTCGCTGATTAGCAACGCAAACGCCACAAACTGTAGCTCACTGATAACGCAAAGCGTTTGAGGTATGATGCAAAGCAGCAGGCAGTTGGAAGAGAATGGGGAACCACTGTCACGGATGTACATGAGGCAGTTGGTTACCTCCAGCACTGCCTTCACACCGACACCCAGGATTAGCATTAGCAGTACGTTACTGTTAGTAGGAGAGATGAAGTAACGCTGAATTATGTTGGAAAAAAGTTGTTGAATAACTTACCGTAGCCAGACAATATTGTTGACTTTAACCTTCGTGATGGCCGATAGTCCAGCAGTTCGAACCATCTCCGGTATTGCCTGATCGACACTCAGCAACACCTGAATAAGGCGACTAAATGCTGGCTGACGAACGAGAGATACCATCACTATACCCAACACCAGTATGCAACCGATGTACTGATTCTTAAGATCGATCGCCACACGCACCAAGTTGGAATCGGTCAGCTTACCCGACTGGCTCAGCGAGGACAGGATGTGATACGAAGCATAAGCTAAGCTGCATCCCAAAGCATGCAGCACACCAATAAAAGAAAAGGCCAACGGTTTGCCATCCTTTCCTTTGAAGCGCTTAACTGGAATATCTGCTGTTCCTATTTTAACACATTTGTCACTTTTACATCCAGCATACGTATCGAGAAAATGACAAAGTGGTAAATATGTGAAAGTATTTAAGCAGCCCACTTTGGAGATGATATAGAGCGGTATAATGGCGTTTTGTAGACTGATGCTCCATGCGAATACCTTTCGACGAGGCATTGCAACCAAGAGTTACTACCAATATACGAAAGAATGTGTTAAATATGCTAAAATGCGACTTCGGATTGGATTGGTGGCTATTTAATAATTGATGCACTCCTTTCGCCATTGTCAGATTGTGACAAGATATGTCATTTCATATGAAGAAGATTAATTGATTATATTATAATCACATACTACTGCAAGCAGGCCCACTTTATTTAGGGTTGTATGAAAAAGGCAATAACTAATGATCAAAGTTCATACTAAGCTAAGCAGCTGAAAGAATCATTCTATCTGCTTGATATTCAAACGATAGTGACGTGATCTCTTTATAATATCTTCATAAATAGATGCCAACAAAAGAATCGTAAGATAAATCTGAAGTCAAGGGTACATTTGCTTTGTTTTCATACGCTATCAAGTATTAAAGCTTAGATAAACTAATTCCAAGTCGTACATAAGCCATCGTTTGAGAGTTTCAGTGACATTATACTTGCATCTCTGCAAAAAAAACAGAAACAAAGGAAAGAAAACGGAAATTATTTATCAAACATGCTTATCTTACAACCACAAGCAGGTCTAAGAGAGCTATGGTTTAAACTCAGTTTTTCTTCAGCAGTGTTCGGGTGTGGTCCTGTAAAATAGTTCTTCAACATGAAAGTGAAATGTGTGATTTATTTGACTCTGTTGTAAGTATAATGCTCCGAAAAGGTATAGTTTTGTATGTACAAGCTCTTTAATTTCCATTACAAACAGATACTGTGTGTATTGCACAACAGCTGCAACGACAACACCCTCATCGAGTGCCAATAAAATACACTATCGATGTACAACACAAGGCTATTATTATTCTGAAGCAAAATTTTCCAATGTAATCATCGACGAATCAACAATACCACTATTCACATGTGATTCTACATCACAGAAACAAACAGTGAAATTCGAAATGTCATCAATCCAAGAAGTACCCAAAAAGTTGTTCGACACATTTTCCAATTTATTGGTGGCCAACTTTACCCGTAGTGGAATCAAATACATCAATCGATACAGTTTGGACAGGGCAGTCAATCTTCAAAAGCTGGATTTGTCTAGCAATGCAATCGAACAGCTTAATGCAAATTGTTTTTCGGGAGCGACTGCCCTTCTTGAGCTGAATCTTTCGTTCAACAATATCAGCTCAATCGATAAATTGGCATTCAACACACTATTAAATCTGATATTGCTTCGGTTGACTGGAAACAAGCTTCGATCGTTGGATAACAAAGTATTTGAACCACTTAAATCATTGCGTACGATTTATCTCAACTCCAACGAGCTGCAGGTCATTGAGTCGGGCACAATTGCTAAAAATACTAAACTGCAATTTCTTCTTCTGCAAAACAACCACATCAATATGGTTGAAGAAGAAGCATTTTTAGTTGAAAATTTAGAAGCATCTTCGTCAAATTTGACCATTGTCTCTTTAAGCAATAATAAGCTAACGAAATTGAATTTGGGAACGATAAAAGTCAATCAGTTGTATCTTACGAACAATACGCTAGAGGCGCTTCATCTATCGCCGTGGATTGGAACGGTTTACGCGGAAAACAATATAATATCGAATGTTACAGTGAGTGATGTGACAAACATGCAACTAAAAACGTTAAGGTTGGCAAATAACTCGATCACATCTCTAGAATCGATACAGCAATTCCATTCGCTCGTCGACCTGGATCTGTCCAATAATCACATCGGACCATTGAACATCACTAGCCTTGCAAAGCTAGCCAATCTTCAGCAATTGGGACTAGAACGGACGTTCATTTCCAACCTCCAGCACGGAACCTTTGCACAACAACAATCTCTCAAATGGTTGGATATATCCTACAACAACCTCGATCGGTTTGACTTTGACATTCTTACATCATCTGCAGCGCTTCAGCAGATCTTTCTGGACGGTAATCGGCTAAAGTCACTGAACTATGAGCATCTGAAGAAAACGTTCCCGGCGCTGGTAAAAATCGGCTTGTCGGAAAACAACTGGAACTGTACATATCTGATCCAGCTTGTGCGCTATTGTAACGAACATTCAATCGAACTGTTCAAGTCCCAAGCGGTACAGAATCAGACCAACGTCAAGGGTATCTATTGTTTCGACGACAAGAATCCGCTGGCCAACTGGAACAACACATTGCAACATGTGCAGGCGCTGCATCCTCATCTGAACAGCACCACCGAGGATAGTGCCCTGCAAACGTTGCTGCAAAGTGTGCTGGATGACGTGAAACGGTTTAGTGAGAACCATGCGGACGTAGCGAATCAAACCAGCAAGCTGGATGGTGCTGTGTACGATCTGACGAAGAATCAGTTCAACATCCAGAAGGATGTGAACAGTTTGAGACAGTCACTATTCGAGATACGGCTTGCATTGGTGGCGAACCGTACGAACGGAAGCGTTGGGGCGGATAACGACGAGCTACGGCGTATGATCGAGACGGCAAACAATCTGACGCTGGACAAGCAGGAGCTGCGTGCCAAAACACTCGAGTTTAAGATATACGAGCAGACGTTTAAGGTGGATAAGGCGTTGGAGTTGGCGCAGGAAAGTATAGATAAGAACACAGTCCTAGGCAAACGAGTCGAGCAGTGGATCAGCAACATTGTGAGCACGAGTGGTATGTTGGGGCAGGATCGGTTACTAGTACATCAGAGTGCAGCACAAGTTGAAGGTAGCGGTGGAAATGGCAATGGAGTGAATATTGCAGTGTTGGTTATGCTTTGTGTCCTAATAGGGTTGATCATGATTGGAATTTTTAAATTAAACCGTGGATCGTACGGTGTTGAACGAAGGCGCTATGCTAACAGAGATAGCAGCATGGCAACGATAATCAATAATGATATCTAATTACAATATAGAACCCTATTTTCAAACACGTTACAAAGAGTAGCATGTCGCGTTTATAAATAAAAAAAACACACACATTTGTTAGAATGGTTATAGGTCATTTCATCATGAGTTCTGATATTTTAATTTGTATATTGATTTATTTTTATTTGTTTTACAACTGCTTTCGGTCGATAAGCCTCGATCGATAGCAATCATAGATAGACTCAAAAATCTACCATCCAGCAACCTTTTACCCTATTAAAGGGGAATTCGAGCAGCAAAAAACCCTCCAATGACAGTAACCATGGAACAGGCGTTACAAAATGACATTTCTTTTAAAATAACATTTCATTTTAGGATACTTACGTATGGGAGACTATACATTGAATCGTTTATACGTGTAAAGACTATACGTTCATAAAGGGCCGTTTTTGAATCCATAATTGTGACTTGTTGTAAAAAATGTCGTTTGGAGACATTTGATTTTTTTCACTGTGATATAGTTATATGCTACTCATTACATAGTTTAGGCTTCCAAGAATCAAACTGCGTTCTTTTATGTTTAACTTCGTCTAAAAGATGTTGATCTTCTGGTATCAAGATTCATGCTAACGGTTTCATTGATTAACGTTGCTATTCAATAACGCCACGAAGTAAACTTCGTTGAAGATTGATCGCCATGAACTTGACTTACTGGTAATAAACATAACTGTCGTAGCCTCATCAAACAGTTTCTAGAATCGAAAGCAAAGCAAAGAAAATGAAAACAATTGATCATGCATGCTTATCTCTCACTTGCAATCCGGTCTAGAGCAGCAGTCTATTACTTATGCCGAATCGATTAAATTCAGTTTTGCTACAACAGTATTCGAGTGTGGCTCTGTGATCGTGTACTTCATCATGCAACGGAAATGTGTGATTCATTTGATACTATTGTAAGTAGAATGTTTTGAATGGTGTAGTTTGCTTCCACACAAGCTGTAACATTTACTCTACAAACAGATGGTTCATCGTTGGTACAAATGGATGTGTAGCAGAGGAATACCATTGCAATCTTGAATACTATTCCCATGTTGTGTCATTTTCCAATGTAGTCGTCGAAGGATCAGCAATGCCTCGCTTCTCGTGTAGTAACAGCGATAACATTGCAGATCTTATATTCAAGATGTCATTATTGGAAGAGGTGCCCAAACAGTTGTTTGCTACTTTTCCTAATTTAGTGGTGGCAAACTTCACCAGGAGTGGAATCAAACGTATCAATCGATACAGTCTGAACAGAGCAGTACATCTTAAAAATCTTTATTTAAAAAGCAACGAATTGCAAGAGTTAAACGCGGATTGTTTTTATGGAGCAGCAGCACTTCTTGACCTTGATCTTTCGTTCAACAATATCAGCTCAATTGATAGAATGGCGTTCAATACACTGTCCAAGCTGTTGGTACTTTGGATGTCTGGAAACAAGCTACGATCGTTGGATAGTAGAGTATTCGAGCCACTCCAATCGATACGTACAATTTATCTCAACTCTAATGAGCTCCAGGTCATTGAAGCAGGTCTGTTTGTCGCAAACCATAAATTGAAAAATATTCTTTTGCATAGCAATCACATCAGTGTGATTGAAGAAGGAGCATTTAGAGACGAAAAATCTACAGAGTCATCGACAGCACTGCTCATACTGTCTCTGAGCAATAATGAGCTAACGAAATTGAATGTGGAAAAAGTTAAAATAATTCAGCTGTATCTTACAAACAATACGCTGGAGGCAATTCTCCTATCGCCATGGGTTCAAACACTTTACGCGGAAAACAATAGAATATCGAATGTTACAGTAAGTGATGTGACAAACATGCAACTAAAAACGTTAAGGTTGGCAAATAACTCGATCACATCTCTAGAATCGATACAATTATTTCATTCACTAAACGAACTGGATTTATCAAATAATTATATCGGTCCATTGAACATCACTTGTCTAACAAAGCTAGTCATCCTGAAAGAATTGAGACTACAGCGAACGTTCATTTCCAACCTCCAGCACGGAACCTTTGCACAACAACAATCTCTCAAATGGTTGGATATATCCTACAACAACCTCGATCGGTTTGACTTTGACATTCTTACATCATCTGCAGCGCTTCAGCAGATCTTTCTGGACGGTAATCGGCTAAAGTCGCTGAACTATGAGCATCTGAAGAAAACGTTCCCGGCGCTGGTAAAAATCGGCTTGTCGGAAAACAACTGGAACTGTACATATCTGATCCAGCTTGTGCGCTATTGTAACGAACATTCAATCGAACTGTTCAAGTCTCAAGCAATACAGATTCAGACGAACATCAACGGTATCTATTGTTTCGACGACAAGAATCCGGTGACCAACTGGAACAACACACTTCACCAGGTGCAGGCACTTGATCCTCATCTGAACGGCACCACCGAGGATAGTGTTCTGCAAACGTTGCTGCCAAGTATGATGGATGACACGAAACGGTTCAGTGAAAATCATACAGACGTAGGGAACCAAACCAGCAAGCTGGATTGGATAATACATGACTTTACAAGGAATCAGTTCACCCTAATTATTGCAGTATTGGTTATAGTGTGTCTCATACTGGGAGTGAATGTGTATTTCCTTGTGAAATATCATCGTAGGTCGTGTAGTGTTGAAAGAAATCCCTATGACAACAGGGACAACAGCGTGGGAATGATCATTGAATAATGATATGGATCCAATACACAGATGTATTTTATTCTTCGATAGTTTATTTTGATCTGAAAAATGCGATAGTAAACTAAAATATAAACATGACATTTGCATGACATTGGGTCATTTCATCATTTACTGTTTTGGATGAATATTTATTTATATGTGAAAATGATTATTTTTATTTGAGTCTAAATCTGATTGAGATCTGATCTGAAACGCGAGTCCTTCTAGTAAAATTTTAATTATTTGCTTGAAGAGTAAAGTTTGGGCGTATGGGACGATATGCTTTTTTATAGTTATAATTAAACTCATGCAACTGCTTTGCTTTTTTATTTTTATTTCTAGTTAAAGGATAAGATTATTTCTTAAATTTTGCTTTTGGTCACGAATAGCTGAAAGTTATTACCGCGAATTCTTGGGCTAACGGGAATTGTTGTATATGCAAAATTTGCCTTGCACTATGCGATGTTTTACTGTCTTTCTCTAATCGCGGTTCGTCGTCACGCAGTGATGGGAACTTGCCAAGCTAGCTTGGCTTACTGGTGTAGCAAATGTAATTGACCTAACCTGACTTGCGGAAAGCAAAGAAAGCGGAAACATTTTATCAAGCCTTATCTCACACTCAAGAGCCGGTCTACAGCAGCTGTTTCGAAACGATTTGACTCAGTTTTGCTTCAGAAGTGTACGAGTGTGGTTCTGTTAAAGCTACATTATGCAAGGGCAGCGGGTGTTTTTTTTAATTCTATTGTAAGTAGAATGTTTCGAATAGTGTAGTTTGTTTCCTCACAATCTCTTATATTTACATTACTTACAGATGGTCCATCGTTGGTACAAATGGATATGAAGACCAGTATTATTGCGATCCTGATTACTCCTCACAAACCTCATTTGCCAATGTAATCGTCAATGGATCAACAGTGCCTAATTTTTCATGTAATTACCATTATAACGTTCAATATGTGCAGTTTGAGATGTCATCATTGGAAGAGGTGCCCAAACAGTTATTCGACACATTTCCTAATTTGGTGTTGGTAAACTTTACCATCAGTGGAATCAAATTCATCAATCGATACAGTCTGGACAGGGCAAGAAATCTTCAAAACCTGGATTTGTCTAGCAATGCAATCGAACAGCTCAATGCAAATTGTTTTTCGGGAGCGACTGCCCTTCTTGAGCTGAATCTTTCGTTCAACAAAATCAGCTCAATTGATAGAATGGCGTTCAATACACTGTCAAATCTGGAATTGCTTCGGTTGACTGGAAACAAGCTTCGATCGTTGGATAACAAAGTATTTGAACCACTTAAATCGTTACATACGATTTATCTCAACTCCAATGAGCTGCAGGTCATTGAAGCAGGTCTCTTTGTCGAAAATTCTAAATTGGAAAATATGCTTTTGCAAAACAACCACATCAGTATGGTAGAGGAGGGAGCTTTAGGAACCTTCATATCTACAGAGTCGATAGTTTCTTTAAGCAATAACAAGCTAACGAAATTGAATCTGGAAAAGATAAAAGTTACTCACTTATATCTCAACAATAATACGCTGGATACTCTTAATCTATCGCCGTGGATTGGAACAGTTTACGCGGAAAACAATATAATATCGAATGTTACAGTGAGTGATGTGACAAACATGCAACTAAAAACGTTAAGGTTGGCAAATAACTCGATCACATCTCTAGAATCGATACAGCAATTCCATTCGCTCGTCGACCTGGATCTGTCCAATAATCACATCGGACCATTGAACATCACTAGCCTTGCAAAGCTACCCAATCTTCAGCAATTGGGACTAGAACGGACGTTCATTTCCAACCTCCAGCACGGAACCTTTGCACAGCAACAATCTCTTAAATGGTTGGATATATCCTACAACAACCTCGATCGGTTTGACTTTGACATTCTTACGTCATCTGCAGCGCTTCAGCAGATCTTTCTGGACGGTAATCGGCTAAAGTCGCTGAACTATGAGCATCTGAAGAAAACGTTCCCGGCGCTGGTAAAAATCGGCTTGTCGGAAAACAACTGGAACTGTACATATCTGATCCAGCTTGTGCGCTATTGTAACGAACATTCAATCGAACTGTTCAAGTCCCAAGCGGTACAGAATCAGACCAACGTCAAGGGTATCTATTGTTTCGACGACAAGAATCCGCTGGCCAACTGGAACAACACATTGCAACATGTGCAGGCGCTGCATCCTCATCTGAACAGCACCACCGAGGATAGTGCCCTGCAAACGTTGCTGCAAAGTGTGCTGGATGACGTGAAACGGTTTAGTGAGAACCATGCGGACGTAGCGAATCAAACCAGCAAGCTGGATGGTGCTGTGTACGATCTGACGAAGAATCAGTTCAACATCCAGAAGGATGTGAACAGTTTGAGACAGTCACTATTCGAGATACGGCTTGCATTGGTGGCGAACCGTACGAACGGAAGCGTTGGGGCGGATAACGACGAGCTACGGCGTATGATCGAGACGGCAAACAATCTGACGCTGGACAAGCAGGAGCTGCGTGCCAAAACACTCGAGTTTAAGATATACGAGCAGACGTTTAAGGTGGATAAGGCGTTGGAGTTGGCAAGGGAAAATAGCGATAAGATTGTAGTTCTAGCGAAACGAGTCGAGCAGTGGATCAGCAACATTGTGAGCTCGGGTGGTGCTGCTGGTATGCTGGGTCATGATAGGCTGCCAATCCATCAGAGTGCAGCACAAGTTGAGGTCAGCAGCGGAAATGGCAATGGGCTGATTATTGCAATGTTGGTTGTGATGTGTCTCATGATGGGAATGATTATGTTTATTATTGCAAAATTCATCCGGCGATCGTACAGTGTTGAACGAAGGCGCTATGCCAACAGAGATAGCAGCATGGCAACGATAATCAATAATGATATTTAATTCTAAAATGCATTGTGTTGCTTAGAGTTTGCTGTATCATGACTGTTAAAAGTAAAAACTTATTTCATATGGTTTGTATGTTTTACTTGTAAAATATTTGGAAGAAATCTTTTCCTTTTGAATGCTTTTCTCCTTGCGTTGGTAATTAAAGGTTTGACATTTATTTTCCATTAAAGGACTTTCAAATTACGCACCTTCACTGTCCGTTTCGTAAATCTTATCGCGTGCATCAGGGAACACAACTTCCTGAAACTTGCACGCGGCGTTTTTGAAATGGTGGTGGTGGTTTTAATCAATTTATGCCTGGCGGCAGGCGGTCTCGTTAGTAGCCCACCTCCGCTGAGCTGTTTTAAGCAGGGTGCACTTTGACGTTGCAGCAACGTCATAATCTAATTATGCGGTAATGTTATCGGAAGATATTAGGTGATAAAGTTTCACCAACGACGGAGCTACAAAAGTGGTAACGTGTGTGTGTGTGTGTGTGAGTTCCGAAAAGATAGTGGGTGGTTCCTTACTAGTTTAAATTATTTCATGCGTTTGGTGTCGGTTGCTGTTACCGTCTAGAGAAGGTGAATGGTGCCAAGAAGGATGTTACTAATTGACTTTTCAATTCCTCAACCGACACTTACATGCACGCGTGAGAAGGTGAGAAAGAAGCAATATAAAGTAAACATTAACCAAACGATTCTTCAGAAATGCAGAAAATAATTCCTCCTCTGTGGCAAAACCAAGATATTTAAGGCACATTTGGCAACTCTAGCTTGCGAAGTTGGATTTCATTTTATTCTACCAGTGTACGAAAATTCACACCCCATGCATCATCGTTTCGGTTGCATGGTATGATTGGTTGGTGCACTCAGTGCACATTACGCGCGTGCTTTCACGTAAAAGTTGTGTTGTGGGTGCCTTTTAGTTAGCTATAAATTATGCTCAATAAAACAAGGTCCAAAAAGTTACTGTACAGCCAGCCTAAATGCTCGGTCGCTTTTTTGCAAGTGTTTGTATGAGTTTAAGGGGAGAATGTGCACTCGAAACGTTCTGAATATGCTCGAGCCACTTCAACTTAGGTAATTTTTAGTATACTAATACACTCGGCGTTGATAAAAAAGTTGAGAAATTGTTTTCGCATCGTATAACACATCAATTCCGGACCCTTTCACAGCCCAGTTGAGTTAGTCATTGCAAGCAAATGGCAAAAACTGTTCAGTACACTGGGCCGGTCTGGTGGTACAGTCGTCAACTCGTACGACGTAACAACATGCTCGTCATCTGTTCAAGTCCAGAATAGACCGTGCCCCTATACGTATGACTGACTATCCTGCTATGGCAAGGTGTATGGATATTAGGAGGTGAAGTGCTTCAGAGCAAATTGACATTTCACGACTTGACATAACAATACTGGGGGCTCCGGTATTAAAATCGGGGAGGGCTGTAGGGGGGTATAGAAAATTGTATGCGATTTGACATAACAATACTCAATGATGGCGCCCGGAAAACGCGCTAGCAATTCACCTCCTTAATAAACACACCTTGTGCTATGGTTACAATAAGTCACTGAAAACCAAGCTCACTTCACTAAGTGGGTACAGGCAGGCCTTGACCGACAGCTGTTGTTGTGCCAAAGAAGAAGAAAAAGTGCAGTAGGCTGCGGTTTTAAGTGTCAATCACAAGAAGAAGAAATAGTAAAATAGCTGTGACGCATCGGTTTGCTGGTGGACAACAATTTGGTATATGGTAGAAGGTGGAGAAAAAACTATACAAAGATAATTGAGTTGCTATGTTAATCGATTTTTATTCGTTTGATTGATGAAACAGTCAAGGTTCAAGTTTTAAAAGTGCCTGTCGCAAAGCCAAACATTATAAAACAGGTCATCAGTTACATGAAATGTGAAACACAACTACAACTGCACCACATGTTATTTCATCCCATGACCACGAGTAAAGCAATTCCTACAATGAATGAAGGTTCGATCTTTTCCTGTACATTGCAACAAGCAAATACCACCCCGTTCTGGTATCAAGGAAAATCAAGGCTGAAGCTCCCTTTCCCGAAAATCCCTTCTTTCCGGTGTTGACTTCAGTTGGTTCCTGCTCGAAGTATCGGAAATCGTTGCACCATCGTAGGAAATTGGAGCTCGTTCATAATGGATTTATGAAGTGAACGCTTCCACAAAACCCTCGGACCCTACCGCTCTCCAGGCCTTGAGTTTCTAGGATGGCTAGGCCAAGTAGTTTCCATCCCGGTGGAGAAATAGAACCATCCTGTCCTGACAATCGAGCGGCGTGCTTTGGTGCAGAAAAAGAGATGTCAGTCGGTTTGCACCGAGTGATGGAAGATTCGGTACAGTTTCAGTGGTGGTGGTGGTGTCGGTGGCATTGTGACCATAAATAGTAGCATCCAACCAGCATCCAGAATCGTTGGTTTGGGAAGAAGGGAACCAAACTGTGGTGGATGAAGCAGCCCGCGTTTGATTGATACTGGATGCAATGAAGCACAACCAGGGAAATGGGTATAATCATTCACGCGGAAGTGCAATTGTGTGTGCGATGCAGTTAGAAACGGGTGTAGGGATGGTAGGTGTAGCCAGTTCGCCGGTTGGGCGGTGTATCGATTTCGTGAAGTGCATTTTTATCGACTCAATGGCATGCCCGTACGGCAGGCAAGCGTCCTAGTTTTCGCGAAAAGGGTACTGAAAATTGAAAATTATGGTAATGTGCGCACGTACCAGGTAGTTACATACAAATCGAACTGCAGCACTGTATTATGTGATATAGGACAAATATGTCGTGTTCATGCTTTCCGCCGCGACAAACCCTTTCGTTTGGAGTAGAGTTTGAGATGACAGGCGTAATGTACCATAGAAAGCTATATTTGATTCTAGCATGTTTTGAGAAGTACCTGACAAGAGCCGATTTTATCCATTTGTTTCCGATTAGGAGATAGGAAAGGTAGGAATTACTTCAATTTTGAAACAGAGATGGCAGATAGTGATGGCAAAAATAAACAACTTTATTTGGGAAGTGATGAAGGAAAAAAACAAACCAACATGCAATCCAAACATTGCGTCTAGACGAGAAATTATTCAATTTCCTGTCCATTTCCGTTAGGCCTGCCAAAATTTACAGCCGGCTTTGCGTGTGTGCAGTGGCTATACTTTTCCTTTGCAAGTTCTGTTGAACAGTTGTCAATTCAAACCGCTTTCTTAAATTGTTGCATAAATAGACTGTACGAATTTAGTGATCCTACAACTCTTTAATACAGAAGTCGATAAACTTTGCTTGGGCGCTCGATTCCTACCTGTCATGGGGGAAATACAGTAATAGCATCACACACATACGAAAACTCTAACAAGCATATGGGACTTGTTGGTGTTCTTCGTGTGTGTGTGAGTCTTTTTGTCAGCTTCACTTCCATTTTACCCAAGGGGTAAAGGACGTTTTTTGCCTAATATTTGGTGTGCTCTAGAGCTCACGGGTAAGTTTGTTTCTTTCCTACACTATAAGTGCGCTTACACAGTTACAAAAAAAGCCTCAGTCACGAAGGGATGATGGGTAAGGGTCGTCTTTTTTGTTGTTGCTTTGTTCATCTCCCTTTCTTCCTCTTTCCTCCCAACACACAGTTCCACGGCTTCCGAAGCATATCGATTGGGGCGTCCGTTCAATCTCGATATTGGCAATCGAGCGAGAGTGTCTATTAGGGAGGAAGAAGGGCGGTATGGAACGTTGTGGAATCCGACGATCTTTTGTTTAATTTAGAAATGGTAATTTCCAACGCCGGCAGGTAAGATAATACACACATACACTCTGCCGCATGGGAACGGTTACGAGCGGAAGCGAAGCAATAGGTGAACTTGTTAAAGCTGTGCGACTCGTATGTGAACATCCTCGCATACACTGTTATACGCTAGAACAATTTCCGCCCAATTTGACATATAAGTATTCGTTGCAGACCACATGGTTAGAGGCAACCCTGGATTATCACCGCCTATAATCATCGAATCTAATTAATTCGAGTTATTCATTTATCCCGCCGGAGCAGTCTCCCCAACCTGCATACTGGTGGAACTACTGGTAATGGACTGTCAAAATCTACAGCACTTGAGCTCGTTGGTCGGTTACAGGCGGTGTTTGGATATGGGTTTGCGTGTATGGTTTGATTAAAGCAAGCTTAGATAGTCCAAACTCTCCCAGATTCTAAAACGATGAGTAGATTGTGCAGTATCCTTTCACAGGAGGATCGTTTCCAGAGTTACTTACAATTGATTTTTTCACCCAATCCTGGCCACACAGCAAAATGGAGACGAGTGTAGGTCGGCTGGATCTCTTTAAGTTTTGGTCATAAAAATAAGGATCTGCCGAATGCCGAATAGTAGCCTCCACAGCTGGTGGTTAGTTTGGGTCGGATGCACCCGGCGGTTTTCCGTGGTAAAGATTAAGGGGTACGTTCATGTGTGAATTTCAGTCTCATCATTGTTCTGCCTTTATGGTCCAGTAACACAAAAGCACTCTACGGGTGGTTCCGACCGAAGTGAAAAGCATCCGGTGCTGTGCGAAAAATCCTTTCTTTCGCCATTATAATTTATCATAATCAGGGTTTACGACTGTTTACGGGATGAGGACAAAAAACGGTACCTCCTGATGCTTTTGCTTAGTGGCTGGTGGACCACTGAGGGAACTGTGTAAACTCCCCTATGCCATCACTCTTCGCTAAGCGAATGGAGATGTACACGTTTAGCTTTTCTGAGCAATTCGGTAGACGCAGTGTGCAGCATTAGATCGTATATGAATCGCATATAAAAATACCTAACTATTTTTCGTATGAAGCAATGCTTGAGTCAAGTGAATTGCGTTCATGTGGAAACCATTTTTCACATTCGTTGACGATTGACTGATACTTATTTTCATACTCGAGTGCTCTAAAGGTAAATTTTACAATCAAATGACTTTGATTTCGCATCTAGACACCTTCAAATCACAAATGAAATATATTTACGCATGAGATTGTAAAGACGATTTCCAACACGAGATTGTTATCGAATGAAGAACGAGCTATTGCACTGTAAAACCATTACCACTCAATACAAAGAACAATGTTTGATAAATTTCAGTAATTTCAAAAATGATAAAACTTCACTCTATCCACCAAATTCCTTGCAAAATCAATCATAAAAGATCATTTTATTTTAAATTGCCGAATGAGTTCGCAAAAAACTCTTCCCGCGCGACTAGTGTCAGCCGCCTCGGAATGCAATCAACATTAATCACATTTATTGAATTGCATCTGCAAACGTGCAAAGATTATCAGTTTTTGTCGCTGGCTTAACCGGCCACAAAGAAAACAAAACAAAAACTATCGACGAGAAGAACTGCGACACACTACAAACGAATACAATTTTCAATTTCCGGTCGATTATCTCGGATGGAGTTTGAATCGGGAATGGTCGGAGGTGGAAGGCCCTTTTTTCCCTCCCACTTTTTATGAATGCATAGGTGAGCGGATTGCCTGGAATCGGTCTGCCAGATAAAATAATATCACAAATTGAAAGATTATCAACCGCACCGAAAAAGTGTACCGGGATCTGGATTGAGCTGCGCGCAAAAGGCAATGCGATCGTGCTGATAATTCACTGCTGGTTGCTGTTGTGTTAAGTGTGTGTGTGTGTGTGTTTATGTGTGCGTGCGAATGTAAATGCCTTTCGATTCGGTGCTATTAGTGAGTGTGTGCGGATAGCGTAAAACTCAAAATTTGAAAATAAAATCGCATGGAGAATTCCCCTTTTTTGGTTAAACAAATAAAAAAGAGTACCCATTTGAAAGCACGCCCTTTGTTCAGCTTAATAGAATCAATTTAATTTGGCGGATTTATTCAATAGTGTCACTTAGTGTTAATTTTTTATAGGTTTGTTGAGAAAACATAGCTTATGAATAAACGATAAAAACGTTTGAACATTGTTTCTAACTTTAATACAATTTGTTAAAATCAACCATAAAGCTAATGAATAATGTGCTCTAGGCTCAACTATCGTTATTGATTATCTGTTCAAATTGGAAGCAAAAATGCGTGAAAACTTTCAAAACTGTGCCTCTTTAATAAAAACACATGTGTTAGTGCTCAACGGAAAGTGGAAAATTACTTTTTGGCACTTAGCATTCTAGCCCGTTGGAGCAGCTGTCCCTTCAGGGTAATGGGCAACAGTATCATGACTGCAAAGCGACTCAAAATACACGCACACACACACTATTGGGCATGATCAGATGGCGGTGTTTGAGTATCGACCTTTAAATCTATCATATGCAGAGTTTTGCGAGCGCTAGCAGTATTTAAGCACCGAAAAGCTGATTAAACTCTGAAGTAGAAAGTCTGTATGTCTGTGATGGTGTATGTTAAAGCATTTATTGTTACAGGTTTTTGTCACTTTCCCCGGTCAGCTGTGAATTATGCTTCGCTTAAAGAAGGCGCTTAGCATAGAGGGAAAATTAGCGGGGCAGTATCAACAGAGGAAAAAACGATAGACTAATATGTTTTACCAGCACTTCAGCGACTCACTGGTGAAGAGCTTTCCATGAGCATGTGGCTGATGCGGCTGTTTGTATGCGACAGTGTGGAAAAATAGTTCCCAGAATATATCACTTGAAGAAGAAAAGCAGCGGACAACGAAAATAAGACTTTTTTCGAGCAGGCAGGTGTCTTGCGATCACACACAAACACATTCAGATGCCTGTGTGGAAAAGTTTAGAAGAAATTTCATCAGTACCTGCACCGACCTAGAGCTCTGGAAGCTCTTAGAGTGTGTGTAGTGTATGGGTTGTTATTGAAGCAAAAAAGGGACAATCCTGCTTGCGAGGTAAAATTAAACCAGCCTTTCAGTTCCACTTGCCATCTGCACATGCCGGCAGCAGGAGGAGTGTGATGACTTTCTAAGATGAATTTATGGCCAGACATGCAAGACAGTTATCAAACAGGAGCGAGCCGAAATGAGAGCCCAAAGTGCTACGGATGTGTGAGTGAAAATTCATCCGTTTTCGTTAGAAGTTTTTTTATGAGTTTTCATGTGTTCTTAATGAAAGAAGAAAGGTGAATAGAGAAAACAGTGTTGCCGAAACTTTTTAAACAGTGTTGTATTTTTCATACAAACGATTCCATGGTTAGAACTAGGTATATGATGGTGTTTTACTAAAACTAGTTCAAAAAGGGGTCCTCAGCATGAAACAAACTTCTTTTTCGTAGTTTCGATTTCTTATTTATTGCCTTTCGATCGCTTTTATGCACAGCCAAAACCAACCCCCCAATGATAACTCCAATTCCTTCAGCCGCTTTAAGCTTAAAAAAGAAACGCCTGAAAGCCAAACGGTCGGAATGACATCACGCTTTGCACGAAAACTACATTCCAATCCCAAGCACAGTGGCGCCCCCTTTTTCCTGTTGGCCTCGTACTCGCCAACGTAAGACGAAGGGATTGTGTGTGTGGGGGGGGGGGGGGGGGTTTGGGTTATTCCAGCTCTACCCTCCGGGAAAAAAGAAACACATTTTCATTATGATGTCAACCACGACACGCCGCACGCCGTACTATGAATAACAAACAAACATACGCAGCCCGTTGCAGCCCTCGGAAAGAGTTCACGGAGGCCAGTGCACGGGAAAGAGAGTGAGAATATTTCAATTCCAGCCAACGGACGATGCGTACAAGATGAAAAATTCTTCCACGAAGCTGAGCCCAACGTACCACTGGGCTGCAACGGAATGCTACTAATACATTTGGCTTGGCATGCGGAAATGATAGTCCTGCGATGCACACGTTGTTTCAAGAAAACGTGGGAGGAAATAGAGAGAAAAACCACTCACGTGTAGTCCGAGAGTTGCATCAAGCACAAAAACGGATGGAAAATTGCAGTGGAAACAGTGGAATTTAAGATGATTTTGCAACAGAGTGGAAAGTTGGAAAAGCACTCGAGAAGGGTGAAAAAATTAATTCATTTAGCGTTAATAAATAGTAGAAAATTGCTTTTAAGGAGGTACAATAATGGCATGCAGGAAAGGTAATAGAGCCCAATTTACAGCTTTTCCTTCCTGGTCAGCGCAAAACAAATAGAAGAAATAAAAAACCTTCATTTTAGCCGTTCTGCACTTCAGTGTGACGAATCCATCTACACTTAATTCTGTCCATTCTTCTCAAGGATTGGCACGCTGCCTGAACACCTTCGACCATACCAGGATCGAATTCCAGCGAAGCAAGCAATACGCCATGAAGCAAGGATGAGCCTATGCATAAACATAATCACAAGCTTATCTAGCCTATATACTCGGGCGTGATAAAATTATCATTTTCCCACATTGACTCGACGTTTGTGTGTGTGTGTGTGTCGCAGGACTTTTATTCACCAGCCTCGGGACGGGTTTGAATGCGTCAAGATGGGTGACAGGGTGCAAATAACTTGAATTGATTATTGGCGCTCGAACGCCCGCTGGAAGTTGACTGTAAGAGGAAATGCGCCTTTAAAAGAAAACAACACAATCCTGACGCCAAGGGCCAACAAAGATATGATGGGTGGAATGTGCAAACAATCTTCAAGAAAGGGGAGAGAGAGAATAGCACTCCCACGTTGGCCATTTTCTACCAACGGGCGGGGCAGATTTGTTGTTTGTGTTCGGAGTGGAGCGATCAGTGACTCGTTCTGCGGCCATCCGGAAGTGTCATATGAAGCAATATTTAAAGATGGGAAATGCTGTGTCGTTCCTTAACCCTTTTGTCTATCGTTTGATCGCTGCGACACTTTCCATGTTGACTTTTCGTCTTTACTGTCCTAAGAAGTGGTAGGACGCGATGCTCGATTCCTGTTGTTTACAGAGATTGAAGAGTGATACTTTCGGGATGTTTACAAAGGGTCCAACCCATACCTGAATGTTCCTGTAAACAATGTTTCCAAAAATAGACTTTAGCTCACAAACAGCACTTTTCCTGGCCATGTGCTTTAATTTGTCAAGCCAAGAAAGCTTAAATCTATTATACTTCTGGGGCACACCGCGAAAGAGACACTTACCAACTATTCGCATGCTCACCTGTATAGATGCCATCGAACCATCTTCGCGTGTCACTTGGAATGGGTACAATTGAAGAGAGAATCTCCGCAACCTTCAGCCATCAGGTTAAGCGCATCTCCGACCTCGTGCGTCCACACAAAACGTTCCTATAACGAAGTGATACTTTACCGCAAAAACTTTCCAACCTCATTACAAGGTAACGATAGTTGCCCGGGAACTTTTAATTGAATCCATAAATTTCCCTCCTTGCTTAACCGGTACTCATTCTTCTTGCAATGGATCTCTGTCTTGTGCCCATATTTCGGTCACTCGGCCCAAAAACTGACGAAAAGCTTCGTGCCTGGTCCCCGTTCTCGAAGGTTTTCGGCATCTGAGGTGATGTTATTGCAATGCGAAGACAAGCACACTTTCAGGACGGTGTTACTGCACCGGCCAGTAGAAGGAAACCACCTAACTAGTGTGCTGATGAGTCCGGGCTGCCTTGGAACGGTGGAGGTGTAGCTTTTCGGTTTAGCTTTTCGGCACACCGTGTCGACAACTTAAGCGCCTTTGGTTGTTTTGATAATTGAATAAATTTTTGTTTCATCAAGCGCTTACGAGTCGTTGTGGTTGTGATATTTATTTAAAAACAAGATGCTCTTCAATCACAAGCACAGAAGAGCAGGAGCGTTTCATTACAGAAAATTGTTTCAAACGAAGAGAGAACATTAAATTCCATTTACAGCTGTGCACTAGTTTGAAAATGTATCTTTGCGTTTTGGGAATAGGAAAAACGCAACTTTTCCTTCACACACACTGGTAAAGGGGTTGTGCCTTTGGGGATGCCGTCCTTACCTTCCCTTGCGTAATGCGGTACATTTTCTTCCACAAGGCAGCTGATAAACTTTCTGCAACATTTTTACGTTCCGTGTGCACACACCGTGTGCGTCAAGTACGGTGGAGATTATTCCACAAAAAAAAGGAAACTAAATCCACCCTGAAACTAGTGCAGCTCGAAAAACCCAGTATTTTGTAGCGTTACCGGCTAAATGCATAAACATTACAGCGCACCTGCCATCATCCGGCCAAATCCTGAGGGTTTTACTAATGCCCTAGTGTGCGGGACGCGCGCGCGAGTGTAAATAGTTATGCAAAGTGGAACAGAAATGTATAAATATTGATTTTAAGTGAAGTGGGAAGTGTAGTTTGTTTTTATTTATGAAAGTTCATTTTGTTCCATAGCTCTAAAGCCCTTGACAGTGACATAAAGGTTTCAGGTCGTAAAACTGGATAAAAAAGCAGGTGATCTGTTCGTTTATGCGCGCGTAAATGCGGTTCGGAGTAAACGCAAATGCGATTCGGAGTTTAATGATGGGGATTATATTTAACACATTTTTAAACGAACTATTCATTCAAAAGACAAAAAATTGCCAAAATAACGGAAATCCTTTTTAAATGTTGGAAAACCCGGGTTGAACTGTTAGGCTGCTCTATGAATCTCCATCGTTCTGCTTTGAATAAACTTTATAAACTTTTCCGGCCACACGCTGGTTTGGCAGCAATCGAACGTTTTGTTTTAACTTAATTAAATTTCTACTCAACCGTCATCACAGCTGGCACAATGCATTTGTAATGGCTTTTAAAGTAAACTTTTGTTTTCTCCGAAAGCTTCACAGTGATTTCTGCTAAGTGTCATTCGCATTTCCTGGAACAAAAAAAAAAAGTGCGTACAAACGGACGAGGCAAAAAAGGTACAGAAAGACGCGCTCTTTGTAACAAAATGCCAAGTGCCTGGGAGTTAATTAGAAATTTCTAAACAAAATTCATTTATCATTTGCATCGAGCGAGCGAGAGTTTTATCAATTGTTATAGAGAGAAGTGTTGTTTCATTTCCAATAAGTGGCTTGTGAGTTATCCTGAAGCTGTTGATTAGCAGATAGTCTTTACCACATATGAATCATTTGTGATTATTAAAAAGCCATCAAAACATGTACAAAATAATATCGAAAGTACATCGAAAATCATTAAAACACCATTAAAATATGTAAAACAGCAAACCCATTTGGTACTGCTTTTGCTCATCACTCTTTTATTGCCATGCTTTTATCGCTTTCTCCACAGACGGACCAAATTAGTGTCGGTCGTTTGGTCGTTCTTTAACGACACTAACCGACACTATTGTCGAGACATGGTTGGAACCCTCACATAAAGCTCCGTAAAATTTGACCGACTCATTCCGCCGTTCGGCGAACTGCTACTTCCGGTGCGGTGAGGCTAATAGTTTAATAAACGGTTTGACCATGATTTGATCAAGAAATTATGGTACGACGCTGCTGCGGAATTATGGAAGTTGCTGTAGAACTTCCCGGCCCAACTACGCAAAACTATCAATCATCAGTTTCGGGCTCGGACTGCCGGAAGTTTGGCTACAGTTTGTTTGTTTGTTTGTTGCTCGTGTCGTCCGGAATCCAAAAATAACCTTCAAGGGAGTCAATGTTTTATCCATCGTCCGCCCACAGCTACAAAACCTCTTGCAAGCACTGTTACATATGAAAATGAAAATTCAATTAGGCAGCGGAAGCAAACTGGTTTGGCTTGGCAGCTTGAGTTTTCGCATCGATAACGGAGCCCCTTTTCGATTTGGATCGGTCGATCAGATTCGAACCTTGAAAGTTGTCGCGTCATGCGAAATTTCGAAGCTGCAGGCTAATCTAAAATCGGCTCCACAACCGAGGCGGATTCGTTCGTACATTGTGTGTAGCTAACGACTCAAATTACGCTCACCGAGTGGTGGTGGAAAATGGAAGCTGGAAGCTGGTCCTTTTGTCGTGGTGTGCTTTTCCGATAAAATTAACATCCATTATCGAGCGGGATGGGCTGAGGGAGGTTTGGAGTTTGGGACAGAGGATGATGCAGCGCGTTTCATTATCGGATTCCGGGGCGGAATATTACTTAATTTGTCTTACTTGGAGAACTTTTCATAAATCATCTTTCAAGATAAATCACGGCACCCATGTGCACGGTATTGGTGTGGTTGTGTGTGAGTGTGTCTCTTTCCGTTCCATTGGCAACGAGGTGTAGCGAGCTAATGAAATATTGATTTGTACGATTCGGATGTTACGTTCATTTACAGCTGGTTTCAGCTTGTTTCTGTACGGTATATGCTATTTGACTTCTGTAACTAATTAACTAAGGGTTTTCTAAGAAAATTTTTGGCCAAAAACAAGCAATTTAGTATCCAAACCTGATCAATATTACATTGTCCACACTATAGAGTTGTGAAATTCAAGCTGATAAATACTCTTACGTCCGAAAAAGGCAAACATCCGCTTTTCCTTCATTCATTCCGTGGTTTTACAAGACAGCAACTGCTTCAGTGCGTTGACGGATAGTCCAATCCAATCGGCGATACGGATGCCCCATGATGGGGACATTAATTTTCCCTTCCCTCTGTTTGTTAAGTCGACGTTTTTACACGTGGGACCAGCCGCAGTAGCTCATTTTACAATGATTGAGCTGTTGCTGGTTTATTGATAAATCAAACAGTTTCATCACAAGGACCAGAGTAACATCATCAAGCTGGGCCCCATTGTGGGTGGTGAAGGTTTTTTGTTCGGTAAAGTTGTTTATCATTTGAAGGTAGAGGTATTTATAGTGACAAATACCTTTACCATTAATGGTAAACACATTAGAGAAATGGATGTATTTTGGAAAAAGTTTTTAAATATTTATAGTATTTCCAGGTTCTTGGGTATATATCGTGTTAGCTTAAGCTATTAATTATATCTATACTGCCCTTCTAAACGGCCATAGCTAAAGAACGAGATGCATCCAAAAACTCATGGAATCATTTCCATCTTAAACAGGATCAATAATTTCGTTAAGAAAATAGACAGAACTGCTTTCTGCAGACAGCAAAACTAATTACAAGAACTCACTTGTATTCCATCAATCTTGCAATATTCAGGATTGGGTAGTAAGTTTGACCTCAAATGATTTCATCGCTGATGAAGGAAAAGAAAGGGAGCAAAAATAAAAGAATCTCTGAAATACCATGCGGCGGTCGGCTCAGCGTGGACTAATACGAAAAGTTTTCGATCGATTTTTCCTATCGTTTATCATTTAGGAGTTAGCTGATAGAAATAGTGAGCGTGTGGAGCTCGATTGTGGGATGGAGTTAAATTAATCGGTAGTATTAAAAATAAGGAAATTGTATGATCTGATTTACTTTTGCCTCATTTTCCCCGAATTAATTTCATTATGTACAATGTTTATTAGTCCTATTCTAAAGCGATGACAAGTTTGATATTCTCCATTAAGTCGTATCAATTACTGGGTATGTATATGCTTGCCAGAAAGGGTAGATAAAAATCGAAATCGACAATATGATTGCAATTTGTCACGAATTTATTGGATTCAGTTTTGTACGGCGTAGCGTTCGGGGTAATCGAGTGTGATGATGGGACGCAACCATTTAAATATGCGAAACGGTTTTGTGCATGGCTAATGATGATGGATCGCTGTTGATAATTGGAATCGTTAGCTAATTTTTCATTTACGAACGTGCGAAAGTAGCAACGCATCAGCAGCTGTGTGTTATGTGTTAATTTTTTACCGTTCAATTTGTAATGCCGGGCGCATACAAAAAGAGAGGGTGATAGGTTACGTTTAATTTTAATTAAAACAAACTACAAATCAATTCAGGTGGAAAATTGTCCGGATATGAGTGAGGGAAGAAAAAACTGACATTATGGGTGGGTTTTTATGTTTTAAATGTATCATCGCGTTTGTTACTATGAGCTTGAAAACAAGACTTTACAAAACGTTTTCATCGGTGTTCTAAATAAGGATTAAGCAGCAAAACAGTTAACCAGATTCGAGCAACGCTCAAGCAACGCACAGGAAGCGTTCCATTTGGAGTCTAACATTCTTGCGTTCAAAAAACTCAAATGACTTTCACTTCACGTACGCCTCGACACTTCTTAACGACTCAACAACATTCACAGGCAAACACATCTTTCCAGTATTCCGGCACGTTGCGCTCGGCTGTATAATTGTGCAAACAAAAGGCACAAATGGAGTTTAGTGTGATTCCAGCCCAAAACTAAGGTGCCCGATCGAGCCTCAAACACATTAAAAAGGGTAGGGAGGGATATGATAGGTGAGGAAAATATTTTGGCACAGAATACTTTCCGGCAGACATTCCCAGAATGCTTGATATTGTTGGTGCAAATGCGTACGTAGCATATTCACACACTGAGGGAAAGATAATGGACGATGGCAGTGGAACGTACAGTCGACACGGATGGTTCACGTTACGCACTCAGCAAGATGTTCGTCTAGCTTTAACGTAAATAAGACTCATTCTTTTGCTGGCATTCAGGCATTCGTTTCACTTCCGCGTTTTGTCCATCAGCTTTAAAGATGGTGGTCGTTTGCCAATTTTTAATTATTACTAGAGAACTAAACCGTTTTATAATGAGTTAATAAAATAGAGAATTCTGTGTACAAATTGCTTCCATAACTATACACACATTAATTCTCTTTTCCTGAGCACCTTTCATGCATTGCACAGTAAATTTTTACCTACTGATGTAAGGTCTTTCCCATTGCACAGTCCTAAACAAACCACCCCACAGAAAAGCTTTCATCTTTACCACAATTTACTGATCACAACCTACCGATAGGCTGACTGACGAACGATGATGGTTGAGAACGGTGCATACACATCCGTAAGGATGCGTCATGGCGTTTATTAATTAACCTTAGGTGCGTGCCTACCTTCCCTCGGATCCCTCGACCCCGTTGCTCAGAACATGCTAGCGATTATACTGCGCTTTTGTGAGATGAATCTGTGTACCTTTCCGTAAAACGAGGCTTCAATCTTGGGACCGACGTAACCGGAAAGGATGATAATGAAATGTGTGATGCCACCGCGTCGCACAATGGCCGCTTACCTTTGCCAAAGTCTGTGCTAAGCTGTCCGCTGTTTTGAGTTCAGGAAATCGATAGAATATTTTGCAGATTACAAACCCCCGTACGTGGCTACGAAGCCATTGTTGTTGTTGCCGTTGCAAGAGCGAACAGAGTTGTTGCGTTGACATGTTGCAAGCAAATCCTTTTCCATCACTTCCGACCCCCTTTTTTGGTCAGAGATGGGGATGCCTTGTGTTCGTGGTGTTTAGGATCTTCGGTCCCTGATTCTCGCGCGGAAGGGCTCCGGTACATCAGACCGGAACGTGACACAGTCGGGTCGGGAAAGATTTATCGTCACGTCGGTGGTCCTTTTCACCTGCTTTGGGACCGGTTTAATTTGTCGAGCAACAAATTTCACCGCACAGAATCCGGAGCGGTACGCATTCGGCCCTTAACGTGTGCTTGTGTATGTTTCTGACGCAGGTGACATTCATTCGTCAGTAATGATAAATCCTTCCGGGGATTGGGAAAGTGCTACGGGCTAGGCTTTGGGAATAACGATGGAAAGGTTGTGATTGAACTAAAGAGATATCATCGAGAAAATACTACTGAGAAAAGTAAATCTTTGAAAGATAAAACAGGTCCTGAAGACATATTACTAACGTATGAGGAAAAAAAGATATCATTGCTCTTTTTAAAATAAATATTGGAACAAATAAAATACCACTTGATCTTATATACTAGCAGAAGAACAATTATTCATCGTACTATAATATAACCCAGTCTTTCGTACATATATTATAACTGAACTTTTCAGAAGGTATCTCATTTTACTCAACCAAGATCCTCTTGAAACGCCTTTTGGATTTCGTCATTTTGCACGTTCATCAAACCATCATACTTCCGAGAATATTTATCTAAATTGCAGCTTCCCATTTCACGCCTTTCCGCACAATTTTCAGCAAATATATTGTAGTACACCGATGCACGGAAGTGTCAGATCCACAATTTGCACCTCACTTAACGCTGATGACCTTTCGAGCTATACGCCACCGGATCACCACCCGCTGTTCAGTGACACAGCTTTACGATGACGCTGGATGTAGAAGGTCGGCACATTTGTTTTTGAGGGACGTCATTCGACACGATACCATTGTTGGCTATTCTTCTATGTTCAGCCGATCGGTTCAGTCCCACGGACACGCGTCAGCACCATAGAAAGCAGGAGTTTACTTCGTCGAAATTTATTCCATCAAACAGGACAGGATTTCAAACGACTGCTGATGTTTGCAAACCATTATCGGAAATCAATCGTACATGTGTCTGATGTCTTAGGAGCAGAGGTTTGATGGGGTGCTGTGGAAATACATTGTGGGGCACGATCAACATTAGGACCCGGACGGCCGACGGTTCCTTGGCGCTAACCTATGCGTGACCCGCAAGCAATGTCGTCCATGTTGCACCTTTTTGCGCATGATGGATCAAGACGGAAGGGTTTTATGTTATCGGAGACATATCCACAGCCTAAACTGCAGCTGTAATACATACTAAATGGGACGGACTTTGTCCTTGTACCGACATGCCACAATAATAGTCTAGGGAAGCTCACTTTTAAATAAAATTACTTCACGATACTCATAAAGAATTCTATGAAGAGTAAATATGGTTTGCAATAAATGTTTATTTAGCTTCGTTTCGTAACTCAAAATAAACTCAACCTATATACACATTTGCACACCAATTCATTGATGCTGCTAAAACTCTACAACTTACCAACAACACCACTTTACAGTGTCATTGCAATAGTGTTTCAGTGAAACGAAACTTCCATTGCATATTCAACAAACCGTTAGAAAACAACTATCCTCGGTGCGGGTAAGAAGATCTCATTCAAACCCACAACAGCAACAGTCCGATACCGTTTGGTACTTGTTTATTTGTCGTTCTTTTTTTTAGTTGCAACGTGCACAATTTTCTATCTATTTACCATGGTCAAAGTTTGTCCTGCTGAAGCCTGGTCTGTCTCTGTTCGGAAGGGAGGTACGCTTTGATTGGCTTTTCATGGTCACCTTTTAGCTTTCTCTTCCGGCTTCCTTCCGGCTTTCGATTGGACCGATGTTTCGTTCTATCTTCATTGACCAGCAATGACCAAATGTGTGTGTTTTTTTTTCAATTCTTCGCCACACGTAACATGTTTCGATGACATTCTCTCGGTCAGCGTTCCATTCATGAACTCAGAAGCACGCCTTCGGTTGGCTGGTACGTGCGACTTTTTATTGCCCCTTTTCGCCTTGGGTTGTCCCCACATGAGGAAGCCGAACTGAGCGAACTCCTCGAGAACACAGATCGTCAGTTTGCAACGGCAGCACCATCGCTATTACTATCATAATCAACTTTATCGTTATCATCAACATCATCATCGTCGTCGGTGTATCGTAATTGTGGCTGTCAATCGATTTGCCGAGGCTTCGAAACGCGTCTCGTTGACAGAAGAAGTCTCAGACAGTCGTCAGCGAGATTTAAGATGTGTAATGTATGAGGAAAGATTTATTGCATCGATTGAGTGATGGCAAGGAGGTCCAATTGGAAAGATTATTAAAATTGACTTTACCTCGAGCTCTGCACGTGAGTCTGATGAGATTGAGTGAAACGCAATAAGTATATTAATTTGGTTTTATTTTCGTACCTTTCTCTATGACACCTGAAATGGAACGATGTCGTTAAAGCAATCCAAGAAAACCTTTTCAAGCTGCAAACCTTTTTTTTATAGAAAACCCTTCATATCAATCTACATTGCACCATATGTTTGCTAGTCATAGTGAGAAAGATATAGACCAGACAACTAGGAAATTGGAGCATAATGGATTTATGACACGAACGTCATGTCTCGCTTTCGTTTCGTTGCTCTCCGCACACCGTGCCCTTTCTTGGCATAGTCCGATCGATAGCTTTCAATGATCGACCGGCAATTGGTACGAAATTCGGCGAAAAAATCTCGACTCATTCACTTGGCTTCACCAAATCCTCCATGGAAACCTAGAAAGCGAGGCCAATCAATGATACACAGCATTTCGGTGAATGCGTCGTTGTGTTGATGTTCTCATTCCATCGTGACACCCGAAGAGCACGAGAAAGAGAGATCTTCCGTAGATCATTGAACTAAAGCCGAATCATATTTCAATGATTATAGGACGACAATTGGGTACTGGAAGTCTGGCCATGTTAGGGCCGAAATAAAGTTTCACAACATTCTTTTCACATCGAGAAGCGGAAACTCTGATTGCGAAAAGCGTACGATAGTGAACCGGGATGAGTTTTCACTTTTTTCGTCTTTTGGGAATTTGCGAATGTTCTTGTTATTGATCGGGGTGAAGAATGAGTATGACAAATATTGATCAAAAATAAAATAAGAGAAACAAGCTTATAGCTTTAAACATCGTTGGTTTCATATAACTAATGAAATATGTTGTTCTAAGCGCTAATGTTCTAAATGAAGCAAAATTTGATCTATTTTTACATCAGAACTACCCAACATATTCCCCCTAAACAAAACGAGTTTCTTACACAAACTGCAAGCGTCAGAAGTTTATCCACAAATTAATCGTTATTGTTCTGCCGTAACACTAATTCAGCTCATTTTTGGTTGACAATAAACTCCTATCGCCCACTGCTCTCCAGCACGACTAGCCAACAATCCAACCGACGCTAGAAAATGGCAAAGCATCTTTTCGTTCGCATGTTTGCTCGAGCTGGCCGGCCGATGTGTTTGTTTTGTCCATCGGAAAGCTCGGTGGAAGCGTCTGTGTGTACCATTCGGATTTGGCGACCTGATTTTATTGACAGGAAAGCGTAATCATTCCCGTCCGACGAAACGGGAAACGCTCCTACCCCTAATCACGGTGTCGGCATCTTCCCTTATTGGTGCTATCAAAAATATACAGCCTCAACAAACAACCACTTGAGTTTGGTAGTTTTCGTCCGGGATGTGACGACCATTCGTTCGCCTGCAACCTGCAGCCTCCAACCCCAAGGCATGGGGCAAAATAAATAGTGTCAGTGCCTCCCTTGCGGAGAAGTGCGAGGGAAAATGGCGCAATTTATTTCAATAACAGCATTGCTTCCGGTTGCTTTTGGGAGGGTGGCAAGTCTTTCGGGAGCAGGAAATGGAACCTCACGGGCAGGAAGCTCTCGACAAGCCTTTGAAGGGGGAGCAACGGTGAGCCTACTGGTTTGTTTGCCATCTTGTTGCCATCTTTTGCAGACGATTGCCTGGTAACACTGCCCGGGTAGAGTGCACAAAACACAAAAGCAAACACGATAACGAACGGAACCCGTGTTTCCAATGGTTAAAATATTAACTTTTCAACTTTATGACCATGACCGGACTACAGCCGGAAGAAGTGTGCCATTAATGGGAAAAATAGGGGAAAGACGAACGATCGTATTAGCAGGGTAAGCTTTAAATTCATACTTTAAGTGAAACATTTGTTCATTAGACACATCCACAATATTGATCTTATTGTAAGCAATACGGCCTTTTTGGACGGTTCCTCCTGAATAAAAAAATGTGATTGCTTGCAAAATAGATAGAATTGTTGATACAAATTGGAAATGTTCAATCAAATGCTTTCTTTTAAGGCACACACCTAGATCGATCGTTTGAACATTGTTCCAAGAAGCGATGGTTTGCAGATTTCGAACGTTCGCGAATAACCGCTAAAATCCTTCCAAGATTTGAACTAACAAGAAGGCATGGTATTTCAGTGAATTACTAACAGAAAATGTTATCCTACCACGAACCGAATCGTTCAGTACAGTTTTTTTACCGACTCTTTAAAGAAGAGTTTTCTTTGTTGGGTTGTACATAGTAGACGCTGAAGTAAATCGCACCGAACAAAAGACGAACAGAATATAAAGCTTATTGCTAAGCATTTTACCTTTAATTTTAATAAGGTGACGAGCAGCCACGTGTGCAACCGACGCCGTACTTTGTCATGTCTTTTCGCAGAACCGTCTTTATGTTCAATTTATCATTTTATTGAATATACTCCCGTATAGTATTTAAGGAAACAATCAAGTTGATATCGCATTAGTCTGAGGAGTTTTACTGTTCAAAGGAAATTAAGTTTACAATACAAGGACCCAGTCAAGCATAAAAACACAATATTAATGTCCAGCCTATTTTTATATCATCATTATTGTGTGACACATTAATATGATGTTATTACTATCTACAGAATGACATCATTCATAACATGCATCTTGGGATTAGCTTTGTCATCGAGTCGAAACGGTTTCCAGATCCATCTTTTCCTTTGCACATCATTGTGTACATCGCTCGGCTACATAAGCGTACCGGGAAGGAGTAACACAAATATGATACCCTGTCAAAGCATTCCTATGCCCAGTGTGGTTATGCTTTGTTTGAAGTAACGATCCTTTTGCTGCTTGCCCTTAATTTTCCTGTTTATGGAAACCTTTCCCTTCACAACGCGTGGAGTAAAAGCAACAACTCAATAGCCATTTATGTGGTGAGCCCTAAATGGATAACAAATAGCATGCGGCCCGAAACCGAACCGGAACTCACTTTGGTGGGAGTGGAACCGAATCCAATCGTCGACCAATGTTCCCTTTATTCCAATGAACCGTGTCAACCTATCTGAGGCAAAGAATGGCCACGTTGTAAGCGTGTGCCATTGTAAGAAAGGTTCCCATTCGTGTTTGGTTGGATTAAGTCGACCCAATGAGTGATATGTTGATGCGACATTAACGTTGACCATTTATTAGCTTTGTTGATGATATTCGGGAATTGAAAGCAACATAATATTATTTCGTGTCCGTCTCATTCTTTCGCTAATATTGTTTTATGAGTTTTTGTAAACAAATTTAATCACACCATACACGTTTTGGTCAAAAATCAACACGTTCACTCAGATCGTTCATTCTCACAAGCACGTTTGTCCCGTCTGAAGGGAACCCAAAACTAATTTCGCCAAGTTTTTTCAACCCACTTTGGCGTCAATCAGGCGTCGTTTGACAGTAAAAATCGATCCACCATGCCATTTCTATGAGTGAGCGTGTGTGTTTTTTGTTGCAACCTTGCAACCAAACCTTGCAACCTTTCCCTTCACTTCCCTTTAATGACGCATGACGCTCGATACGTAATCGAAAAATCATTGATCGTAGTAATCTTGAGCGATGGCGATTCTGGCAGGGGAAGGGAGTTGTAATGCTTGTCGAAGTGTATATAAAAACATCTCCTGACGACGGAACGACTCCACGAACTCGACAGAGAACCGCAGTGTCAGGTACGCGTGTGTGTGTGTCTGTGCTTTTGTTACAATTTCAACTTTCCCAACACGGTGAAATAAGTGTTGGGAGGACGGGCGAAGATGTAAAACCATCCATTGCATCACTCGCCATCCATGATCAACGAGGCAGGAGCGTGCTTCAATATCGGCATCGGACAGCAGCAGCACTACCACCATCACCGTTCGACGACGCAATCGATTGAAAAGCATTAAATATGCAAAGCGAAAGCAACGTTTAACCCCGAGCCGAGCTTCATTCTGTAAAATAGCGCGAGGGGATAAGGGAGAAGAAGTGTTCGAAAGGGGGCGAAAACGGGGTCCTTCCACTTGGGGCGATTCCGGTGCTTCGATACGTTCACAAGCCGCACGACAAGTGTTTTCGGATTAGCGCTCGCTTTTGGAGTACCGCTCGATGGGTTAACCTTGGGACGGGCCCATAAATATGGAAGCGTCTTATGCTTTTGCTAGTTTTCAAGTGCCAAGAAAAGAGGCAGCTTTGGGAAGAAAAAAAACCTTACACATACATCGGGCAGATCAAATTCTTCTTCATCGGATCGGAGAGTTTGGGTAGAGCTTGAAGCGGAGTTTTAAGCTAACGAGTGGAACGGACCTTCAGCAAGAGCAGCGCAAAAGCAAGAGAGCACTCACAACCGATTAAGACGGCACCAAGAGGTGGCGTTCTCCGCTTCTCGAAAGGCATTAACAACAACGATAAGGCCGGCAAAGGAAAAAGGGGAAAGAGAGGGAAAAATAATGGCAAATTACAATAGCAGCATCAATAGCTGCCGTAACATGCGCTTTTTCTGTGCGTGTGTGTGTAACAAATTTCCTCCATAAAGACGATTTATGCCACTTAAAGGGCAATGTGAGCTTTCGCTTTTACGAAGTCTGAGTCCGTTTTGAGCTCGTGTATGTGCATGTGTGTGTAAGTTTATATTTTCCTCAGCAAAACGACCAGCTTAATTAGCTTTGCTAGACTAAAATCAATTCCGGCGAGATAAGTGGTCATTTTTTGTGCTTATATGTATTTATTGGTAATTTAGATGAATCAGATTTGTTTCAATTAGAAACATATGAGATGCGGAAAAGGCATGGAAGAAGAGCCGAGAGATACTTTAAAAAAAAAGTTGTATGAATGGACATAATTAATCATCATGAAAGCATTGTCAAATTAAGGTGATGACTGTAGATCAACCTTACCGCGCAGAAAGTAACGTCTAACAGGTTCATAAACCTAGCCCTTCCCTTTCCCCATGCATTATTTCCCATTTTTATTACGAGCGCCGGCAGCCCAAAACCTCAACCATACCGTCATAAATTAAAACAAGCATAGAATATGCAATAACTCTAAACATATCTTTCGCCGGTACTGGTCCATTTGCCATTGCCTCGCTCTGAACCGTGCACACTACCGTCCCACTGTGTCATAAAAATGTTGTCCCGAGCATCAAATTAATTTTCACGAAAGCTTGCACTTTGTGTACCCCACTCGACAGATTCATTGACATTTTTTCCGCCAGCTATCCAGTACCGAACGCCGTGAACGTGAAGTGAACCGGGCCATTTAATTTTCCTCTATCCCACTCGAGACCCCCGAATCGGAGGAAATAGTCCGTGATTTTTGGTTGTTGAGCGCTTGAAAAAACACTCGTGCACAAAAACACATTTCGCCTTATAAAAGTGGCCGGGTCCTTCTCTCCCCCGGTACGACACCGCACTAACATATATTCTTGCTTGCCATTTCTAACACATTTAATTAAGCGTACCCAAACGCGTACCGCGGTCTCTCGATGGCATAAAACCACCATTTATGTGAGCCGGGAATCATTCCCTGCTCGCATGCGGTCCCAGGACTGGGTTTCGTTTTCTTTCGCCTCTTACCCAGGCACCGCGACAAACCGACCTCTCTTCCCTATGATCATGGTGACGCAATCAAACGGTTACCGGTGTCACTGCGAAACACCGAAATAACAGTAACAGTGGCTGGTTTTGGGCCTGTTGAGATTTGAATGGAAGCCGAAAGGTACGAGCAAAATGGCAGAAAGGACAGCAAAAAAAAGGGAAAACGGCAGAGCGAACGTGTGGCATATTTCATCCGTAGGACTTGCTTTATGAAAATCTGCCACCGACGTTTGTGCGCTCCTCGGTGACTTTTCACCGCGTACCTTCATTTTTTATTTATTATTTATGTGCTGCTCGCGGAACGACATTTGTAGGCGCAAATGCAAACGTGTCGTGTGACGGTTGTGGTTGTCTGTAAAGTTTCTTCTTTGGTTTTAGGGATAATGTTTCCGGTAAGCAAAAGAAAAGTGTGAACATTAGCATTAGTTGGGCACGAAAGGAACACTAGCCACGTCGAGAAAGCATTTGCATTCGCGGAAATAAAGGCTATCAAGGGTTGCATTGCTATTGCTAGAGAAGAACGATTTCTCAATGAAATCAAACATTCGAGTGTTTCTGTTGAATTGGTTGATTGTCTCTTAGCTGAACCTCTTGTCTGGCTGATTGTTTGCTTCTGATGAACAACCTTCGCTGAGAAAATATTTTTGTAGGTGAGTAAAGTGATTCAGATAAAGATGGTTTTATCTCTTTTGTTGACGTTGATGCTTCTTAATAAGTGCCCTTTGTGGATGAAAATTTCGTGGTAAGAATAATGTCGTACTTTTTGAGAGAATTCTTCATTTATTCATTTATTTATTCTTCATAATCGATGTAGTTCATTGCTTCAGAAGCCATTTATTAAAGTTATTAACAGATGCCACGCAATGTACATAGCATACATTTGAGTGTCTCTCAATACAGTTCATGCACTCATGGCATCTAAATATAGGTAGCCTGAATGACAAATTGAAGTGCTCACAGTTATCCCTCAGTACAGAATTGTAAATAACGCATCCGTCCGTCTGGATACTTTGAACTGCTCGCGAAAAGGTGTCCGACTTGGCACTACCCTGCACACTAGATGTCCGGGAGTGTGACATTATGAAGGCCAAACTACAATCACAGAATTACGCGTCCGGACCTAGGTCTCGTCTGTCCAAACATCGCCGCTTGGTTGCGGGACTAAACAACAATCTCTCAGTCAATTGAACCGGTGTCCCTCGCTTCCTAAGGGTAATTGGAGCATTGGCACAGCTCTACGTCCGTATCAAAGCCACCCTCCCTCAATCGGGGGAAAACTTTATTCGCTGGCTTAGCGAAAGTCGAACGACAGCGAAACGGGAAAGTTCAGCGAGCACATGGGCAATGTGATCGACCGATACTAATCAGAGACTGCGAGACGAGATGGGACGATGCATCGTTCCACGAACGCCGAACGTAAAGTCAGAACTTGTTGAGGGCACCCGCGTGAGTACCGAGTTTCCCAATTCTGCCGCCAGCTTCGGACATCAGCCAGAACTGACGCCGACTAATCCAATTGGACATTGGCCGGGAGTACATTACGGTGCTGGTGGCATAAAAATTGGCTTCCCCTTCGTTAAGGGGGATCGCGTTCGGAGGGTCTGGCGGAGTAGCTCCCGGTTCATGTTTAGCCCACGTCAGCAGTTTCGAGTGCGATCTGGTAGGCTTTCCGAGCGTGTATGCGGGATCCCCTTCCCCCACTCCCCTACACCAAAACTAGGCCACTGGTGACTGCGGACATGACGTGCGCATTCGATAGCCAGCACAGTAACTGTCCATCTGTCGCCTTTCCAGTAGCGGCTGCCATCGTCTTCGGTTTCCGGTTTCGGCAGATCTGCCCCTGTTGTTCCGCGTTTACCGTTGTCAGCTTGAACGCTTGACTTCAGTCGAGCGAAACGTCCCTTCTAGAATATCGATGCTGCTACTGCTGTGTCGCCACTAGCATGTGCTTCCGAAAAAAAGGGGATTACACATTTGGGCTTTTTTCGGCTTCCTTGTTCTACTTCTTCTTCGTCGACTCACTGTTTTGGTGATGATTTTCCTGTGCGGTTGTAAACCCTCCCGAAAATCACACCGCAGACACAACGCAAAACGAGAACAATACGATTCACCATTGCTGCCCGAGCGCTGTCGAAATGAAATGCGAAATATTGCCCAGTGAGGCGGAAACCGTCAAACAGTGATTTATTTCGACGACCACGTCTGTGCGGCGCTACGGTATTCACGGAACGTGTGACGCTGTTTGGCCCATATTTTGCTGCTTACTGCCGAAGTGTTTGTTGACCATCGTTATGAATTGTAAGTGTCGATCTCAGGATGGGAATGGTTTCCTTTCTCTCTCTCTCTCTCTCTCTCTCTCTCTCTCTCTCTCTCTCTTTCTCCCTCTTTCTCTCTCTCTCTCTCTCGCCTCATTTCTTTTCTTCCGTTACACGCCCCGGGGGAGATGACGATGTGGTTTCGCCCAAGCAATTTTATGAAATTGGCCAACACGGAAAAGCCTGCGGATGGAGACCAACGCCAGAAGTGCCGGAAACTTCCTTCGAGCACATCTCTGTGGTTGTGTTTGGTGCAGTTGTGCATACTTGCACGATAATTGATTCGCTGTTGCATGAAATTTTCCTTTATTTTCAATTCACAAATATATATTTAAATAATACGTCTTATTAACACATACTGATATTTTAGAAATGTATCTGTCTAATTATGCTTTCCAAATACAGTAATTCAGTGTTTTTTTAGATATACCCATCACCTTTGCTATCGGGAACAACAAAAAAGGGAATAAGGATAATCATTTCCATGCCGTGGCGGTTTATTCATAGTCTATCTGATTAAAAAATCCGATGCTGTATTTAAATTTCGTTGAATTGTGTCATGCTTTGAATATTTTGATTTGAATGCTCCTATGATCTTTTCTTTCATAGAGCATGAATAACAAAAAAAGGTAGATGGTTCTTTCCTAAAAACGGAAAGAACAAAAAATAATTTACAAAAACAACGAGAACGAGTGCTGGGAGTAATAATTTTAAAAATCAACGGAAACCAAGATGGAGACGCCAGGTACATTGAACTAATGTTGTTTCATAAAAATATATACCTTTGCCTTTACGAAAAAAGGAAGAAAACGTAACAAACAGCGAGTTCGTTTAATCAACATCCATCAAGCCCCATTACATGTCTATTCCTGAAAGCTTCACTCGCTACACAGCACGTGCTACAGCAGCACTTTTGCTAACAAACCATCATCGTCAGCTGACGCTCACTCATTCATGTTTAGTACAACTATTCCACAAAACACTGCCTCGTGTCTCTCGTGAGTGTTTATGCGTGAAGCCCCAGCTACCACCATCACGAAACTGTCAGCTGATTTTTAAAGGTACGCACTCACACACTTTTAGTACAACACCGACACTCGCCGTGGTCGTGGAAAATGCGCGGGACCTACCGTGAGTGCCTATTGAGCACCCAGTGAAGTAGGAATCGGTACCTAAACAATTTGATCCTAGCGCAGAGTACCGTCAGTGCGAATCGAGCGGTTTCTGTCGATGTTTGCAAATTCGGTCTCCGTACGCAGCGTATTCCTTCAAGCAAGCGGCACAGTAACGAGCGGTTGTTTTTTTCGGTTTGGCTTAAAGCGCTGGAAGGTGAAAGCGGCGAGCTGCTACGGGTCCGGCTTAACGATTGTCCTCGGCGCGAAGGTTGTTTACCGGAAACGGTGGTGTTGGCATTGATGTTGGATTACTGTCTTGTCAAATCGTTGTTAAAGTGGATCAAACATCAGTTCGATATCTGTGGTAAAACGGTTTAAGGCAATACATTAAGGTTGCTAGTTCATCAATTATCAGCAGCGTCTAGTCGCGGATTGCTGATGAGCTGCATGAAATTATCGATGGAATAAACAACAACAATTGAGGCAGTGTTGTGAAGCAGTTCGTGGAATATTTTACGCGGATTGTTTTACCAATGAATAACAGTGTTGGTGAGGTGAGGTGAGGTCAATTCATTTACTTCATGAAAAAAGCTATAAATTCACACCTAATCTTATAAATACATAAAAGCGTACTCCAGTGTTGTGCTTACGTGAAAAGTCCAGTTAATAATTGTACCAAGTGATTATATTGTGTTGAAGTTTTACAATCGCATTGAACAACAGGATTGATATATTAATGACAAATTTTGAATCGTCCACATTTGACAATCTATCTGTACAGAATGCGTTACGTTTGCACTAGTAATTTCTCGACTCCGTGTTGTATTTTACAACTGATAAAAATCATGCAAGATTTTCAGTGCTAAAACATAGTTTCAAAGACGGAAAACATATTGGATAACACACAGCAAGTAAGTAACGCTAACTAACAATCCCATAAAACCATTTTAAAACCAATTTCCGTCAAATCCACTAAGTAGGACACTAAAGTCTAACAGCGTTATTTGTTATTGATGTGCAACTTTTATTTCTTTTCGATTAGCATATTTTCGATGAAATTTTCCCTCCCGTCCCTTTAAGCATCCATCCGAAACATTCGGTGGGATAACGGAAACTACAAGTTCGCTGAAAGAGCAAATTGATTATGTTATGTTAATGCGGGCACGTACTCTATAACAGTTTCTATTGATGTTTCTTCCCAGCCGAAGGACAATTCCAAGGTGGAGCGTGTAGATGTGTATGTTTGTCAGTGAGTGTGTGTGTGTGAGCCAGTTTGAACTACTATTCGTTTGCAGCAACAGCAGCGGCAGGCGTGTCCTATGCGACAGATAAAGGTGCCACTCGTGGGCGTTATGATTGGATACAAATGATTTTCAACAAGGCGAATGAAGCTATGGAAATTATGAGGAATCAAATTAGCATAAATTATCGAACGATAAACCGTAACCGTATATGGTTTGTAATATTTTGGGATAATCCACTGCATGCTTGTTTATGGTATAGTATGCTGAAACAACTGGCTTTTTTCATTGAACAAACAACTCCTTTAATGTTTGTCGTTTCTCTTGATTGTTTCTATTTCTCTATTAAAGATTCAATATAAGATTAAACATTAAATCACTTTAAAGAAATCAGATCCCTCTGCGCGTAACCGATATGTTCGATCGATGCCTTAAGCACAACACTGCCCATCCTCATGTCTATCACATACCACTTAAACGAGCTTCACATCTGTTTGTGTTCGGATACACTTTCTCGGTGCGTTTTCCATGAATGGATTATACTGCCTTTTTCTCTGGCTGTGTGTATGGTAGCTCTTTCCCGCTCGAATTACGGATATCGTGTGAGCACCAGCTGCCTGTCTGTCTTACCCATCCGACAGCACGAATAAAATGTGCCATGTCTACCCAGCAGGCGCCCTCGACACTACGCTGATGCTGGCTAGAGGGTAGTGCAAAAAAACCCGGCGAAACAGACGCCCAAAAAGCATCAAACCGGCCCAGTACGTTGCAGTCATATGCAAATGCGGACGACTAAAACCATGTACTAGTGGAAACCCGACGCACAGCAGCGTAGTCGTTACGACCGCACGGCTGGTCGAGGATTCGGTCCCGGTTCTCGAATTACCGCGCCAGGTATGACAGTTGTTGCCTGCTCCACGTGAGAGTGTTGTTTAATCATTCCGCTTGCATGTGCTAATCTTTAATTCATCGTAAGTGAGGTGGGCTCGAAAAATACAATTTTGTGTTTCAGTACATGTATCTTGCGCTAAATCATTTGCATCAAAGAGTTCATGCTTTTTATTCGTGCTTTATTTAAACACCATCAGCAAGCATTCATTGAAAACACTGGCAAAATGGGAAATTAATAACTGCCATCATCTCTTAAGCTGCAGCTGTGATCAAAGTTGATGTGAAGATTAGCGCCACAGAGCTTAAAGATTAACTCTCATTTCAGACCTATTCCGCAGAATCGATGGCATTGATTTATCAATTCATTGGTGGTGTTTTAATCTGCCACTGATTGGAAGCACAAGGGGAAGAGACAGATATCCCTTCCCACCAGAAGTAAACTTCTCGCCCCAAGCTAAAAGGGGCAGGTTGCGAAGGTTTCCCTCCGTTAATCACAGTTTTAAATCTTTGCCATCTACCAATAAAAAAGCGGAACTTCAACAATCGAAAGTTTGGAGGAAACGGCGAACCACCGCAGGACAAACGAATGCGCCAAGTCCCACGTGCGCTGATTCGGGAGTGATAAAATCAACAACTTATTTGGAGTATTGCTTTCCAACCGTCACTGGGACTTTGCTCCTGTGTTTTTCTATGTGTGTGAGTGTTGTTTTGGCAATGATAACGGTTTTTGGAAAGTTTCTTGCCCAGAAAACACAATCCAACACACCCTTTCCCCCCAAAACGCCTCAGAGCAAGTTGTGTGTGTGTGTGATGTGTTCGTACGCCTTGCCGCTTTAGTGTTGGATAAAGTTTACTATAAAAAGTACTAATTTAGAGCTGAGCGCATAACGTTGGTGTCGTCATAAGGTGCGAATGGTGCTGTGCTCATGGAAGGGAAAGAAAGAAGGCACAAAGGTTAGCTTAGAAATTCGGTCTGTTTGGAGTCCATAATGTATAAAAAACAGAATAGAAAACCGATCCCTTTGCCCTGGAGCCAGCTTTCCCGATGTTTATTCGAATTTTTTTGAATGTTTCGCCTGTTCGAGGCTTGTTTAGACTGTTGTGTTACTAAGTCGCAGTGCCAAAGGTTGCACATCGTGGGCAAAGTTGGGCGCAAAAACAAAGCCATTGAAAATAGCGACATATTGCCCTTGGCGATACTGTGCCCGTTTTGTTTGTGTTCGTTTTATTTCCCTTTTCCTGTGCATTATGATAATGGTCAAAAGTTGTCTAATTATATGAACGACGATCTACACTTAGCCAAACATGGCTGAGTGATCAAGAAGTGTATCCTAGCAACCAATAATCCCTTTCCACAAACTTTCGCATCGACCGACGACCCACAAGTCCCCGAGGAATGAAAGCAAAGATCTTTCCAAACAAAACGAAAGGCGAGCATGTTTTCGAGACGAACGGCAAGAGTCAAAACAAGGTTGTATCTTAGGCTACCTATTTTTGCATGCTCTGATTAATTCAGTGCGGTAGAAAGTTTTGTTTCTTTGATTGCTTGTTGTGATGCAGAGATTCACACTGTTCTCATTTCTCTGGTTTATTTTTTTTCTTTCTCTGACAATCGAGGCCATTGTATTCGGAGAGCATGTTTCATCTCACCAGTTTGCAGGAGAGGAACTCTTGCTTTATAATTTATTCAAACGAATGTTTCAAACGAATTTTGTTCTGGTCTGGATGATTAATTCTGCATCGTGCTGCCAGCTGTCGAACCCGGTTTGATGTGCCCAAACAGCAAAACAACATGTTTACACTCACCTGTCGAGCCGAGGTGTCATTCATTTTAAATTATTTATAACACAGTAGCATTGTGCTATGAATCATTAACCAAACGATCATAATCCCAGCGCATCTTTCCTCCGCACTAATTGTACTCCCATCTAACCACTGCATGTGTGGTGTTTTTCTGTCTTTTTTCAAGAATTCCAGAGGATGTGCAGAGCTGTTACTGTGGTATGTTGCATCATCGGATCTTTCTACACGGTTGGACGCATTTTGGACTCTCTACTCGGTGATGGAATGCCGTACGCTACAATGAATAGTGAAACGTGTGTGAAGTTGTTAACATAATTTCAAATTAGTGGTCACAAAAGCCTACCGAGCGATCGAGTGGTAATATTCTCTGTTAGGTGGAATTAGTGATTTCCTGCGCCTGAGCTTCACTAGATGTTTGTGTACATGTGCGTGTGTATGTGTGTGTGTGAAATAGTAAAATGAATATCCGTACAGTGCCCAATCGAAGATAAAAATGCAGTTTATCATCGTTGGTGGATTATTCGTACTGGCAAATCTACATTTCAACCATCACAACGCAATGGGTAAGTGTCACAAAGCTTCCGGATTAAACGTCAAAAGCTATTGTTATTGACTTTCTAAAACTTTCTGATTGCCTTATTGTCAATAGCTTCCAAACCATAAGCATTCCAATATTTATTTCCATCCCCCCAATTGTCATTATTCATCCCATTTTCGGTCTGTGATCAGCAAAACCCGCATTTGGCAGGGTAGAGCTGTTCGGTGTATTATCGACTGCCGATAGGATCTAAAATCCATTAGCCAGGCGACAATCGTCGTAAATAGGGATTCGATTGGATTTTGCCTAAAGCTGTCCTATTCAAATTAAAGATGATATCGCAACCAAATCGGAATAAATGTTAACGAAGCCCCAATAAGATGTAATTGAATGGTATTTGATGATTTGATGTGAAAAAAACAAAGGAGTTTGAAAAGCTTTGAAAAGATGTAGGCTTTGAAAGTTTTTGTCTTACATTCATGGAGAACAAACTTAAAGTGGTAACCCTATCACAATATATCTCTAACGATGGTTGTTAATAGAGTATACGGTTGTCTACACGATTAACTCAAGCATTATTGAAGATGATTTTGTCGGCAGTTCTACGTCTTCTGAACCATGCATCTGTGTCGACCAGCTGACGCATTGTCATATCCGCAATGTTAGTGCTCTCAATTGATATTATCGATATCGTGCGTATAAAAGCATCATGCTTAATACCGAAATGGAACCTAAAAAACATAGGCCTAACATAAAAATTTCCTATCCCGAATGTACGACGACAGCTCATATTTTTTCATATTTTTCTTTCCGTCTTTGTTTTATTTCAAGCTCAGAGAAAGATTCCTTACCAGCCAAAATACTACAGACATAAATATAAACAAATGCATCAACCAACTCCTGCCCTGTGTTTACTTTGCATCGTAAATTTCATCCTCGGTCCCAGCGACTGTGCTGACGGAATTTCCGCTACCATCATGTCAGTAGCGAGTACTCTTCAGCAGCTCAAGTGTTATTTTAGCTCCTCGCTCGAAAGAGTCCGGGGCTTAAACGCGGCCCGGGCTGCCATGAGATGCCAAGAAGCAAGTGGCTCAAAGCTCAAAAGTACATCCTTCACCTTCAACTGAGGAGTGCATTTCATTCAAGCCCATCCATAGCCGAGCCGGGCAAGCTTAGTGGCGCAAAGCACCGTTGCTGCATCATCTCGGGTGGTGCTGGTGTGTAGGGTGGTAATGGGTTTCGTCTGCTGCGTCGCATGCTGTCTTGCAACGCCCTTAACACGGAGGGGTCGGCTAAATGACAGTGTGCCGTTTGGATGGGAAGATTGTGTGGATGGACGGGAGTTTTTCACCGACCCGGTACATCCTGCAGCAGGATTTATTGCATGAGAACCATCCGTCACGGGACATTAACATGGGGCCTCGTCTCAAGCATCGTCTGGCGAGGATTTTGCATATTAGAGTAAGATCTTGCGAATGAGGTTGGGGGGTTTTACTTTTTGTTGAACCATAAACACACGCAGTGGCACGTAATGTTTGTGACACATGTTAGGAAGAGCGTCGTGTTTTTACAGTAGACGAGGTAACAAAAACATAGCCTACAAAATTACTAGTACTTTAGAGCAAAAACAAACACAGGCTACCACCGTTTTAGTTTCGTTTGATTTGCCTACTAAAAACTCTTTCGTGTGATTTGAAGGGATTTTATTTCAATGACAAGAATGGGAAATGGGAAACCATCCTTCCATAGACATGCTCTTTGATACGCTTTTCATGGCTAGTTTGATCATCCAATCATCTAAAAGCAATCACTTACAGCAATATCTAATGAAGCGGTATAATGGTTTCTGAATAGGACATCCGCACGGGTAACTTGTTCTATGAATCATAAAAAAGGTTGTGAATACAGCTTCCTTTTATCCGATAGATCTTATAGATTGACAAGAAAGGAAACAAATATCTTACCATATAACTAGAACAAGACTAGATAGTTGTCAAAAACACAATTTGAAGCATTAAATGCCATTTTTCGTCATCATTCACAGATAGAAATAAACCATTATCAATGATTCGCAATGGTCGGTGCTTTTGTTCTAAATCTTCCGAGAGACTGCGACGCAATGGCTTGGAAAATTAATCAATTAATTGTATCAATCAATCTAATCTTGTTGTGCGCTGTCTTATTTGCTTGCAGAAACAGTGGTTTACTCTGTCATCGTTTCAGATGTATATTAGCGACTGGTTTGTGCCATTATTACTTACTTTTCATAATCATCAATCAATTAGATATCGTCAATCGAGCGTGAGATTAAGTCCAAACAGAAGTTTCATTAAAACTCTCACTGTGATTGTGAAATTATAATGAACGATGTCGAGGGCAATGATGTGATTTGTTCCGCGTTTGGTACTGGAAATTCGTTAGAGCAAAGTTAATGTAGATTAAAAATATTGTTTCCTTCATTCTGTTTCCGATGATTACCCAACATACATTTAATCAGATTGAAACTTGTTTCCTGTACACACGCCAGAGAAGATTGGCTGAAGGAAAAATCATATGCAATAAAACACACTGCCCAATCATGTAAAGACATAGGAGAAATACCCATAATTCCACTCAATGAAAAGCAGACGGGAATGTCGGGAAATGAGCCTCAGCTCGTCTAGCGCTAAAGTAACTGGCTTCCATTTCATGTTTGCCTATTAAGTGGTTTATGACCAAGCGAATACAAGCAAATAAAATTTCACTGCACGAACATAACTTACAGATTCTGCGGAACACAATCATTTTCCTTTAGTTTAATTCAACTAAATAAATGTGCTTTTAGGTAACAAACTAATTTCAATGCTTCGCTCGCTGACCACGGATATGTGATATTTGAACTTTGTCCCATTTGAAGTACGTTTAATTAGCGGTTTGAATGACTTTTTCAGAGTTCATCTAATAACAACACAGCTTCTTGACAAAGTTCAACCACATCATACACACACACACGAACATTCTTACTTCTACTCATCCTATCCTATGTTGAGCAAAGTTTCACAAACCATCAAGCATTCACTCCTAATCCCGCTGCAGTGGACATTTATCTGGTCGAGAGAGATGCTCTAGGCACTTACCATCGCTTTAAAAGCGTTCTTCTCCTTGGATATGGGGAAATTTGAGACGGAAGGGGGGGGAGGAGTTTTCAGGCATGAGAAACTTTTACCGCACCGCACCCCAAAATCACACAAGCACTAGAGGTAGAGGGTCTAATTTGGACCCGTAGCTAGGCACAAACATGATAAAATAAATTGCTCCCCAGATCGATAGCTCCCCGGCGATGGTGGCACCGTTGGCAGTATGCCAGGGGTTGGTGGTAACGGCAGGAGCAAGGATAATTAAATTTCCAGTGCGCAACCAGCCTGCAACGAGCCCTGAGCATAGTTTGGTTGTGGCGTTATGCTTGTTTTGATCAAATATATTTGTGAATGTGCGAGAGAGTACAACACAGAGAGCGGCGCTAGTTTGATTAATGTGATTGTAAAAGGACGCACTTCGTAATCACTTCGTTAGAAGCAAATTTACTTTGAGCACGTGAAAATCAATGCTGTATCGTATTATGTATCGTTTAAATGTTGTACATAGGATACATTTTCCTGGTAAAATATAAATTGAAAATAGTACAAGTATATGACTTCCGGCTTACTCGACTCGTCAATGACGCATTACCCAAATTCCATGTTTATTAAATCCAATTTCTTTGAAGTATTCCACGCCTTCTAACGGCACTGGCACACCTTAATCAGCACGTGTTGTCTCAAGCTGCGTGTCATGTCGAGATGTCAATTACAAAACACCAATTTTTCAACCCATCAAAAGGACGAGATAGAATGATAAGGTTTGTTTTGTTTTGCGTACAGGTACGGTTCATATCACATCCAGGAAGCGTATTCAAAACACCGTATAATAGAATGTGAATTTTGAAATTGCTCGTAGCAGCGGCCTATTCTACTTGTCATTCGCAGAAAAAGTTATTGTGACACGCAAACACACACACACAGAGTTGCACGCCCCTGTAATCCAATTTCTCATCTCCTCCAAAATCCTAACGAGTTCCTCTTTGAAAACACTCTCGGGAGGGGAATTCGTCTACCTTTTTTAGGCGTGCTATTGAATTCAACAGGATTGCTTTTTTAGCTCTGCTGCTCGTTTTCACCATGCTGTTTTTCTTCTCTTCATTTTCTCTCTTCCCCACTCACAGGTGTAGCTAATCATCTGCCAGCACCGCAGGAAAACAGAATCATCAAAAAATTCTCACCCCATCCCTACTTTGACTTCGATGTGCCTCGGAACATAACGACCCGCGTCGGTCAGACCGCTTTCATCAACTGCCGGGTCGAGCAAATGGGTGACAAATCGGTGAGTATGGCGGCTGTTTGCCTTGCTTGCTTTGTTGCCTCCGAAAGGTGACGCTGATGTTCTGCGGTAGAAGAGCACATGTCGAATTGGCGTTTTGTAAAAATAATTTCACTTTCCAGCCATCGGCAGGCTGTTTGTATATAGAAATATAACGATAATGACTCAATCATAAAAACGATTCTAATTGACGTGTCTTTCAACTACACCATTCACACATGTTCAAGATGTATTTTCATAATTTCTGGCTAAATACACACACAATTTCAACAAAATGATATACAAGGACTATGTGCATCATGTAAATTTAAAGTGATTTTCCAAATCAAATGCAAATGAGCGTTTCTCGCTTCTCCACATCCACCATTTCACCACTGTGGCGGATAATTAATGACGTACATCAAGCACATAACTTCGCTACGCAAAGTCATTTATGACTACGAATTTACATCGCGACATTCTTGGAAAAATTATCTTTCGATCTCCCTGAACCAAACCAAAAATTTCTCGATATCTCCCTAAAGACAGCAAATTGGTGGCAGCACGGAGGAAAAGAGAGAAATTTATCAACTCTTATAAACACATCAATCATCAGTGGCACGTATTTATCTGTCAGGACGGTGTGTGATGATGTGTTCGGTGCCGCGAAAGCATGGAAACACTCACGCACCTCCCGGGGGAAGCTTTCAGATTGTATCGCTTTTCGGGTGTGGTGTGGAACACTTCTGAAATCCACAAAACGTGCAAAAGACAGTGACACAACGCGACCAACAAGGTCTCCTTCGGTGCGTTGATTTGCATTTGCCTTGCTTTTATTCGTGCTTCTCTGTGTAAATAAAATTCAATGAACGGTTCGATAGCATGCCCCTCCATAACACGTTCCGACCGACAGACCGACCTCGACAATCGTCTTTCGATGGTGTTCTACTCACTTGTTTGGTGTGATCGTGTTTCGTGTTCGCTTTAAATTCTGTTTCAATTTGTTCTCATTTCTCTCTTCTCCACTCTGTTCTTGGTTTTCCATTTTGGGAATACGACCTCACACAATCAAACGAACGACCATTGAAATAACAAAACGACCCGAAACCTTCGACACCGTTTCCGCTTGCTGCTACCAACAGGTCTCCTGGATCCGGAAACGAGATCTACACATCCTGTCGGCGGGCACCGCAGTCTACACGTCGGATGAACGATTTCAGGTGAATTTTGAGTTGTGCAATCGATTCGTTCTTATTCTTTTGTTGTTTTGACTGGGAGCACGAGCTGATGAAGGAATATTTTATGATTTTCTTATTACACTTTTACACAAATTGACACACAAGACACTTTTTGTCAGAAGCAGTCTTGAAGACAATGTATTTAATGTAATAATTTAGCGAGAAATAAATACTAACTTGTGGTTTCTTCTAAAAAACCAAGAACTAAATGTAGGCAAGCGCCAGACAAAAGTTTTTTTTTTAAGAATAGGTTCCAAATTATCGGCCAAAACGTAGCAATGTCGTAGCAAATATATAGAAATCCTCACAATGAAGTAACGGACAAAGCATTCTGAAAGCCTTGTACACGGTATAAATTCCATAGGAAAAGCTTTCCGAGAAAAAAAAACAGATTGGTAACGTATTTTTATCCACTCCACGAAATGTTCCCCTTCATCCTCGGCATAGGTGATACGCTCAGATAAGGCAGAAAATTGGACACTACAAATAAAGTTCGCCCAGCAGCGAGACTCGGGCATATACGAGTGTCAGGTGAACACAGAACCAAAGATGTCAATGGCATTTCGACTGAACGTTGTAGGTAAGTAACATAGTATTACTTTTGAGCTTTCAATATGCAATTAGCTTCAATAATGATTTTTTATTTCCTTTCTCTCTCCACGCGCTCCACCAGAGGCTAAAGCGATTATCCTCGGACCAACGGACCTATACGTAAAGATGGGCAGTGTTGTGACACTCACGTGCATAATTAGCCAGGGACCACATGATCTAGGGACAATATACTGGTACAGAGGTAAGTATGCGGACGCAGGTCACGTTCTATGGCGATCTAATTATTGCTCAATGTTGCATTCTCCATTCTATCGAAGGACAGTGAAAGCAATAACGTTTCACGCGCCCTATCATGCGTGATAATTAATTTCAATTTCAATTTCAATTCTTCTTTTCACTCCGTCTCTCTCGATCTGACCTTTTTATCATCGTAGGGTCAAATCTCGTGCAGCCCATAGAGCTACACCCCAACGACCCTTCATTAGCATATCCACATCGAATATCAGTTGAGCTGAAGTGGACCGAGGCCCTCACGTCACGGTAAGTATGTCCTCGCCACCAGGCACTTGCTCCGCCTTCTCGATGGTGGCCTCAATAATATTACGTTTTCATGCATTGCATCTGTTATTCCCCACCATCAATCACCAGCTGTGATGGATGGTTCGGAAAATACCGTTCAAAAATAACTCACACTGATGAAACGCCTTTGAAACGACGGACGTGTCTGCTCTTTTTTTGTTTTTGCTGCTTACAGGTTGAAAATACTCGATGCCAAACTGTCCGACTCGGGCAACTACACGTGTCTGCCGACGTCGGCAGAGGGTACGAGCGTGATGGTGCATGTGATAAACGGTAAGTTTCAATCAAAAGCTCCCGTTGCTCATATTTGCTTTCCCCAATTCCTACCGAGCGCGGCCCAACTGCCAAAAGTTTAATAACATTACACACGCTAAAAGGAGCTTGAATTGAATTCACCCAATTGAGCATATTATTTACTGTGCAAAGTTAAGGGTGAAAATTAATCCAACACGTTGGAATAGAAATGCTGCTCATTGGTGTTTCTCTGTTACACTCGTCGATTGAAATTGATGCTCATGCCAGTTCTATCTGCTCGTCAGCAGACAGCCGAAGCTAATTGAGTGATGTTGTGTTTCATCGAATTAAAAGCTTAATGCCGCATACATCACTGCAGTACACGATGTGTCGCGGCTTGTAATGCGTTAAATTGACTTTACTGGTTTATATTTGTGCATTTGCATAGCATATGCCGTGTTATGTGCCAAAATAGATCATTTTGTTAAAAAAACCTTAAATAGATTCTACGTGTTAAAGCGATGCAAAATAATTGCCAATTAGGTTTATTATGCCATGCCCATGCCACATCATCTTTAACGGTTCACATTTCTTAACAAACGTGAAACCTGACATTATTATTAGAAACAAACGGAATGCTGATGGCTTTCAACAGACAATGAGCAGTACAGTTTTTCATGCCTTTTTGTTAGAAACTGAATAATTTTGATGATCCATCTTTTGGGAGCTACAAAATGCACAGCTTTCTGCACCCGTACTCGACGCAGACCGTGAAATAATGGCGTTTTGTTCACGGCTGTTTCTTCACAAGCAGCACTCCGAGACACACATCGTTGAAAAGATGATAATATCTTTTGTAGTTAACAACAGCGAAGTGGAACGGTGAACTTGAGCGCCAGAGCAAGGAGTTCTCGCTGGTTTTTTTTTTTGCCTAATAAAAATGGTCGAGTGAGGTCGTCCTGTACGCCCGAGCATCAGGCTTCATTATGATGATGATACTGTTAAGAAGCCCCATGCCCATGCAATTTGCGCTCGGGCGGTGAACACCCAGGAAGCGAGGCGAATTCAGCAACCTACAAGTTGGCTTCTACAAGCAGTAGTTGCGAAACGCAGATAAAAAAACATCCATAATTGTTATCTCCCAGTACCGTACGATCCTGCACATGAATGTGACGAGTGCGAAAGCGAGGCAACAGTGTATGGAGTCAATGCAAAGTTGAGCAGCTTAAGTAAGAACATATTTATGTAACGCCGGGCGTTCTTTAACGCGCAAAGAATGTCGTTGTTTTGCTGTGGGTGAGAATGCTGCTAGTAGATAGCAGTACCAACGCACTCACAACACTAAATGATTTTCGTTTCAAGGAATGACTTTTCCGAGGGATTTTGCAGAGATTTGGAGCAACAAAACGGCCGGGAGGGTAAAAATCCTTTACAACTGCAATCTGTGCCTGCCGGTTGCACTTAATGCACGTGCTGGGATTGAGCAAGGCAAGAGATTGGTACCGGTTCGTTGCACTGCAGCAGGACACAGATGCAACATTAATGCGAAAGAAGCGCGATACTCGACAACGTCGTTAAGGAGAGGGCATTTTCACCATGGCATATGCCAGCAAAACAACACCATTACAATAATAAGATGTGCTTCTGTGGAACTATACAAATGTAACAGGGCTCTCCGGAAGTGTACGCCTGAAGTTATGCAATTATAGGTGTTGAGAAATGGATTTAAAGGTAGGATGATTTTTATTATTTTTTCTATGGAAAAGCTATCTACTTTAGCTTGAGTAGTAGCTAGGAAAACATCTACATTTTAATCAAAACTAAACTTAACGTCTTTTGATCCCGCTGCAGCGATTGATTACATTTCAAACATTTTTTCTGCTTGTTGGGGATTTGCATCGATTTGTTTCGCAACAAAAAGCTCACCACCACTTTATTCCCGTACTGATTGATGAATGCCTTTTAAGCTCGCTGACAATAGTGTAGCAACTAACGGTACGGTTGTGCTTGCTCCTGGAGGATATTGCCTTACCGCGGGACATTGCAACAAAAGCGTCTTATCTTTCCAGTTTGCGCAAGCGAAAATTTGCTTTCGATTATTCTCGATGCTCGCCACTCATCCATCTCGATTTGCTTTCTCTTCCCGCTTTCTGCTTCCTTCTAGGAGAGCATCCTGCGGCGATGCAACGTGGCTGCGCTACGACCGCTGACAAAGATCAACACCGGAGTATGCAGCTGCTGATGACGATGCTGGCGCTGGTGCTGCTAACGTTCGGCTGGCATCGAACCGATCTCAACACCTGCCTGACAGCACCCGGTCGAGCGGTGGAGTGTTCAAGCCGGCGACCCAGCACAACCACCCTCGAGCGGACTGGGGCACAGCGAACGGTGATAACGGATAACGGTCCCACCGGCACATTAACGTCTTCCTGCTGTTCGTAATGTTCGCGAGGCAGGCCAACACAGTGGCAGACGACAGGACTTTGCAAATACTTTAACACACAGGTGCTACAAGATACTCTCGGGTGGAAGGTAGAACAGCTTGAAACCACAAACGCTGGTTAAAAGTTATCACTTTGCACTTGTACAATGTTTTACAAAAGCATCGCAGTTATGAAAGTGATGTTTTGTGTGTACGGGTGTGATGATGAGGGAGAAGAAGATGGATCGACGTTTAAAAGCCAGTAGTGAGAAATACGACACCGATTACAGAAATCAATTCCAAACCACAGTCACACCGAATGGAGTATACAAAGCAAAGGAAGCAAAGGACTCTTGACGCATTTTCCATAATGCAACGAGAAAACCGAAAAAAGGGCGACATTCTCGTTTTGTTGCAAGTGCAAAGTATTCCAAGTGCACCAATCGTAGATGCAAGAGAAGAACGCATAAAAACGAATAGTGTAAGATGAAGTGATGCGCTACCCGGATACCACTCCACTTCCTCCCTTTTTGTCTTACCGTAGAAAGAAAGGAAGAAAGAGAAAAAGAGGGAGAGAAAATCCCAAAGGATTTTGCACGAGCAAGAGTCACTCCCACGGTGTTCCGGTGCAATTCCGGTGCAAAAGCTAGTTATAACACGTCACAATCACCGAGATCCAACCGGATCCAATGTAGCAACGAACCGACGGAAGAACAAAAGTGAACCGATTTGACGTTGGAGTTTGATTGTTTTAAAGGGGTAGGACGAGTGACTGAAATGGTGGGAAGCAATAAGGTAAATAAAACGAGCTGGGCAAGTGCTGAAAAGCTTCAAAGAAGTTTTTACTCTACAGCAGTACGAGAAAAGCTCGACTTGAGCTGATTTTATGACATGGACAAAAACAGCAAAACGTTTTTTGTGAGGTGAATTATCCGTCGATTTGTTCATCTTCGTTGACACTTATGAGACCGTTAGATGGAATGGAAAGGTACGGAAATCATGTTTAGTAATCATCATTGCAGCGTTTGATCATTAGATTGTAGTTCATCTTTGACAACCAGAACATAATAAGCGTCGGACGAGGCGTCTTTAGAACGATTATAGTACTAAGAGGGATAAGTGTAGGTACTAGCAAACAAGGCGCCAAGCAGAGCGAAATCTGTATGTGGTGTTTGAAACAAAAACAGTTTGACAGAAAACGATACGAAACACATATTTTATTTCAAACCAACCGTCTGCACTTATAGTGGTAGAACATGAGTGACAAGTATTTAAGCGCAAGTGCATCAACACCCATACCGAGTTTGAAAGCCAAGTGGAGTCAAGAGTGAGAAGAGGAAAGCTCCCTTAACGCGTGTACATTTGAATCGTCATTAGAAATGATACCAGACTTTACGAAAAGGCATTTAGCACTCTTCCTTCCAACCACTCTCTTTTTCCATACCCTCGATTGTCATTACTGAACCCAAATCCAAATAGTAGAAGAATTTTTAAGACCTGCAGTTCGGTACAGGACCCCTCACCCATCACCTCATCCTTATATTTTCTTTCGGGGAGGAGGCAGCATAGCAGCATTAAAGCTATTTATTTGAGAAATAAACTTGAGATTATCTCAAACCAGACAAACATGAAACCACAAACCCAACGCGAGAGAAATGCTTTCCAGTATGGCGGATTCTGTTGCGTTCTTTTTTTTTTTTTGCTTCTATCCTACATCGCAGGTACGCTACTTGGTGAAAGAAACTGGCTTATCTACCACCCTTGATATCCTACGATATCAATCGTCGTCGTGCTGCTTTGGGTTCACTTTGTTTTTCGCATTCAGTCGTTTTTATTGCCACAAATTCATGTTGATTCGCTGTGATAAACTGATTTTCGTTCCATCCACGGTGTGTTGGTATGGGGGTTCTCGACATTTCTTCCAGTCAAACGATGACCTTTCGACGATAGAGGAATTAAGGATGATGCTTTATGTGCTTCAGGTGTTTTCAGGTGCGATAAGCTGGCAAACGCGAACAGAAAAACGATGTCTGCCAGCGAGGATTTGCATTGGTTTCAATTTTCAAAAAGATCTGTGAAAGAATCTTTGTCCTTGGCCTTTTATTTATTTGTTTTTATTTTTTTTGTGAGGAACTCGACACCGGTTTTCATCAAGAGAGGTATCATCTCCAATAGCAAGAAAGGTAAGAACGGTACAAGTAGATTTGAAAAGGAATATTCTGTTTCGAATATTTAGTTCTTTCCGTATCTTTGAATATCAATTAAAACTCTTATGATAAAACATTTTATTCAGAGTTTAAGTGTACTCAACTCATTTAAAGCGCCCATCCCTCTTACATTCTCTTGCCGCCCTTGTTTTGTTCGTCTGCTTTTGGCTGATAGTGCCACTAACAATGTAGACTGCATTCATTTCTTGATTGCCAAAAAACAGCTCAACCTTGTGCCATTATGACGTAATTTGGACGATGTTTCTATGTCAACCTTCTCAACTGCCGCATGTCACATAAATATGAACCGACTTGTTATTTTAAGCTGGCCTAGTGAACGGCTATGGTTGCTACTACTGCTTGTCCTAATAACCGTTTCCTCTTGAAAAGAGCTGCACACATTCAGCAGCGTACGGATGAGTCGTGCCAAAAGCAAACCATAGTCCAACATATCCTTACAGCGAAAGCCGCCACCGTTTCAAAGCCTGTTCCAAAAGCAGGCAAGATAAATCCGTACGAATGACATGGCAGCGCGAACAATGGCCACTTTGTTCCCTTTTGAAAACGATCAGGATAGGGTAGAATACGAGCCTACGGGAGACATCCCCTTGCTCTTGTTTTTATCTTTCTCTTTTGCCGCCTCACGACACGATGAAACCCAGTGGAGGCCATGAAATAACCCAGAAATAACTATAACTGCTCACCTTAATTGCTTGCCGTGGTAGCCGGACCAAACGGTCCCCTTTTTCCATCCCTACAATGTTGGCTTGAAGTATAATGTTATTGTTCTGGTGCAAACGAATGATCTTTGATCTGAGGACCGGCATTCTCGTTTCCCCGTTGGCTAAGAATGGGCCGGAAAAACGGGACAGCTTCCATTCGTCCACTGCGCCGTCCCCAAGTCGTTGGGTGTAAGCAAGGCACTACCTTCGTTGGGGCAATAACGCATGAGCGGTGCTTTTCTTCACCGGTCTCTTCGCATGAACGGGTTAACGGAGTAGCCTCAGGATTGAACGTGACTCAAAGAATGCATTGCTGCGATAAGTTTTGTAGCTGGTTCCGTTCCGTGCCTTTGATCGTGACGTACCATGCGTCTCCATTGCGTTGGCTGAGTTAATTTGAAGCGCAAAGAGAATCTGTTCTACAAACCACGTCCTGTTTCCGATGTTAAGGAAAGGCATTGTTTTTCAACCCTCCATCTTGTGACCTTCAACTTTGAAAAGAATAAAACATGACGAATGTGGAAAATATTGTCATTTTACACAAACCGAAGAAACCGTGGTTATGAGTGATCTAGGAAAATACGCAATAATTGGTAATTATTAAATTTAAATTCTCATAAACTAGCATTTGAATAAAATAGAAACACTATTTCAAAAACATTCAACCATCTAAATGCGGGGTTCCTCTACAATGCTATTTTCAACCTTCACGTGGTACAACGACTTCTCCCTATGTGTCTGCAACACAAACCATAGCGATGTTATGGCTCAATGTGTCAATGTTGGCAAACTGCCTAATGGCCGATCCCTGGGACCATTCTGCCCTGGGACTTCATACAGGTCAATGAACGGTTGGTTTCTGTGTTTTTCTTATATTTTGTTCACACAAAATAAAATACTAGAGTGCTCAAATAAAATAAAATAGTTTAAAAAACCTACGTGATGAGAATAAAAAAAAACATTGTTCTAATTACAAACTTGTCTCCCATTTACAGCTTCTATATTAAGTTTACCCATGACCACCTTCATATCAACTTTTAGAAACGCACAAAGTGCTAATCCCAAAAACAAACGATGACGGTACCAGGGTAAAATAATCAGAAAAGAGCCACTACCAAAAGGTATGCATACCGTATATTAGATCGCTTCCATCAACAACACGCTCTCCATCACCCATGTCCCATGCTAATCCTTTCTCACTATCTGCGTGTTTGTCTTACATATTCAAAACGTCATTGGAAATCCTGATTATTGAAACGAAACAAACGACTTCCCCCAACAACACCCCGTTTGGACCGGGGGAAACGGGCAAAAGAAACAAAGCCCCATGTAGTAATCAAGCAAGCAAGGAAAACATGGCACCTTCTATTTGTCAACTGCCATCCCACATGCTTTCGCCACCGATTGGATGCGTGCCCTGCTCAACTCCCCCCCCCTCCCCCTCCCACCAATGGTGTGGCTTGAAAGTTATAGCCTTTGCATATTTGATGATTTGAGATCGATACCGGTTCGACAGACAGTATTGCTCGTGTCGGAGATTGATCGGACCCCGGGTGGAGCTCGGATTCCCATGAGCAGGGCCTGCTGGCAAGTTCGGTATGTGCTGAGCCAGATTCTAACACAGCCCAAATATCTTCCGGAATCTGTTGCCGGTTCGGCTTAAAATTCCTCTCGTCGACTATACCAGCACCATCGAAGATTCAATCAACATTCTCTCCGGCTGGTGCTGGAAGGACGAGGGCAAGCCCCGGGGAATGGCCTCAAGCCATGGAGAGCATGAAACAACAACACACGCAAACACGTGCCCACATCCCGCATGGTCAATGTGCTGTGTGCACTCGTAATGAAAGGTCATAAATCATTCCAAAAGGGGTTAAATCGATATTTCCTCAATCGAGTCTTTGTACTCGGCAGTATGTGCTGGGAGATGCTGAGCACAGAGGAGAACTATTGATTGTTCCTTACCCTTCCTGTTCAAATTGCAAGGCGTAGTTTGGCGATCAAGTTTGGGGCTGGTTCGCAAAACTTGTCCCGAGAATTATGCTGACGAAATCATGGTGGCGAAGAAACACAAAAGATTACTTGGAAATGGCTATTGATTTTGCCAATCAGGGTCTCGAGAAAGGCAATGGATGGAGGCTCTGTAGTTACAGCGCACTTTTCCAACAAACTACCCTTCAACGTTCGACAGTTTTGCAACGTGTCGCGTCTGCCCGCATATAAATGGCGCAAATGTTAAAGAATTACCTCTTGAAACGGAACAAGAAACAGAGGAAACAGTGCGAAAAGAATTTTCACCTGTACAAGATGCAAACGCAAAAGTTTTGTGTGTGCCGTGTTAGAGTTTAACCCCTCCCGCGAGCAAAAGTTTTAACGTCTCTTATATGCATCTTCCCTTTCGCTAAAGTGGCGGATGTAGAAACTAAACTTTGATAGAGTTTTCGGTTGACTTACAGGAACCGTAAAAAGAGGAGAGGAGGAATTTTAACGTCGAAAAATGTGCACGACTGCAATCGGCAGTTTTACGACATTTTGTGTGTATGTGTGTGTGCATTTCTCACGATAAATTATCCACAGAAACATTGCAGGTACGATTTGCTTTCCTTACGTATGCTTCGAGAAGCATAAAAAGCCCACAAATGTTGCAGCACGATTTATCATTTGTTACACCTTTGATGAATGCCTTAAAGTTTGTGTGATTTAATTTGAAAAATATTGGATTTATGTCGCCAAATTCCTTCTAAACTGAAAGAAACTTCTTGAAAAATTTCCGTATTACTATGGTAAAGTTATTTTAGCAAAGTAAACTTATTTTTCGCAACGACCTAGTTTCACCGCTTCATTGTGAAAATTGTTTTGTTTTCCTACTTCTTTCTGGTGAGCGCATTTTTCTGTTGAAACATTTGTCTATTAGAATAACCTTATTGATAATTTTCATCAATACATATCAGAACATCAATTTATTCCAAACACCATCACCAGTTCAAATAAATCATTTGGTATTTCAATAATACATGTATTTTTTTATTTTGGCCAAACGGCAAACCTATGTATTGATCGGTATTATTATTCAAATTCACTTCCAAAAATATTCTTCAAACTGTTCAGCGGGTTTGACTGAACCAGAGCCAGAAAATGGTCTTTTGTTTACTCATCCCCCCTCTCCCCTCCATGATCTTCACTCCCCAGAGATTCATCTATACATGCAAAAGGTTTTGCCACTTGCCCTGCCTCGGGGAACACAGAACGCAACAATAGCACTTTCCCAAAAAAAGGGTTTGCCAATTCATCCGCTGCCTGTTGACTGTCATTAACTTTTACGAGAAGAATATTATTATTATTTATTTAATTCCTCGACACCATAACGCGAAATGGTGGAGAGCCAGCCTACCAGTATCATTGCTTTGATAACTTCAGCTGGATAGCCTTTCGTAAGCCTTTCGTTTGTTAATTGCTGAAAGGTTCTTAAAATGAGGAAAATTAAACAACCACCTTTTTGCAAGTATTCCGCTGCGCAAGCATTTTGAGATGTCCTTAAACAAGTAGAGAGAGTTTGATTGAAACTTTAACGTGAGAAGACTTTTTCTGTCAAACAAAACACAAGCAAAATCATAAAAAAAACAACGCAATAACGTTTCTCATTCGGTTTGTTTGTGACGTTGTAACGCTACGGTTGATATTTCAGTAAATTTGCATAAACTATTTTGATTGAATTTGCTGCACGGTGGGTGTGGTCACTGTTTTGGCCGTGTATCGAACTAGAAATTGTTAGCCATGGTAGATAGAAAATGTTCAATCCCACTTTCACCCACTTGCAGTTCTAATCAAAAGCTCTCCTCATGGTTCGTTAGGTACCACTGTAGAATGCTATTGGTTCGTATACAGGTCAGGTTACACTTAACGTTACATGCACCAATGTGTATAGAATAGAAAATAGTTAAATTAAAGCATTTGCAGCAAAAATTTCTGTTTCTGTAATGAAATTGAAATCACGTGCAGATGATTGGTAAATATATTTTCCCGATTTCAGACTTAAATTAAACTTGTTGTTACTGAGAGATTCTTCGTCACCAAAGGAAGCAACCGTTCAGTACGTTTACACTCAACGAGACATCATGCCGAGACTGCTCGTTGATGAAGTTTGGCACTACAGACTCTATTATACGTGCAGTGCTGGGTGCAATTTTTGCCGTACCAAGGGATTGCAGTTGAGAGTAAACGCACTATCCTGCTTGTTTGCCCCTTTTGTTATTCAATACTGATGCACATCATCTGCTGCACAGACGCTCCTACACAGTTTTTTATTGATGTCTGTCAAAATCATAGCAAACTCACGAAACACTACAAACACACACCCAAAGCCATCGGTTTGTTTTTTTTTTTCTATTTCCATTGAAATCCAACAGCTTCTCCCCCGGGGCATCGATGTTCGAGAATGTGATTTGTACTTACAGTGCAAACAATGACGACAGCGATAGTTTAACGCACTGCGCCAGACTCACTTTCACCAGAACCGGTTTTGCATGTCGTTGCATAATCCCGGGCTTTCGTTTCTTCGTTCGTTCATCTCAACTTTGACGACGAAAAACTCACACACAAACACAGGTAGAGCACAGATAGAGCACAGATAACGCCCGAGACACTTACGCTTCACTCCCCAGCGATCGAATCCCAGTGCCATACAATGCCCGAAGCGAACGTTCGTGCCCGGGTTCGAAATATTGATTCTGCACGCTTGTCAGGATTTCGTCATTCTTCCACCCGAAACGGGTAGGATTGAGAAAGTTTTACCGAAAGGATTGAACGGCTTGAATGGTTATTTTCGAGTGAAGGAGAATAAAACACTACATACACAAACTATCAATAAGCTTCCAAAAAAAATCCAACGCGTTCAATTCTTATTGATGTGCAATGGAAAAACAGTGAAACGATATTTTTCCGGATAAAAATTAAGCCCAACTGTTCTCAGCGCCACTATTGGGGAACTTTTTCATCGATTTTACTGCCATTCACATCAGTTCATATCAATTTAAACGACGGGAATTTTTTTGCAGCTCAACAACTCAACAAGAAACTGTACCATTTCGGTGTCCAACATTTCCAAAAACATGTTTTTTTTTTATTAAAAGTTGTTTAGTTTCACCTCACGTAGTGAACGTCTGTCAACACTGTTTTACTATTAGCTCATTAACAATCCGACCAATTGCCAATCGCTTTCGGCTGCCACATCGACGCTTCCACACATCGAGCACGCTTTAAACATAAACAATTATTTGCTTCAATCAACGTAATCGATTGAATTTTTTCTTAATCGGGTTCTTAAGCACGGCATTCTTTTATGTAAAAGATTTAATCGATCGATGCCTATCGCACAGCCCCTTTTTGGCGATGCCGATAAAAGAGATGAGAATGGAAAGGGCACGGCTCCTAAACAATGCAGCTCACAGGCATCACCGTACTTGCTACTTAATTTTAATTTACTCGTTAAAAGTGGCTCGCTCGCACGCAGGACAATAAATCAACCGGATTTGCTGGGATTTTTGTGTGGGCATCCCTTTTCTCCAAACAGGCCGTCGGTATGATGGCCTTTTTGTGGAACGAAGCTCTAGGAAAGAATGGACCGTGTGGCGTTTTCTAAATTCTTCTCCGTTCGAACCCTGTTAAGCGTGATAAATTGAAAGCGTTCGGGTCGGGGTGTATTTCAACTTAAACTGGGCTCAGCAGCTATTGTTGGGTTATTGTTTTTGTGACACAGAAAGAATCTTAAAATTGCCGGACGAAATTTAATTATAATCGCTAAACGTTCTTTTTTCGGTTTAATTTTACAAAAATTAGAATCAAATTTTCAATGTTAATTTTAGTATGATTTCAGCAAAGAAGTATGATTTTCAGCAAAGACCCAGCATAGAAACAGCCGTATCGACAAACACATCGATACAATTCTCCTAATGACGCTAATTTCATAAGCCATTGACATTTGATGGCGTCTGGTGCGGGCAGACGATAAGAGAAAATTGATTCTAGCAAATATGTGTAATGTGTCAGCCCTGCCACTCCCTTTCGGGGTCGTACGGTATGGTGCGACTGTTGTGCAAAACGGTAATCATATCACAACATACCGACTATTGCCATTTTGCCTTTGATTCCTCTGTCGTCGGAGCCATCTTATCGTTGCGCGCGATGCGGCAACGAAACACATATCGACGCTGCAGCTGCTTTCACTGCATGCGTACAAAACATGGGACGCACAAACGAGGCACACCGACACAAACGCAACACACTCAGCTTCTTTGTGCGATGGTGGTTGGCAACAGGGACAACACACACACACACACACACATACACAGCACATCGAAATTGCCCTTTCGACGAGAAAAGCAAGCCATCTTCCCCGCCTTCATCATCACGTAGGAGCCATCTTTTGTCAGTCCGGGAGGTTGCTGGTTGAGGTTGGCTTTTTTTGTATTTCTCTTTTTGCAACGCTGCACATTGCACAGCAAAAGGCTTCATCAATGAAGAGCTACAGCTCCCAGGAGTAGAGCTGCACGGCACGTCGATTGTATCATGTCATTGTAAGAAGAAACCCTACCAGTGCCCATTTAAAGCTCATTTTATAACCGTGCAGCGGTTCAAAGCGTTTCATCAGCCACACAATACACAATGCTCTTGGGATGTGTGCTGGATGTGCTGCTGTTTTTCCCACTACCTACCTCACGCAGTCTCTTTCCGTTGTTCAAAAATACATACAATTCCAAAGGTTTTTTATTGGAAGAATACACAGAAACACAGCAATGCAATGTTGCGTGCTATGATATTGATCATAAAGAATAAAATACTTCAGCAAAGTCTGATTTTACATGTAAAATTATTAAAATACCACTATCTTACACAGTACATACCATGGAAGGTGTTAAGCGTCATACAAAAGCATGACTGCATGCTGCATGCATGTAGTACATTCTGAACCATGTTTTCTCAATTCAACGGACTTCAAAACGTTTCACCATTCCTGTTGTTAACATAGCATCAATAATAGAAGACAAAATTCCTCAAATCTCATGTTCCACACAATCGTTTTTATCTTTTCAATCAAATTTCTTTGAATCTCAGTTCAAAAGCCCTCTCATTATAGAATTTTCCTATTTTTCTATTGAATATAAAACAACTCGATTATGTTGTGATATAACAAACGCTTCATTCCGAACTTAGCTGAAATTATTTTTCCGATTGTTGATTGAAACAGGTACGGCCATCAACTACAGTTAAATTTCCGGTCGAAAAAAAACGCTCCATCACGTACCGGTTTTCGACACGGCACGTCCATCAAGCGTGCGTGTGTGCAGCCAAACCACCAGAATGCGGTCATTCTCGCCGCCGACGGCCAGTTTCCGTTGCGGTTTCGAATTGGTTTTGTAATTTTTTTTTTCAAAGGAATCGGCGTCAGTAATATTGAAAAGGAAAGAGGAAACGAAGATAAAAATAAAAGAAGTTTATTTCCGTCGAGAAGTATCTGGGTGAAAGCCTGTCACGGAAAAGTGAATGCTTTTCATATCAAATCTACTCCGTTATCTATTTTTGTAGCAGAGATTCTTTAAGTCAATATTAAATTGTATCTGATATTGTAAGCTGGGATGTTTTCTCCAACCTTAGCATCCATTACCGTTTCACCTACTTTGGGTGGTGCTGTAAGCCTTTATCAACGTCAAAACTGACCCGTCCGACCTGCCATATTTTATCACAAACAGAGTGCCGCTACTCTTTCCAAAACCCACCACCCGCTAGGTGAAAATAAACCTTTAGTCGGAGAGAAAACCCTCCTCGCCGGACAAAGAAGGCACAAGTATGAGGAAATGCTGGGACCATTTGTGCGTTCGGTTGATTACGGTTAGATGTTCACCTCGCGGAATTTAATGAGATTATATTAAGGCAAAAGGATTTAATCTCTTTGATTTTTGCCTCCGATCCCTGCGGACGATGATCCAGACAGAAAAAATCTGTTCGCTGTTCCGGTTCATTTGGATGCTGGGGTCCTATTTCTTCTGCCATCGATTCACATTTTTTGCTAAGTTTTCACCTATTTTGCATTGTACGCACACACTGTGCACCATTGTAAGTGATGAAAAGGTGCTTTAAAATTCTATTGTTTTTTCTGTCAGGAAAAAATTCTTTACTCTTACTTAAATTTCATAATAAAAAAAACTACTGAGTGAAATTGGGAAAACATGCCCTAGCTATTACAATTATAAAAAAATGAAGTTAATTGCTCCGAGTCCAACTTGTTTCTATGAAAACCATTAACACTTCGAACTATCAACACATTAATGGAACACGGAATGGATTGAAACATAATCAGAGTCAATATTTTCCAATCTGTATCATTTATCAAAATACTCTACTCTACTCAAAATCCAATATCCCCCCGCGAGAATAAATTGTTGCCATGATGATGATAATTATAGCTATAACGTCATAACCTTCAAACGTGCCGTCGTCCCAACATTCTAGGAATATTAAACTTACCTAGGACATTCATCCACACACACACATAAACACTCACACTCTCATGAACACACACACTGAGCCATTTTGCCCCCGCACTCTATGCTAACAACGTCAAACAAGAAAACTTCATTAATCATTTCGCGTGCTAGCTTGCTGCCACGCTCGCCCGAGCATAGATATTAACATCAATAATTTCCGGACAAATTGCGCTTAGCAAACTCGTCTTCACCCCTTGCATCCGCTTGTGCCAACGCTCCAGCACCGCTAAAGGTCAGCGCTTGTTAGCGTATTAATCATAAGCTTTTCATTGGTGAGATAAATTAACAAGCGCATGATTGACCCTTGATGTTTACCCATTATACCATCCAACAGGACGAAGGCAAGAAGTAGGTAAAGTTTTCAACTGATTAGTTTGTTTCTACTTATCTTAAAATAGCTCACAATATGCGCTTTACAGTGTATGGAATACGCCGCGTACCTTATGCACTGTTCACATTTTTTAATTACCCCGCTTCCTTGAAACCCACCCACACACACCAACCTGATGGAGTTTTAATTTGCCTCAGTGTGTACCATTACCCGATTCCACCGTTCCTCCACAAGTCTGAAACCGAAGCTGTAGCTGCGCGAAACCGTTAGTACGCACTCAACAACACGCTCAGCCCACTTGGAGAGCGAGATTGCCGCCTAACGAAATCACCTGCCACCTCTTGGGCGTTCGGTTAGGGTTACCGGATCCATTAAGCTCCTGTTACAACACTTACCGGCTGACACCTGCCAGAGGTTTTCGCGCGCAACTGGCTCGGCAGACCGCATGGGTTTCAACCAACGCCGTACGGTGCTGCTGTTGCAAGTCGAGCTGCTGTTCCGGATCACTTTGCCACGTGGGGTCGGTGAAGATTGCCAACATTCTTACGAAGCTAATACGAGAAGCAGGGATTGCTTCTTTTCAGTTCAGTTGAGTATGTTTGGAACCATTGCAATGCATTACTTGTCAACAAGACGCTGTGATGGCAATGCATTTGAATTCGAGGTAATGGGGAAAATTTATAAGCAAAAGAATATCTTATCTTCCACATCTATACAATACCTTTGGACGTATAAACACGCAAATATTTGATAATAAAAGCTCAACATAAACTTTCAGTTTTCTTTCACACTCGCACTCGCCAGATTGTTTGCCTTCTGGTAACGATTATCCGGTTTCCTATCCCGCGAGACCATCGCAAACTATCAAACAACACACACGATACAGTCCTCTTAAAGCGAAAATAAAGATACTGAGGTCTCTTAAAAACGCATTGCCATGACATGCCTCGCATAATGAGGGAAAGAGATAGAGAGAGAGACAACGCGGCGTCCGACTGAAAAGTAACACGGGTACCAGGCGTGCCATTGCCACCGACCGAGACTCATGAAAAGGGCATAAAATAACAGTAGAGCAATAACGGTTGGATAATAAAAACCCCAACATAAAACATCCAGCAACTGCTACGCATTAAAGGGTTACGCTCTCTGCTGCAATGCTACTGACGCACCCCATCCCTGGGCTCCGATATCTGCCTCGTCCTTGCTCGGGGTATAATGTTTTCTTGAAGCCGAAACGCGTCCCGGGAGAGAGAAAAAAATGGCACAAACCTTGCTTGCCTTCACTCCAAAACTCCTATTGTCTTGTGGGATAATTTCTACAGCGCGCTTTCACCGTAAGTACTTTGCCGAGCACGGGACACGGAATTTATGTGCCGGAGTGTACTCCGACGGGGCGGTACGGATAAGCAACTGACTGCTCCGGGCGCGTCCGATGACTTAAAGGGGCTGCGGTTTGGGTTGTGTTAAGGTTACAGGGCTGTCAGTTGATGGCCATGTCAGAGTCGGAGTCTGCTGGCGTTGGCAAGCCTATGTACTGGCGTTGGTGTAGGGATACATAGGCCTAGTGTTTCAATTTCGGATGTCAAGGGCAACGAACTGGATCTGTAAGTGCAAAGGAAATGAACGCAAAAGAACAATGAACTGCAAACGAGCAGGTTGCAGGAAAAGAAATGGAAATATACCGACGCGTGGGAAGCCTTTTTGGGTAGGAAAAGTGTTCTACTGTGTAGCTTTTAAATACAATAGCTTCTCACTGTCTACATACAACAGCGTGTATTCTATTCTGTTGCATTCAATGTTGTCATTTGCAGCTAAAGATTTCAGAAATTATTTTTAGTCATTTGAAGCATTGTGCATTCTTTCATTACTTACCTACACATTTCTCTCCCATTTTCTCACAATCTGACACATCAAAAGAGTTTATCTGAATGACAAGAATGACTTAAATGACTTTTTGATGCACAATGATTCACCTACCATCCTTCTTTTTGTATGTCAGTTTTGGATTCAATTGGTAATTTTGTGACGTTATTTTCTCATGAGGAGAAAGAAATAAAATAAAATTAAGATAATCATACAAACCACTCACGGCGATCACGATATGCATCTTCCATGTATTGAAAATTTACCTTTGCGATTTTGACCAGACTTTGGTGTGATTTTCATGAACAAACGGATGTATTTGAACTCACCGTGAGATTTTGCCTTTATCTTTGACTTCATTTCCAAACCGATGCTACTTCCCGAAAAGCTCTCGACACATACACTTGCCAACATTCTCCTTAACTGCTTACCGAACCCATGGCAAAAATCAACAAGTCACACTAATATATCTTCACCTTCATCCATAAACAACCTTTACTGCTGCGTTGTAAAGCCTCCTTTTGTAATAAGCTAGGCCAAACCATCACCATTCAGTCATAAAGATGCTTTGCGTTTGTTTTGTTTTACGTTTACCCTCTTCTTATCGAGTTTAGCTCCGGGGCGTTTCAGCAAAATGATTTTCCAAACCTTTCATGCGAAAGGAAATTACTTTGAAAGTGGTTATGTTCTTTTTTTTTCATCTTAAATCCGTAACATACCCTTGGCTTGATGGTTGATGGCACAGTGAAACTCTCTTCCGTTGAAGCATCTCTAGGTTAAGACAGTCATATTGATCGATTTATTCTTTTTTGCTTTTTTGCTTCCGTTTTTTATTGTCATGGCATTGGCAATGAAGTTTTGCATCAACTGGTGAGCGTATGTTGTGCAACAGAGATACCTTTTTGTTCAAAATTGGTCTTATTTTAAGCTAATCACAGGTACAGCTTCTGCTTTTGTGCATGAATTGCTATGAATTGAATACTCAGATGACTTAGGAAGCAGTGAATGATGCTAATTGATTTCTATGTTGGTAGATTTTTTTATCTTTTAAGCTTTTGGCAGTGTTTCAACCTAAACATAACATTGGTAAACTAAAATGCTTGCGAGGCCAGCTGCTACCAAATCCTGTCAAATCGTACGTTTGAGGACAGATTTGCCATAACGCACTGCTTGCAGCTCGCAGCTAATTAGCACTGACAGGAGCGTCACAATTCGCTTAATAAAACACAAAATTTAAATTGATTCAACCGACAAGTAACGTGTGGTATAAGATGGAGGCCGGTCTCGTAGTACAGTCGTCAACTCGTACGACTTAACAACATGCCCGTTATGGGTTCAAGCCCCAAATGGAATAAGAAACAATTTCACCATGGAGGCTATTCGGCACTTTCCATGAAACTTTGAGTGCTCCAAATCATTCCTCTGGATCACATTACAAAATAAAGGATAAACTCACAACCCTGTTTCAACACTATTTCATTCCTCTCTTGACAACACAAAAACTAACTTTCAATTCAACCAATGCAGGCTCAAAGGCAAAAACACCGAGACTGGGTGTTAAATTTATTCCACTAGAGAACTTTCAATTCAAAACGTGCAGAATGGGGCAGCTCCCAATGTATGCGTTTTTTTGGCCATTTGACAACAGCTTGTGCTTGTCGCTCTATTTCCCCGTCAGTTTTCCCTTTCAATTACCGACGCAACCCGAGGGGCATAGCTAAATGGCAGAAAGAAGAGCAGCGGAACAAGCTCTATTTATATTGCTAACTTTGCCAATTGAACGAACTCTCACGTTCAATTGCCTGAGAATGGTATTCCGTTCCGCAACGGAGGATAATAATCATTGAGTCAAGCTTGCGTGTAAGATTTTTCACCAAATCTCTAACCCCTTTTGGACACCTTCCTTTGCGGCGTACGGTGCATAGTATTAAGATGAAAAGGTGAAAAGTCTTCACTACCTACATGTTGTCACGTACCAGTTTTCAAGCAGAAGATATTCTAAATAGAAATGTGTTTGCTTGTGCGACTTTGGTTTCACCCCTTTCAAGACACGACCAGTTCGACCGTGCACGGAGTCGAACGGTGTTATTGGCGAACGTAAGAGTAATGGAAAATAATTAAAACCACCTTTCAACTGGGACTTTTGATAAGAGTGTATGTGTGGACGTGTTTTTTCTGCACAAACCTTTTCATTTGCACGAGAAACACGTTTCCGAAACAAAGCATTAAGACACGAGCAAAATGTTGTACTTATTAGAAAACTTTTTCCAAAACCCGAGTTTAGATACGAGCCTTCTTCGACAACATATTATCAAAAAATAATATTCACACATACAATTACAAACACTGCTCACAGATTGAATGTTACAAATTCGAAACACTTCAGCCTAGCTGAATTATTCTCAAGCTTTACCCATTTTGCATGCTTCTAGTCAAATTCCATTTCACACCCCTTCCAGAATCGCAATGCTTCCACTTGTGATGATGTGAAATTTCACACCTTTCTGCATTCACGGAAAAATAGAGGTATAAATTTTCCACTTGAAGAAAATACGATTCGCTCCCCCAATAAATACTCTCGCTCGTGAGAAATGATTACCACCTAGAAACGGATTTCCTGTACACAAGTGCTCATTCACCACATAGAGAAAACGGGACCGCAGCACAAAACGAATGAGTCTTATTTATGCTAATGGTGAACGGAGCAAGGTCAAACAAACGTCTTACCATACCGAACCGACCCGAACCATCCATCAGGTCGCCCTCCGCTGTCTCTACCGGAAGCACATCTCGCCACCATTCCACCCATTGCATTCCAACCACAAGCACAAAAATACACACACACACACACACACACACGTCTGTGTCCAGGCATAGGGGTTTCCCCAGATGAAGTGTTACTTTACGCATGTTTATTCTTCCCACATGCATGTTTCGGAGGGAGGAAGTCCATTGCGTTGTTGCGTCAAAAATGAGCATCCATCTTCTACGGTCCATGTTCGAGCTTGATACCGGCAGGCGCCCACTGTATCTTTACTAAAGCAACGAGAGCCTCAAATCCACGCTGCTTGCCACATCAATTATCACCACATGGAAACACACACTGCACTCCTTTGCTTTGTGGTGGTAAGGGGGTTGGAATTTAAACGTAACCGATTCTCCTTGGTCTCCAACCACAGGAACCAAACGGCGCAACCGGAACCACGCTGGAGCCTTTTGCTTCCTAGTACACTCTAAATGAAGATAAAGTAACATTGGTCCCGCGGTCGAGAGCTCATGCACATAGGAGGATACAACGCGGGGAGTAAACTATCCGCCACACTCGCGGTAAAAGTTGGACAAAGGTTGGCAGAAGAGGATTTATCTTTATCCTACTTCCAGAATGAGCCTCCCAAGGAAGGGGATGTACATTTCACTGTTTCCACGAATAAACTCTTTTCATGGAAATGGGCGTACTGCGTTAGTAAGCCATTGTTTCTGGTGTAATAGTCACCAAATGATTACAAAACACAAACACTCTGTTCGGAGAATTCAGAGCATGACAGACACTAAGTAATGTTTGAGCAGGCAAATCAAACAACATGCCATATCAATTCAATTAAAAGCAATTTCACATTTATTTCCCATAATTTGCTTGCAAATCTATCTAAAAATGATATTTGTACGTATGTGCACTTCTCGCAACTGAGCTAAACCTCACAAATACCATATTCATCATTACTATGAACCCATCGCCACACGTCAAGTCCAAATTCGGTATAACAAACGGTTTTCGTAGAAGACTAAAATATGATGACCTCTTTCTGTTGACTTTAAGCAATATGCACGAAATTTAAACAACTATCTCACGCATTTATATTAAATTTTCGTTTTCCGGTTCATTTGTATGCCCCGAACAGCATACAAATAGTATTCATTTTCTTCTCATCAATTCACAGCAGCACAATCACTGCCGCTTATCCGGAGGCTTGCCACTGATTAATAATGCAATCAAAACGATTCCCCTTTGCCAGCAAATGGGAGGAGGGAAGGACGCATCTCGGGTGCTGCAACAAAATCCAAACTTTGGCAAACTGATGGCACCAGTCCAAGCTTGGTTTCCATAAATCGGTCACATCGGGAAATAAATTTGTAGTTCAATCAAAACTTTCCACCAACTATCGTTACCTCGTAATGAGGTCCGGGCAAACTTTGCTGATGAAATATCACAAAGTTCCACAAACTGGCCACCTCGGTAGCGGACGTAGAAACGGGCCATCTTGCTGTGCCTCGGCATGATGTACGGGCATTTCATTTATAGTTTGCCACAATCGGTTGCGTGTGGGGCAGGATCCTACTTTCCGCATGGTTTCCACGGGTGCAATCTGCCATGTTATGCATAGTCAAGATGGTTAGCTTATCATCTCGCACAAATGTTACATCCGAGAGACATTGAAAGTGCAGCTTCTTGGTATCAACTTTAGCCTGCCCATCCCTATGCCGCTATAGAAGTCAGAGATCACCTTCATGATTGATTATTCACGAGCATGCTCCAACCGACTGTGGATTGTTCCTTCCTTTCTAGCAATCTTGCTTAGCTTATGTTATATTTAAGGGAATTTAAATGTCCCTTTAAGAGCATGCTTTTTTTCTTTTAAAAGCACACTAAAACTCAACGACTTCCATGCTGAACTATCATCTTTCTCTTCCTTCCTTTATTTCGGTCACTAACATCGCCGCATAAAATGTTTAGATTTTCTTTCGGTTCCTGTCCGCCAAAACATAACCATACATTTTGATCTCGGCTGCATCATCCTCTACAAAGCACCTGAACAATGTCTACCTGATATGTTTCAATCGACTGCTTTTCATCCTCCAACCCAAAACCATAATCCCTCGCTGAAAACTTGAGGTCAAAAGCACCGCCAGAGCCGCACATGGTGGTGCGAACTCAAATAAAAACACGCATGAAAACCTCAAGTTTTACGTCTCCTTTTTTGCGTGCGTGGCACTCCCCTCTCCCGTCATCCCGGCATCGTCGCCGTTGCCCGTTTATGACATCCGCCTGGGAAGATGCGGTCGATTCAGCGACTTCCAAAGCCACGTCCGTTATGCTCCGTTACGGACAATATGACAGAGACCCACTTCATAAGCCATTATGATCCGGTGTCCTATCGGCTCGCGTTTCAATGCGTGCATTCAGTTGGCATTCTGTGGGCACATGGTAGCGACCGTTAAGGGACCACATTACACAGGCCAAGGCGTCAGCGGCCAAGAAACTTTTTTGTTCGCCTTGTCTGCAGGGTAAGCTAATATATATTGCTGCACGCGCCTTCCATGTGTTGGAAACGACTTTTATCGGAGTGCCGAGGGCAAGTGTCGAGCGTCGTCGAATAGTCCGCCCCAAAGCAACGGCATTTGTTTGTTACTGTGGCTTAGCTTTATGGCCGAGAGGAAACGATTCACTAGGTGGTAAGCTTCGGTGCGCATAAAAGACCTCTTGAAGTCCTCTTTTCGTCGCATCGCGCATATTTTTTATTCCTCGCTAGGATGACATTTTGTTCCGAATCTCCTCACATTCTTTTAAATAGACAAACCACACGGCACTACAGGATAGGGTCGTTCTGTTTACTGCGCCAGAACACAAGAATAGAACCAACGCCAGCAACCCGACCGTAAAGATGCCAGGTTGATATTTTGACCGAATCCCGGGACCAGAGACACTGATTTGCCACCGTTTTCATTCAAAAAAGGACACTGTCCAGCAGCGCTGTCAACGGGTGCCCGGTCTGTCGGAAATAAGAACAGATTGGGAATAAATAATGGCTTTTCTTCGGTCAATTATTTGTCCACCGGGGACGGTATTGGAAACGGACTAACCGGGAGGTTCACGCTCGTAAACATCCCTATCGAACGGCGGAAATGTGGCTGAGAAGAAAACTTTCGCCCATGGTTGAGTTACACTGCACTGCAAAATTCCCGGGGAAGAACGGGGTAAGACGTGATCTGTCTTTACACACACACACACACACACACGCGTTTTGCAACTCCGCAGTGACTCCGTCCACTAGGTCAAGGTTCCAGAAGAGGGGTTTGCTGGTGCCAAAAACAATCTCCATCGATGTTAAACCTTCCAGCGAAGGCTTTAAGGAAAAGGTCTCCACAGCTTCCGTGATTCTATCGCTCCGCCAGGCTCTTCCATCATCATGGTTATGGCTTCCGGTGTCGACCAACGTTCCGATATGTGGGTATCTTGCTGTGCTTCCTTCGTCCAGCGGCTTCAACTGTCATCGTAAAGTGCGTAAACAAACTCTCGCATTCCCAGGTGCCAGGAACACCTTTGTTTACTTTACTCGCCTACATTTCTGTCGTTTTGTTGGGCGAGCCATCTTCGCAGTAAGACGCACTGGTGCAAACATGAAATGGCAGTTTTATCACGCTGAATGAGAATGACGGGCAGAACGTGTCATAAGCATACTTATCGTTATTATTTGTTTTAGTTGATGTCCATTCTGTTCTAGGGAGACATGTCCTGTTTTAAAGCTAGTTTGTGTGTATTAAGTAACATTATACGTTTACGCATTTTTACGCATTTTTTTAACATTTTCTCATGGGCTTTCCATTTTACCGCACCGAGCACCGGACATGTCCACATAGAAGCATTAAAGCAGGTCTTTTCAGCACCTACCATGAGGCTTCATGTACTTAAATACATCTTTTCTCTTTCTCAAAATACTCCTGCACCGATGTAACAATGCAACAACTTTGTTTTGCTCACCTTCTTCTTGAGAAACTTTAACATTCTTACCATCTCATTGCATTTGCTTCATCAGGCGCGTTTGTCCCAAAAAGCACTTTTAATAGAAGCTGCTGCACATCGATCCGGCCTGAAATGGAAAGTGGAAAACTTTCTACGTAAAAACAAGGTAAAACCGCAGACATTGTTTTTGGGCTGAGGCTGCGTAATTTCGTTCGATAACCTTGTTTGTGTAGCGAAAGGGAAACACTTTCCTCAACGAGTGCTCGGTAATTCGTTAAAGCCGCTTTTACCGTCGCTTGAGAGGCCCATTCCATTACCACACAATTGAGCAGCGAGACTAACGAGAAACAATCGCGTCTGCCGTCTTAAGTAATGTAATGCATTGCGAGCTTGACTAAGTCCTAGTGTCAAGAGACAAAAACTGAGCTGCAAGCAAAGCTTTTTCGTTCCAAAACTGACTAAACAGTTTTATTTGCTTAGTGATTCATTCAGACTAATATCCGGAAGATTAAGATAGCAAAACATCAATGAATGCGGAGCAAAGATGCAAAATAAACAGATCGCATGAAACGAAGCGTCCGATTAAAGTATCAACAACAAGCAAAAAACACAAAAGGTAAACAACCCCAAAGAGAATCCACAGCACACTCCATCCATACTACATAGATCCTATTTCAGAATGCCGAGTCCCTTTGGAATAACAACCGATGGCAAAGAAATCACAAGGCAGTCGGTCCTGCTGCTGAGATCGACACTCTCTGCTCTGGGTTTGGTTTGCCCCTGGACGGTACGAAAAACATATTCCCCTGTCAGTCAATAATGGCCAATTACGAGATAAGGCCAAACATGAAGTAACTCTATTCGGGGGAAAATGCTGGAACGTGTAACCATGACTTACCCGTAGCAATCAAACCTCAGTATATGTACACATGATTGTGCTTTGGGTGTTTGCTCAGGAACGAACCGAACAACTTATTCATTAACAGAGCGCTTGCATTTGTTCAACAAACGATTTCGTTCTCGAGTTTAAGGAAGTTTTTTTGCTGTGATAAAGATAAATAGTTTGAGTTGAATCCAACAAGTGTAATACTACATACTCTGAGAAAATTTCCGTTTAACTGCACAAAATACTTCACTTTTGACATGCCCTTTCGTTATTTGTTTTATAGAATTTAATGATACAGCCTAATCCATCAGTAAAATGCAATGCTTTTCCGTTCATGAATTGCCCCTACTATATTAAGGACATACCTAGTTTAACTCGGACTGAAGTTCCAAACAGCTACAGACGCTGTTTAAGAAGAAATGTGCCCACCAGTACAAGCGTACATTACGATAAGCTCTCTTCATTACTATAGGCCAACAGGGAGGGGGGTCATTCTTTTTTTCAGTTCCCGTTCCCAAAAACCAAGCCAACAATAAAAACTAAGCAGCGTCATTTTGCAACTTCTCTCACCATTGTCCCCTACCAGTTCGTCCTATCGATGCTGACGATGGTAGCGGCAGTAGCATTAGACGGCAATCGTTTATGAAGACAAAGACGCTCGTGCCAAATCCCTCAACACTCGCTGTGCATTTGATCATTCGCTTAACGAGCTGAGAGTGGCTCAGAAGCCGACGGGTACGATTCTTGACGCTCTCGAGTGACCCTGCCAATACTCGGCACGCGGATAAGTGGACACGCTTTCACATCCGCGCAACGACCTCATCATCATCATCATCATCCGCCTCCATCTCAAATGCCTGATTCCTTCAAAAATAACCCAGAAAGGATAAAAGGGAACCGAACTCCAATTGTTTGTGTTGTGCTTGAGCGGAATGGGAGGGAGTTTTCCATTTCGCTCACAAGCCCTCGAGCAATGCTGGTGTCGGCACCATCGTCAGCTCCGAATTGAAAGCTGCCACAACCTCGGCTCGCCGGTCGGGTGTGATGAACGTAATTGAAATTTTCTTCCAAATGAAAATGGATGCCAAATCTCGTGGACAAACTTTGGCACAAAATGGGAAACAAAGCGACGAACAAAACTACGCACAGCTCTGTTCCCGCTGGATAGGACAAGTTTTCTTTTGTGACAAGTGAAAAGAGTGGAAGACAGAATTGGTAAAAAATACGCTTAGCAATTACTTCAGGAAGTATCGTCATATGTTAAAGCAGAACTCGTCCAACTTGAGCTGCTGGTTGAATACTATTGGAACTTGTTGCAATAGTTTGTTTGTTCCCTTTTGTTGGGGAGCGACACTAGAAACTCATGGTGAGAAACTACAAATGTATTTTACATTTATTCTTGCATTATAGAAGCAGAATACTTTGCTCTTTCTAATGTCTTGCGCAAAAGTATTCCTATTTCATTTTCCTAACCAAAGAAATGCACAAGTTTTGCGGCATAAATTCAACTAATCTTGCCTACATTCTCTTCAATAAAGAGTTTTGTTTATAACACCAGCTTCATAACTTTCAATCATTGCGCCATTTGGGGCACCATAACGATTTTTATAAATCCTCTGCAGCGTTACCGAGGCTACAGCAACAGCACCAAAAAACATAACATTCCTCGCTCGCAAGACACATAGCAGGCGCTCCGATTACTCATGAAACAATCTTATCACTGACTTGTTAGCGAGTTGGCATAGTTCTCATTTCACGGTGCCACTTTTTAAAAAGCCTCCATTTTATGGTCCCGCAAGAAACAAAAAAAAACACACGCCCCTTTTCGTGGAAAATGTGCTGCCGGTATTATCAAAAAGTAAAAGCCAAACGCTTTTCCTCCAACCAACTGTCCAACATGAGCGTAAAAAAAGATCAAAAACACAAACAGTAAAGTAGAATCAACGGCCGAACCGAACCGTTACTAAGAAGTGTAAAAATGACACAACTCTTGCTTGCCGAACGCTTGACAGAACTTTAAATTGGCTGTAAGAGGAAGAGAGTTTGTGGCCAAAAGGGAAACCGTTCTGCTCGGAAGGAGCGGTGGTCCCCTTCTGGTTCTGACACGGGTAGCCCGGGAAAAACAAGACACTTAAAGCAAGGGAACGCAAGGGACACGTTCTTAGAAGCTTCCTTGTTCTTTTTATTCACCCCACTTGTCTTAGGCAGGACCCGATGGGAGACCAAAACAGACTCATAACGAAATTCTCTGCAGCATCATAAATGTTTATTAACGCAGCCGCTGCTAGCTTGCGTGAGCGCCTAACGCGCTGCGTTTAATATTTTTTTAGCTGATCGCATTTGTATAGCACACTTACTCGGAAGCGTCACATTCGCCCACAGCATTGCCAGGGGATACCGAGCAGGTCGCCACAATGCCTGGCCCAATTTTACAGTCCCAATGTCCTCGTCAGAGGTCTTCATATTATCCATTCCGTTTAACAAAAAAAGTAAGCAAAAGGGGTGGTGTACATGACAGCGTACCGAACCAATAATTGAACCATGAACACGTGTAGCCTTCTCATCCTTTCTCGACCACCTTTCTACGAACGTTTGAAATCGAAGCTCAAAAATTCAATAAACATAATATCGCACCATTCCTTTGCTACCGTCTCGTGCAGTCGAATGTGTCGCTAACACGCCCGGAAAGGCGACCCAAAAGCGCTCACCAAATGGTGTAAAACGCACGTCATGAGTCGACCAATTTTGTCGCCTGGCGGCATGCTGATTTGCGTCTACAAATTGCGTCGAATTAAATAAAAAGAACACTCCGAAACTGGTGAATGCAAATACTGTGTCTCCTTTTTTCTCCTTTCAACCGGAAATGTACGTCTGCATAAACGATGGAAAAAGGCGTTGAGAATATTCCCATTTACAGGCTCTGGCTGAAGCTCCTTAACGAACGTTCCTCTCCAGTGATGAAAATTGTCATATAGAGACAAATTTTTTGCTCCTCATAATTTACATGACCCAGGAAGGATATGGGCCAGTGGAGGAAACTGTTATTCTTAACACATGCAAACTTCCTTCGCATACGGAATGGTCGCGTGGAGATAACAAAAGCAAACTTCACAGCGGATGATGCGTTGTATCCCATGCTTCTTACTATACTATCGATTAACTGATACACGCACACATACACAAACAGCATTGTTATTCAGCACGATTAAGCTTCACGACACATTCTTTACATTATCAGCTAGAAATCTATGTTCCTGTAACAAAATACGTAACAGTGTTGAATTATTGCAATCAACAACACACTTTAAAAACTAACGATTGCTGACACACAAACAGGCATAGGCCATTAGTTGTGCTTAATTATTCACAAGAATTTACTTACATTACATGTATGTACGAGCGTGTTCTAAGTATGTAGCTTTATCCCATATTTTCCATTTCGTGTTCCAAATACATAAATAATCTTATCAGTCATCCAACAATTACTTTAAACCATTTATCTTAAAGGATTTATTCTAAGAAGGTTTGGAGTTTGGCGATTGAAAAAAAAAAACAAAAATTAGGAAACAAACAAATCCCTCTAGGAAAATTACAGTCGCTTCATCGTCTATTTAGGTTAAACCGTTACCTTTATGTTGGCCAAAAGAATTAGTTTTTTTTTAGAAAGGTCCTCAGAAATTTGTTCCAAAAACTAATGTTATACCTCACATGTCGAATTCTCGTTCACAGCACGGACGACATCACAAGGCAAGTACCAAGGAAACTCTCACAGAAGAGTTACGACAAAACCTGTGCTCCATCTATCTTCAATTGAAAAACCACCCCATAGATAATAACGTCCAAAACAACGACGCGTACATGCTTCCGTGGGAAAATTGTTTTTTCACGGCCATATCCTGAGAAAGGACGAGGCGCAAATAAAGTACCCGACCTAGACGAATTGTGCAATATAAGCGAAAGCTCTCACCGGGAGCAAATGCAATTTAACGAGCATCTGAATGTCATCCGAAGAGTGCTGTGAGTGTCTATGGATACTCAACCGGGATTTGTACTAAAACCGAAGCATCACTCCAAACGAGCACTCAACCCGAACGTAATACGAATGCTTCCCGTCAAAGATTAAATTTCGCTTTAACCTTCCAATATAAGTCCCCTATGCGTGTAAACATTCTGTAGGTGATGCACCTTTACTTGTAAATTGACAAGTAGCAGCAATTGATACAGAAAATAAAACCAAACATTCGGGACGAATAAATGTGCGTGATTGTCTTATACACAACCAATTCGGTTTGATATTCGACAACCCAATCACTGATCAAAACTAATTGATGTTGGACGCGTGATTGATTGAGTTTTTAATGAGAGTTCCCTGACAGCTGTGTAACACGATCGTCCAAATTGTTGCAGCCAGCGTCCGCTACTTCTGGTGCAAATTGACTTTTCAGTGCTTCGGTACCTGTTAATGAGCACAACAGGCATGAAATGAACAGCTTTTTCGATTAAAATAATCAATTCGAGCTTTGCTAGATGTTCATTATCACTTACTTTCACACAACCAGACATTAAAAAAAGCACCGTGCGAGTGTGTGCGTTGACAAACGCAATCAATTACAATCTACTTTCCGAAGGAATGCATAATAGTACCGACACATTACACTATTATCAAAATATTTCTCACTGTGAACATCGTGTTACGGGAAGTTTTTAACCCAAAACCTCTATTGTTTTGCTTCCGAAAGCTTCATTATTACATTCAAATACAAAATTTATTGTTTCATTGCTTCCACTATGCTATCCCGCATGCTTGAAAAGATCATCATCATCATCCGGAAGCTAACGACAGCATAAGGAATTTGCTCAATTCACTTCCTGCAAAACCGTTCCTCCAACACAAGGGTCCATCGTATCCCATATCGAAATTATTTTGTTCATTTTTCCAAGCTAAGAAGCTCGCCTCTTTATCTCGCCACTTTCTGGACCATAATCCTCGACACTCTAATTACGGGTTCGTTTAGGGAGCAATAACCGAAGGATTATCTCCGACGACAAACGAACGAACCCATCGATTCCGTGTGGAGTTTACAATTTAGGAAATGTTGCGGCTAGTCGGACAGTGCTTGGTTCATTTAATGGAAAAAGGAAATGACGACATGAGTCGAAGGACAGATTTGCACGATCCCAAGAAGGAAGGCAGCGACCCTTGGAACGTCTTGTGCACGAATGCACAGTGAACCGGAAATGGTTAGTATGTGGCATTAGAGCATATTTAAATTCGGACTCTGAGGGGGAGGGTAGCACGATATGCTTGGAAGTGAATTTTTAGACAACATTATGGTCAAGAAAGTGTTCACTCGTTTCATTGATTCTACAATAATATTATATCAGCAACATGGTTCCCGAAATTCAACACGAAAACTCGCAATTACTTCCTTGACTCCATCATTGGTTCCACCGTGCTGTAAATAAACACTTTAGCCTAAATACTTCGCCACCATTCATCCCTGAACCATCAACGAACCGTTTGATTAGAACCATCTCAATAAATACCTTTCCAAGAACGCCTTTCTTGATCGAAACTGTATTCCATTCAGCAGCAAATTGTGATACTAATAAACCTACGCATTTTACTGTATTTTCCAAAATTGAACAAACACCGCCACCAGTCCGCAGAAGCGGAAAGAATGAAACACACTCGCCAAAAAATAAAGAGAAAAATCATAAAAAGTTGTCACGCAGAATCCCTGCACGTGGCGCTCAGCAATAACAACAGCAACACTTCCCGTCTCCCCCCCCCCCCCTCTCCCCATCCTTGGAAGTAACAGTCGAAGAGAAATGTTTGTCGCATTCCGACAGCCATTACAATTAATCTTCGACCACGGTTCGCGTTCCCGTGCAGCAGTTTTCCGTTGGCCACAGCTGTGCGTCGACCGTGGGCACAGGACAAACGGCGCGCGTGAATAAACCGAAAGGCAAGCGCTCCAGATGCTCTTTGCCTACTGTTCTACCCAGCAGTAGGCGACGCAATGTTTGCCAGTGGGCGAGCGAAGAGTCCCTGCATACCTTACACAGTTTGGTGATTATTGTGAGTGAATCTGTGGGTTTCTTGCTTGTCTTTTGTTGTCATTTTTACCCCCGGTCAAATTATAATTCCAGAAATTGTATACTTTTGCACCCTAAATGCACCTAGCCTTTGACCCTTCTGTTACATTTTATACCTATAAGCTGTCAAAAGCAAGCCGCCCAAACGTTTAGTCACTGTTTGTGGGCATCGATTTTAATCACCAAAGAACAAACCAAATATGCTTGCCATTGTGCGTACTTTAGCCGTCATACTTCGCCGCGAGCATACTTTAGCCGTCTAGACCGCATAGTCGTCCGTAGCCCACAAGTCTTTCCAAAACATTATCCTTTCCTTGGATGAGATTCGTACCTGCTTTGTGTGAAACCTGATAACAGGAAAGGAATACTTCTCGTACTGCCAAAGAAAAGACAAGTGGTCCCGCCATCGCAACCGTTCCAATTTAGCGCCGCAAAAGAGTGGTACCGAATAAGAAACACAAAACAACGCTTCGTTTTCCCCCTTTCCACGTAGAAAGCAAAAGCGTACAGCCAGCAGCACAAATGAGATTCCAAAATGGCCAATCCGCTTAAGCCAAAACTGGCGCCTCGTCCCCTTACCTCCAGGCTCGTCCCGCTTGCCTTCGTGTTTTGTTTCGTTAAGCGTAATTTATGACAACCCGGAGGACATTGTCCTGACATCCATCGTGGTCCAGTCAAAGGGTGTGGGGAACGGCGAATCAGCACGGACAGAGAAACACAAAAATGTAAAAGAACACTCACTCACACACACACACAAACACTGACCCAAACACGCCGGGTATCATTGCCCATGTACACACTCACGTATTATGCTACTGTGGAGTGGTGCCGTTTTGTGGCCAACTAAAGGTTTTCCCGAACTAAATCAGAACGTTCCGCGCTACTTTGCTCGAGGGCTAAGGAAAGGAATAACCAGGATTGGAAATGAGAATCCGTGGTGGAGAGAAAGGGAATGTGGAGGAATGGAAGAGAAGGATCGTTTTGGTGGTGGTGGTGATGGTGACGTTGACTCAAAAAACAAAACCACCAGGCGCTGCTTAAACAAACGGACAGTTAACAGAAGAACCACACCGGCGGCCGTTTTCGAGTTAGGGGCGGAGAAGGACCAAACCCTGCCTCCACCCCCAACAAACGAAAGGGCTGGATGAGGTACGATGAAAGACGAAAAAAAACACCCGCCCCTACCCGGCAGCATGATATCGCAAATAGAAAAGCCTTTTTTCACAACCCTCCCTTTGCCACTTGCACTGGGTGACGTTTCGTGTTTTGCTGGTGAGGGATGACGTAGAAGGAGTGTGAAAGGGAAACGAAAAAACGCCCGGTGTGTGTGTGTGTGTGTGTGTGTGTGCGGCTTCCACGTAAATCTGAAACCATTTTTCAAACCCATGGCCCCGTTGCTCCATTAATGGTTTTCAGCACTTAGGCGTGCCTCGGTGCCTTTGTCCGCCGTGGCGTCCGTGCCGTCACTGCTGGCGAACCACCCGAACTCCCGAGAGAAAGGGGGTCTAGCTGAAGTATAAACGCATATAAACGACCAGGCATCGCCGGGCTAAGGTGTACGACGTACGAAAAGGGGATTAGCCGAACCGCCGAGCGTGTAGCCACCGACGTTCAACCGTTTTGCGGCGCCCGAATCAAGAGGATTGTATTCTCCCCTTTTCTGCCCCGTCTTTGCGAAGAGATTCTTCTACCACCCGTACCTGCCCTGCATGTCTCATGCAATGCAACCACAACAGCTAAAAAAAAAACACCAACACAGTCAGAGAGCTGAGCAGCGTACGATTTTCCCAAAAGCCATCGAACCAAAGCCAAATACAAGGGCTAGTTTAGCGTTCATACACCACGCAGACCTGAGGCTCGCTATCCGCTTATCCGCATCCGATGTTTACCTTCACCAACGCTTGCGCCACAGCCGAGGTGGTATTTTGAACGGGGAGGCGAAAGCAACATACACAACAGAACTGACAGTGAATAACCAACCCCTTTTTTCAGCGAACGGTATACGTTTCACCTGCTCGCTGGAGATGGACTCGCACCGGTAAAACCGGGAAGGGGATTCTACGCGGCATTTCTTTTCATGCAAGACATTAGCCCGTGTCTCTTTTCTAACCTTTTCTTGGCAAATACGCACCAAAGACACCCGGGGAAATGTATGCGCTTCGCTTATCAAAGGGGGAAACCAAAGCCCGAATATTAGCTTCATTTACATTCTCGACTCAACTCTACAGTGCGGTCGCTTGTCGAATGACCTTAAAGTGGCGGTAGGTAGTTAGTAGCATATTGATTTCAGCCTTTCCGGTTTTGTCTGTCTTGTTAATCTTATAACACTATATTAGCTGCTCTTCATTTGCACAATCTTAATGTACTTTTGAAGCACAGCATTATTAACCTGCGCGATTAAGGCTTGGATGATTTGTTCATTTGTTTTCGACCATTGAAGCTCGAGTAAAAAATTAACATATCAAACAAAAATATGTAGCTTAAGTCTTCAAGTTTTAATTGAATGCGACCATAGTTATACAATTTTGCTTCCATGTCATTTTAACAACAATATTCCTTAAACCATTATCCGTCCTACTAATTGGTATGTTGCGATCATAATATAACAAAACATTGGCATCAACTGATAAATATTTAATTAAAAATTCAAACATCTGTTTTCAGCATAAGGCTTCCTGTAAGTACGCAACAATTTTCCATGAAAAATCCATCGTTCGAAGAGTTAATTGCTATCATGTACTCACAAAGCGAAGAAAATTAACTTTTAATCAACGTTCTCGTTCACGCCTCGCCCAGAAACATTTTCCGATAATAACACCTTCAGGCGAAATGTAGCCCAATCAATTGATCGAAACGCACTTCAACAAAGACAGTACATTACCATCACCCCAGGCAAATGGAAGTGTCTTTAGCACACCTTTCAACGCATCATTTTATGATGTTATTTTTTATCAATTCTCAATTATGTGTTAAAAAATTACCGGGCTCGTTCTACGTTGTCTCATCTAATGCAATCGTGTGTCAGATGCGCTTGACATCTAAACATAACAGCTTCATGCGTAGCGCGGTAGTACGCTCTGGAACTAATGAAGGCACTAATTGGAATTTAACAATGAAATACCTTCTCCATAGCACCGGTTCCTATCGACAACCCGTTTGATGTACTATCACTGCTTCCGTAAGCCCAAAAATCAACTGAATCATTTATTGAGCTGAAGCTGTACTCTTAAAACACGCACACACCCACACTTCACTTGCCATGCCCGCTGGCGATGAGAAGCGTGCATCTGACGTGTTTTAGGGCTAGGGCTTTTAGTTTTACCTTTGGTAAGGTGACTGGCAGCGGTGCGTTTATACGCTGTTCAGTGCAATGCCTTTGGCCAATCAACATGAAATGGTTCCATTTTGGGAGGGTTAAAGTAACGAACGAGTTTTTAATAGATGGAAATCATCTAGAACAAGCCAACAAGTGAAGGAGTGTTTGCCACTCGCTGCTGAATAATTCAACGTACGTTTGGAGTATATAGAAGAACGTGCGGAAATGTTTTCTTGAGACAAGGTAAGAAAAATAGACCCAGTTTTACCCGGGGATCAAGAATTTGAATGTTCTAAAAGCTATTCAATGAATTCAAACCCTAGTTTCGGAGCATCTTTAATCAATGCAGATAAATATACTTTTCTGTTCTCTTTTTTTGACGTGTGAAGGTTTGTTTCAACTATTGAATAATACATAAATCAGATTTAGATACCTGAATTCGAGCTCTAACGCACAGTTTTCTACTGTTTTCAATTTCAAATCATCTGTTTTTGTTTCCAAAGGTCTTGGACAATCAAAAAGTTAGGAAGTTTTAAGGAAAGGGTTGGTTAATATTAAAATTCGTTACTTGACTATCGTTTTTACATGACTATCTAACCAAATGCAACAAAATATTATTTCGTTTATGCTTATTAAAGTTTACGAAAATCTCTTTTCAAACAATTTACTATCTGTTCACCTCACGACAAGACAGACAAAAAAGTGTCAAAAACTCATCAGTTAGCAATCGTGTTTTATATGACGTAGTGAAAATTACGTCCCACCTAAAAGGAGCAACGTAAACCAGACCACCGCTCACACAATTCCTTTCGCGTTCTTGTAAATGAAACTAAGTTTTTTACGAATGAAAGAAGCTTGAAAGGAGTTTTACGTGTGAAAACAGGGGTTTAAATGACGTTGAGCATACATATACAGTCAACCAACCCGTCAAATAACGTGTATGAGTTTTTTTTTCTCGCACAGTGAATTAAAACAACTTTTACAGGACTGCGCGATAGTAGCACTTGCATGAGTTTTCAAGACTCAACATTCAACCAAGACACGGAGGAAAAATTTGTTCCACAAAACTTTCCTCTCTCGCACAGGCAGCGTGCCCGTGGGGTAATTTTATTTTATATCGTGTTTCCCATTCTCTAAACTCTGTCAAATAACACGCAAAAACAACTTTAATACACGCTTCGTAGCAAAACTTTGTAAACAAAAATTTTGTCAACACTTCGTAGCGTAAAGAAACCAGTGTAAAAGATTGAGAAGATAGCAAAGATTTTTTAATTTAAATTTCCAACATGTCTGTCATTGCACGACAAAAAAAACATTCACAAGATTGATACTTTCACTACCGAAGTGGACAGACAACATTTGCCCCCTTCGTCAGGATGTAAACATCAAACACCGCTCAACAGACATGGCTACCGTTCATTATCTTCGACAAAGTGATCAACAGTAATTAACCTCACCGCCGCACACTCACTTTCAGACACTTTTATGTTGGTGCGTCGGAAAAGTTTGCTTCCAAACCTGTTGATAGTGTGCGGCAAACTGACAGGCGTAAAAGTTAAACACAAGTTCTGCCATTACCTGAGCGCAGTTTTCCAACTAGGCGTGAAATCAATTAACGTCTTTGTGATTGATTTGAAACGTTCCTCTTTTTTACTAGCCCCACTTTGGGAAATATTTCGAAACAATTTTTTCTTCTGTATATTAACTTTTGATGAGTTAGAAGAAGTCATTATACCATGCTGCATACGTAAGACCTAGAGAAGGAAAAAGGTATATGATCAACACCCAGCTTGTCTTGAGAATATAAACATCCTATTATTAAAGCAAATCAATCGATTTTAAGTTCTAAAGTCAACCATTCCAAACCAAATCTCTCAGTCATTCAAAAAGCTCCCTAACCCGCTCGTCTCAAAAAACACATTCAATCATTTCAACTTTTGCGTCAGATCTGACGAGGGACGTAGTTAATTTCCCTTTTTGAATTCCATTTCCTTTCTGGTGAACTACCGGACGGCCGTTGCCTGATTAGAACGAACAAGCAATGGAATTAATGGTTTGTGATCTAGTTTTGGATGGGATGGTGGTGCTAGCGGCGGTTGGATGATTTGTTTTCTCCGATTTTCTTGCCTGTTGTTTGGCTAAAGCCTGGTATGTAAAACCCTACATCAATCGACTCAACTCCCTAAGGCCAAAAGGGTTTTGTGTAAGTGTCAGTTTCATGTTCCATCTAAAGTGTTAAAGTGCAAAGAAACGTTCTCATTACGAGTAACAGATCTCCCGAAAGACTTTCTTTACAATCAAAGCATTTCAGTGAAGGACAGCCGTTTTGCAACCATTTCAAATTAACAAAAGTGTCCATCTCGACTGCAAATCTCCGGCAGCACTGCAGATGACGTTATCTAGAACGTTCAAACGACAGGTAAATTGCACTTTCGCTCATCAGACTGTTTCCATTATCTCACCACAGGTGCTGCAATCGAGTGCAGAATGGTCTTTGGGGTTTGATATTTTTGTGCGTTTCCCTTCAACACAATCGAAAAGATGCTATCGCTCTCTAGCTTATGCTTCAAGGGATCAATTGCAAAGATTAAACTGATTGAATTCGACGATAATGCGATCCGAGACTGCACACACAGCAGCAGAAAAGACATTAAAAATCAATTCCTCCTTCCCTCTGATGTAACCATCTGGATTATACCGTCTGGGGATGATTACTTTGAAGCTTGCAACATGTTTTCAGATTTTATCTTCATTGCTCTAACTGTTCGGTTCAGCGAGCATGATGCTGACAGGCTGAAAGCATGTTGCGCGGATCGGAGATTAAACTGATGCCATGTCTTTGCGGGAGTAGATTATACATCGGTTTTAAAAATCGTTAAATAGTTTATTCTTATATTTTAAATCGTTTTACTATTTATTTGTAGCGCCGGGTAAGAATTTATGTGAGTAACTATTCATCGTTAAATCAAAGCATTTGACAATCTACATACTGCATAAGTGACACGATGAAAACTAATCCTAAAAAATGCTCATAAAACACATACAACAAATACGTACCCCAATTTTGTTTTCTTCAAATTTACCGCCATTTCTGCTCCATTTGACAATACTCCATTTGACAATTTTAAAATACAACCATTTAGCACACGATTCTACCATAACAAATCTAGCTCAGCTCCATACAACCCCATACCATGACCGTTCAACCGTAACCGCTGTAACCTGGCGCTACCTAGAACTCGCTGTACCCATAACTTCCCCGTTAATTTCTCATACATAACGTACATTGCTTTCCACTGCAGTATTACGGTAACAGTTTTTGAAGTACGCTCGTCGAGCATAACTCCAAAATCTGAGCCTACGCTCCCACACGTTGCCGCAGCTTTTGCATGACTTTTTTTGGCTGTGTTTGCTTTTTCGCTAAAATGTCGCTTCGCTTGGCGCTCATCAATTGTGCAAGGGGTAGTTAAAAAGTGGAATCACTTCTGCAGAAAACAAAACAACATCCTACATACACGTTCGCGGTACTGTAGCGTTGTAAAAACGTAGAGGTGAACCATATCCGTGCCCATCCAACCATGGTGACCCATTTCGTAGTTTCGCCCAATGGTGAATTAATGGAAATGGTTTGCTTCGATCCGGTTGACGGTGTCCAGAAGGGCGTCAGTGCTCGAAACGCTTCCTTTTTTTGCTTTTCTATGCCAGGTTCCTAAGCCAAAACGCCTGTGGGTGCAAAACGTTTGCAGCTTACAGTATGTGCCATGCACTCGCGCTTGCTCTCGCGTTGTAACGAATTCGTTTACCACCGTACCGTAGTTTGGCAAACCGCTCACCAACAGTGTCGATCGGTTATTTTGCCTGCTACACCTCAACCTCAGTTCGTGTAAAATCATGTTGGTGAGGTATTTTGACGGCACTGGACGCGCAGCAGCGCATGCAGCTGCACCTGCCATTTGCCATCAGGAAAATAGGACACCAAATTTGCCGAGATTTTTTGTCATCAACTTTTAACCGTCTCTAAAACCCTACCAATTGATTGATCACACACAGCACAGCAAATGTACAACTTCAATAAATAAGCGTTACATTGTATGCTATTTTACCCGTTTATCGTACACCGCTGGGATTTGCAAAAACGTACATAGTTAGAATGAAATTTTGTATGATGTATTTTGCTGACATTGATCCAGCTCTCCAACTATTCTGCAAAACGAGCTATTTGCTAAATTTGCGGAAGATAGATTAATAAATCCTATTCCATCGCTTGATTCTTCTCAACAAAGTGAAATCCTGCTATAGGCATCGCTGGTTCCACTGGTTCATTCCACATTTCATCGTAAAAATTGTCTCTAAAACAATATTCACTGAACATTTTTCGAGAAAATTCATCTTTTCATTTTCTCATGCATCAACCGCAAAGCACGATTATTTGCTAACAAAAAGCTTTAAACTATCCTATTCGCTCTCACAGTATTGCATTGTGAAATAATTAATTAAACTATTCCGAATAATGCTAGCGATAGTCCATTTGAATGCCTACCAAACAAATGTGATGTTCTGTTAATCATACTTTGCACACAATTAGCAAATGAATGATATCTCATGCAATTGAACGTTTTATTCTATCCAAATACGTGTAGAGGTAAGCGGGTTTAGTTAACCAAATCAAAATTTCCTTGAAATGGAGGCGCATGGTACACCACAAGTAGTGTTTTATTGTGGCTATAATTCCATTCAAAATTGAAACGACACAAACAATGGAACTGTTTGCTGCTCTGACCGATTGCAAATCATACAACTAAGGATGCGTAATGCGTACAATAAACTTCACCCTCGTCATGGATATTTCATGATCGGTGAAATTAAAATACTTTGTCCACATAACACCCGAACCCTAAAGCCCACTCACTTTCATTTCCACAAGTTTCATATCAGTTGGCGCAGCACCGACCGCTACCCACTTCAATCGAGTTCCTCGAATTGAAATTCGATCGAATGATTAGCGATATCTGAGGCCCCTTTTTACTGCTGACAGTTGAAACCGGAGCAATGCTTTTTACCTCCGGTACCATCTCGAAACCCGGTGATGATGAAATATGCTAATGGTATTTTCGACCCGAAACCAATCTCACTGTCGGATCAAAAACGTCTAAAAAAAGAACGACACTCCACAGCACCGCAAAACATTCCAGGTCACTTTTTTATTTTCCAAACCGTCCTACCATCTGGCGGTCCAGAGGTTGGGTTTGCCCGATCAATTCCGCCAGCAGCGCAAGCATTATTCAAATTCAAACGCACAAACGGCACCCAAAACGATCGTACCGAATCAAACCCACTACTGACCACCATTCTGGCTGGACTGGCCCTTTCTTACACCGACTAACACAATGGAAAGTGACTCGAAATTGATTTCCGAACAAAACCTCTGCCCGATTCCGGTACCGGTCGGGTGGTAGCAGCAGGTGCTAATGCTATTCTTTTTTTCTTTTTGCATTGGTTCTTTCCCTTTTATGTCGCTTCTGATTGTTGCAGGTGTAAAATTGTCGGGACGAAACCCAAATGCGGTAATCCGATTAAAAGTTGATCTTTCCTACGCTGATGTGTGATCGTGAGCCATTGCTTCGAACGAGTCTCGTATCTTCATACAGGTAAAGGTTGATTATGGAAAGCAGCACCAAGGGGCAAATGAAGCAATCAAACGCGTTCATGCTGGACTACTCCGTTCGTTTATGGCAACCTCCGTTACACAAGCTTAATTGCTGTAAAAAAGCGTAGGAATGACCATTACAAATACAAGTACTTTCATAAAACTTTTACAATTCCTCTTTTATCAATAACTTTACTCACAAAACCCTCTGCTACCAACAATATAGAGGGAACTTATCACTTTTAAATAAGCCATGCTTAACTTTAAAGCTTCGCACCTCAATCCGGATCAACACTTACTCTTTCCTAATAGACCGATAGAAAAACACATTTTATGGAAACTTTTTTTACGATACTTCATCTGTAGCCCTATTTACACATTCGAATTATTGGATACTGGAAAATAATGGAGCAAAAACAGCTTTTAAGTCACCACTGTGGACATGGATTTGAAGTAACAAAAAAAAGACAGGAAACTAAACAACATATGCTTTCTGGTGAGCATGTTTTCCAGCTCATCTACTTGTTTTCCCACGGGATGGCTAATCATCTCTTCTCGGGAAAGTTTCACCCAGTTGGGAATGGTTGCATACAGACGAAGCACAAAATCCCATCCAATCCAACTACCGACATCGCATCGCCATGAACACATTACATCCTACACACTTACACACGTAAAAAATTCTCTCCAAACTGACAAAACATCACACCTTTTTACTTCATCCTTTCCACCCATTCCAAGATGGACACATCGTCTGCGAAAGTTAATGCTATAATTGAAAGTGGATAATGGATTGGAACTTTTGCGCTGTTCAAACCTACTCGAACAGAACCTCAAAACCATGCACAATTCGGTTTGGCAATCCAAAGTTTTCTGTTTTTATCTCGTTTTCACGTTCACCGTCCTATTAATGATGCTGTTTTGCGAAATCGGGAGTATCGTGTTTGATAAGCAAGCTCACGCCTTCAAGCTAAACACCCAATGGCGCTTCCCGAGAACGGCCCTGCTGAGGATCACAGACCCACCGAACGAAAACATATTTAATTACGTGCTTAAGCTAGGTGGTTCTCTTTTTTCGGAACGTTTCAGTTTATTTTTCTTGTTGCTGTGTTCTCTCAAAAGCTACATCGACTCAGTGAAGGAGAAAATGCTTCGTTGCGTCGGCGAATGGAAACTTTCTTTTCGTATAGTGCGGGATCAAACTTCATTTTCGACGAAACGATGGTCTAACTGACGTACTATTAATCGTCGTTTTTTCGTAGATAGCCTTTTACAAAAAAAAACTCTACAGACAGCACCACCAAAATGGTGCAATTATTGAACATTTGTAACTTTCCTACGCTCTGACCATTCATCAACTGCAAGGACGTTCCTAGGATTCTGTTGACTATAGATTAATTGAATGTATTTGAACTGCAAGACATTTGATTTACGAATCCACATGGCGTGAACATTTATATCGTTAACTTCAACATAAACAGAATTTCTTTGTATAAAAATTAAATTGACTCATTATCACTTTCATTGAAAAAATCAATTATTCAATCTACTACACTGTAAGCATTAAACGGTACCCAAATGGTTCCAACATAAAACTCAAATAAGTATTATTAACATTAAAAACTACATCCCAAAGCCGTGATGCTGGCCTTTGCAAAACACACATCCTTAAGTCATCCACGTGGACCAACCCGCTGGCGCAACTGCTTCCGTGCACCGAGAGATGAACGATGCTTGGTGGTTTTACTGTTTACGATTCATTTGCATTTAAATTGCCCATGTTTCTTAGCCATACCTGACTCCATCCATCCATCCATTCGACGCACCATCCAAATGTCTTGCGATGTTGGTCGGTGGTGTGAATTATTGCCTTACCGCAACGATTACCACCGAACCACTGGCAGCGCCCGAACCACAACACTTCCAGCGCTGTTTCAGTCGGGGCGAGGAAAATTCAGCAGATAGCAATCATCGCCACAATCGCCCATTAGCTCGAGCAAACAATCCGAGGCGGCGGCACTAAATAATTTCAGATAAATGAGAAAGATGTCTCACGCGCTTGGATGGTCCGACAGGCTAGTGCCGGTTGTGCCTTGGTCACTGACACACAAGGGTATCTGACCATGTTTCGTAATGTAATTTCCCTCCCAAGCTAGGCTGACGATGGTTCGCGAACCACGCACCAAAACGAGCCACGTGTCTATCGCGATGGATTGACTTCTCATCTAGCGACTCGTTTCGTTCCCGCTGGCACGCCCGAAAACGGCTCATCGTGTATCACTGACCTCATCATCGTTGTGAACTACATCACTGACTGGCACTTCTTGCAGAGCAACGCGGAGTCTTGTCGATGGTATCGCTGCCGGGGGTACAAGCTGCCTGTTTATGATGCGCCACGAATAGGTTGAAGCTGCCCACCCAGAAGCGAAATTGTTATGTTTGTGCGAAGAATCCCGTACAATTATTTTGTTGTCCTTTTGTGTTATACTTTAGTGTGTATGTGTGTGTGTACGTTCCTGTTTTTTCTTCCTTATTTTCCTGGTAAGACGTTCACCAAAATTCGCTTGCTATGAAAGCAAAACAAACGCTCTAATCGGCAGTCTTCGGTTTCTTTGTTGATTATAAAGCGTTTTGTTTGCAACGTTGGAACCTAGCGTATAAATATTTGAATAAACCTTATTAACACTATTGTTTGATGCATAAGTTCAACAAATTTGATTTTGTATGAAACTAAAGATTGTTTCATCTAATGACTCCGTCTAATGCACTTATTATTAAAAGGCCAGAGTTCCTTCCTAAAGTTGGTGTTCTAGCGTTAAACATGATCAACCATCTTTTACCATCAACTTCTCTTCTGGGCTTTGATCTACGTCGTTAATTGCAACCACCCAGATGGCAACGTCTGCTCATTTACAAACCAACCGGTGAAAATAATGACTACATCTCATTTCCCTATGACTTTTGGTCTTATGCCGAGCAGGATCAAATGCATTACTTATCCCCAACGGAAATACCCTATCTTTCCTAACGTCTGTGACTCGTTCGGTCCGGAAATGGACCAAAAATAATAGGATGCGGCTATGAGTTTGAGGAAAACAAACTCCCGTACCAATCAGACCAACGCACAAATTGCTTTTCCCCGCAGTGTTGATGGTCGACATTCGCTTTCAGCTGGTCATCATTAGTTGCACCAAACTCCCAGCAAAGGAGCATCTTTCCGGTTCGTGCTGCTGCAGTCCAAGCTAGAGCAACGGATGCGTTGAAATAGATTGACCTATAAGTAAGATTCAATTTCTCTTTTAGGTACTTAATCAACATATTCGAAGAAACATACTTATTGAACATAACATTCAAGAGGATGGTTTAATTAACTTATGACTCAATTCATGATACATAACCAATATCAGCGAGACACAAAGAAAAGCAATCATGATTCGCAACGTTTCACCTCCGCTGGGAGGCCTTTTTATTTTGCTTTGGTCAACAAACTTATCAGCAACGTACAACCATAGCCGTAAACTCCACATCCGACGGCTGGTTAATTAATTACAACATTTACCCACACCTAGGATTCACTCGTGCGGTAAAACGCCTCGTCAAATATTACATCTAACTGTTGGCAAACAAGGTGCTAGGCACCGTTTTTCTGGTGTAGGAAAATAAAGCAAATGAAATTGTACCTTCGTACTTGTTTGCAAACTGTTCTGGCCGCTCATGATTTGCTGCTACGGCTGCTGCGTCATGTAAATGTTGCTTGCTCCGATTTCTTTTCCGCCATATATTCAACAACCGCAATTTCATTATTTGAGCGTTTCAAATTCATCACTCACCATACACGCAAACACGCAGTCCCGTTCGGCCCATCAATTGCACTGGCCACTTTTTTCCCGCAGCACTGAATACACGTTTGGGAGAACTCGGTTGATATGTAACAACGCGCTAAAATTTCAATGAAACTAGCAGCCATTTAACAAGATGAATGCTCCTACAGTTTTGGGTTACTATGGTGATGTACAAAGAGAGCGAGAGACTGAGAATGAGGGAGAGAGTTAGAGCGAGGTTCAGAGTACAGCAGGACGATGGCGAGACGACTTTCCATTATACACGCTACTTAAGACTATTCTTTCTTCGTAACCACGTGGTGCTACATTGTCGTCCCTACTGTAGCTGAGTGGAATGTGAATGAATCAAGTGAATAATTTATGTCCGTTGACGTTCGACTCGACGCTCACCAACACCAGCGACCATGGGCGAGGTACGGAAGCGCAAGTCATCAACTCAAAATGCACATTTGAACGCAAGCACGCACTCACTTACAGACACACATGCTTGAAAGTTGTTTTCGTATTCTCCAATTCTCTAGTCCTTTTTTTGTGGGAAAAACGGCACATTGACCCGTGAAAATTGTACATAACAAAACCAGGAAGGAAACAAAACAACAAAAAATCAACCCACCCGGCCACTTGAAAATGAAATTAGGGATCCGGCAAATAATTTGGATAAATTATGGCCGCTATAAATTAAATTGAATGTCGAAGAAAGCTGTCGTTTCACAAATTAAAAACCTTTTCTAACAACCACTCGTCCGTCTTGTAAACGACGAACGCAAACGAAGCGAGGTGAAATGGACCTAAAATGAGAACCAACGCCTAAGGACTAGAAAGCGCCAACACACACATACAACACATTTCCCTGACAGCATGTCTTTAAACTGCGGAACGGACAAATTTTACCACCACCACCACCAGTCACGGACGGCACTGAACGGACTGCGGAAAATCACTAAATCAAAAACAAATCGTGCTGAAAGGATGCTCCGATGCGGGACGCTCTTTACGCTTCATCGACGCGGTTTTAAAAATGGCTCGCAGCACTAGATATTCATAACATCGACCAGAAATCATCATTAAATATAAATGACTGACAGCAAATTATCCACCCGATGGACTGGCTGATTGGGGGTTGGGAATCCCCAACAACGGAAAAGTAATTTAGTATGAGTTTAATTAATTGCAGCAAAGGCTATACATTATCAAAATGCGTTAAAGTAGCGCTTAAAAACCCGTCCATCCCAAAATTAAGTGTTTTAATGGGTTGAAGTTTCCGTCAAATAAGCTTTATCAACCTTCAAGCGACACAATCTTTACAGTCTAGCTTCAACTATTTGGTTAAATAATAAGGACTGTTAATAAGGTTAATGTTTTTCAAGTGTCCTACCCTTTTTATTTTCATTTAATTGTTCATTAGAAGAATGGCCGCAAAGAACCCAATCTAGAAAACGCGTCAAAGAGTAGTTCAGACGGTCTACTACAATAAACAGATACAATTATCATTGGAAAGCTTCTTCTTTTACAGAAAAACGTTTTAATAAGCAGGAATTTAAGATTGCTGTAATGTGATGCATTTGCAATGGCAATTCAACCCTAAAATCAATTCAACCCCAGCCATTTTCAAGAAACACTTCCTACAATCGCGATTCTTGTCATGCAAAATACTTGACAGCATGTCATATAAAGCTCACCACGCTTCCCAAGCTTCACATTACGACCCACCCTACCCATCGTGTACCGCAACATCTGACAAAAGTGTGTGTGATTTGTTTATCTTTCCTCCCGGTATCCGTCAATCCTAAGCAAACCATGCCAAGGACTCGGCTTTCCAGCTCTTCCGTCGATGGTTGTGGGAAAAACTTTCAACCATGTCACCTTTCCCGTCCCAAGCTAAACGAGCTACCCGGCTAAGTTAAATAATAATCTTTACTCCAAGTTTAACTTACCGGCAGGACTTTAGTTTACCTATCCTAGGATAAACGTTCCCACGCACCACACCCTTGTTTGTACCCTCTTCGAGTGTTTCGTACCCTTTTCGATAGGTGAATTGTACTATAGGCTTTATAACAAAAAAGCAGAACCCACAGCTTGCTAGGCTTGCATTACACCGGTGTGTATGTGTGTGCGTGCGCTATAGGTTTTGCATTTCCGAGTCCATGTACACCCTTCCTCCCCCCAACACACAAACCCACGAGAATTGCAAAACCAAAAGAATGCTGAAAGAAAAATCAACACGATGAGGCGATCCAGAAAGTTAAATTTCCTCACACTCACACACACTAATACACATATATTTTCACCCAGCGGAGTAATAAGCAACGAGCCCGGTGCAAGCAAAGAACAAACTTTTCGTTTCTCGACAAAGTTGCCGTGCCACCCGAAACTTGCCGACAGTTCTTAGCCATGTACATACCCGGGGAAGCATAAATTGGCTTACCCGGGGTACTCCAGGCGCTGCTGCAGTGATTTCGCCCGGCGACTGCAGCCCTCAGCCGCCTGCGCTGTTTTGGACCTGCTTGCTTCACTTCCGGTATGGCTGGCAAATTAAATTTTCAGCCGTGTTTGCATACTCTCTGCACCACCAGTGAAGGTTGCGTGGTGCTGATGGTGGTGCGTGGTTGCCATGCTCGGATGTTTATGATATCGCCGTCCACAGCACTCCGCCACCGGTCGGGACAGCATTTATAATACCTGCCTCGGGGGCCGCTTGGCTGTGTCGACAGGACCTGCCGTCAATTTGACGCCAACTTTAGCAACATTCAATTTTCAAGCCTCCCAAGCATCGCTCTCTCTCTCCCACTTGATCGGATTTCGCAATCAATTCGCGTGTGTTTGCTCGCTACGCTGCTGTATTAATTAACGGTAGCTAGCGGGCGTGTTGTTGCGTCGTGTGTTGTTCGTTTATTAAAACCAATTTATTGGACAACGATAGCTTATCGTGTGTCTACAGGATGAAATTGAATATCTAAAAACTAATTGATTGAGCTGTTCGCCTTGTTGCTTTTAGATTGTTCGATCCGTTTGCTAGATAGTTTCGCTGGCCCACGGGTGCATTAATGTCACTCCAATCATACATCAACGGTCGCTTTTTCTAGCTTGATCTATTTAACAGGAAAATGTTTGATCCGTTAGAAACGATTCCATCCAAAATACAGGTCTCTCAAAAGCAAGAAATGTAAGTTTCCAAAGATACTTCAAACAGCTTCAACTTCCAACCAGCAGTCTATATTCTAAGACGACAAACCATCCAGTCAGCGGATCAACTCAACATCATTCGGTCTGGCTAGCGACAAGATAACAAAATTCAATTCATTCCCCAAGGTCTTCCTTCCAATCTCCGCTTTCTTCTCCGTTCACAAATGACTCTAAAGGTCGGCTAAAAGTAGCCAAACGACAGTGAAAGCAGTTCACTCACACACACACAGATGGATAAAAAATGCTCCCGAACGACATGATTGAATTAAAGAGTTGAGAATGATTTTATCGGACTTCAAAAGAAATTACGCTTTTCCAATATCAACAATTTAATCAACGAAGAAACTTGCTCGGTCGCTAGACCCGTTCGCCTAATACCAGACGCACTACGAGCGTGGCGCGTTCTTAGCCCTTTTGTTGCTGTCGTTCTACCCACAACGGCCAACTTTCGCCAAACTCGGCGCCTTTTAACCAACGAAAGCCTCCAGGGAATGTTACCCGGAAATGTTCGAATAAAATAGCGAACCGGGCAAAGAAGGAAGAGACACTACTGGAGCTACGGGAGAGTAATGAGTGTAATTATCCACTGTAGAAAAGCTTATCGCAAGAAACACTAATGATAGCGGCGCTAAAGAGACGGACGGGCACGGGCAATCGCCAAGAAGCTTTCTGAGCTAAGTTTTTAGCACCACCAAGAAAAGTGCGAACAAATGGTGGCTTTGTTTAGCGAGAACAAGAGGTTGGCATTTTCAACAATTCAAACAGCCATTTCTAGGTTTATTTTGTGGTTTTATAAACATTCTACTATCAGCCGATTGTTACAAGTTTTGGACAGAAAGAAGCACCATATTTTTCGTTTTTACTTTACGAACTAGAGAATGAGCTTCTCTAGCCCATTCTAACCGATGGAACTAAAATTACAAGAGCTCTCACTCGCCCTCAGCTCTGTACTATCAAACCTGATCGAATACAAACAAAAGCTTGCCATCCAATGCTCTCCAATGCTGCCAAAAGAAACGTAACTATGCCGCATATAAATCACACTCTTTTATCGAAACCCGTAATTTGTCCAGCAGGATCAACGACTCAGCTTACCGCTGCTTCTTTGTTGTCCAACCTTATGATCAAACACTGAGTGGCAGATATCGTTCCCGGTTCAACCCGCACCCCAACACCGCAGTGGTTTCTGTTTTTTCGCGGGCAGAAAAACAAACGCTCGTTTATTTTAAATTTTTGCTGCCTTGCCACACTGTCGACCTAGCCCCAGATTGTCAGCTCAAAGAGTGCTGACATTGTACCATCAGCGTGGCATGCCGATGGCGAATCGATTCCAAATTTCAACTAGATATTGGACCGTTTCCATTGGGCCCCCTTTTGGTGCACGCTGTACCAGGCGCCTCCACCCGACCGTCACTATTATGATTAATAGTTGCTATCTGGTCCTAGGTTCGCTGAACGCTGCTAGTACATGAACGGACGGTTTCAATATGGTCGAAAAAACTAACCACGCCACTCTGTTAATCCCGGCTCACCAATTCGTCGTTACAAATTCGAGCTCAGTAGACTGTTCCCGTAGGATCGAGCTGCGGTTTGGATGGGGAGGTGGCTCACAAGGAAAGGGGATATAATCTGTTCTTTGACATCTAGCGATGGCGTTCATGATGCTGCTAAAAGTCAATCCTGACATAGATGACGGCAACGATGATGATGATGACGATAACTCTGACGCTCAAAGAAACCAACCAACTATTACGGAGTTGCTTGGTGTTTCTTCATCGTTCACTGGTAGTAGCTTAACTTTTTTTCTCTCTCTTTTCTTTCCCCTTGTCTTACAACATTGAGTACCTCTAGAGCAACGAGTTTATACTTTGTATCCCTTTTCTCCCGACTTTTCACGTTCATTCCATCGCAAAAACTTATGATTTCATTCACCGTCCCTTCGGGCACATTTCCAACGTCTGGACGTATAAAATTGACGACAGAATCTGGTGAAAATCGGTTGCAAACCTATTGTCCGTGGTGACATATTCCAGTACCCGTATCCATCTCCACTGCTTCGGAGGAACCTTGACCGAGATTCCGTCGAATGTGAACGGCAATTTGTTACAACTGGCTGCTGATGGCGAAGCAGATGATGGTAAGTCATAAAAAGCTAATCAAAAAGAATGTCGAAGATTTGCTACAACCGCAACCAGCGTGAGAAGCGGATTGCCCGCAGCAGAAGCATCGACCAAACAGATGAAGCAGTTTCTACTCCGGTGCTTGACCACTTCAAAGCAGCGGTTACAGGCTAAGGCTTTCAATAGACTTTGAGTAGATAGGTGACGCTCATTTCTGACGGTCACACTTATGTACGTTTTATTACATTTTGATTTTATTAGCTGAAAGGAAAGTAGTTTTCAATCAGACGTGATAGACACAAGTCTTTTAGAGCCTTAATATTGAGTCATCTTGTTGAAAAGTCTGCTCATTTGTGCGGTCGTAATAAAACACAAGAGCTCTCGTCAAGACGATTTCAACGACAATAACCTTTATAATTATTTCCAATTCATCATAGTCAAAGAATATACTATTTCGAACTATACAAAAGAGAAATTAGTGAATGCTGTATAATCCACGACTCTGGAAAAACAAGAACGATTGGATTTTATGTAAATCCAGCGGAACATTATGTTCTCCATTCAGTGTGGTTTAATAAAATTTAATTGGATTGGAGGCACACCAGCCTCATCTACAATCCAGACCAACAGCGTCATTGAAAAAGCGCTGAAAATAGGGACAACATAGGAGGAACGAAGAGTAAAAACTAAACACCATATTTTTCCCAAAAGCTCAAATTTCTTAAGGAATTTATCAATAAAACGAAAAGCGGAAAATGACACCAGGGCGCGACTACCATTCCTGGAAGAGAATAATAGAAAGTTCACCCAACGACGAACTCTACCACGCGTAATATGATTGAATCTCAATCAAGCGCCTAACGCGATGTGCAGCAAACAGCATTAAATCCCGCCTCCACAATAAAGGCTAGAAACTCCATCCATCGCGCCTGTTGTCACCGGGAACCTTCCACGACATCATCTATAAGCATTTGCTGTCCGTTCGGTGGACTATGAAAAATGGCAAAACATCGAATTCTACTTACGAGTGGCCCGGATCGGAATGCGTCGAACATTTCCATTCCTCCCTTACCCCTACGCTGTGTGTGTGTGTTTCTATTTCTTTGACATGTAACCGTGACCAACTGCACAAGATCTTCGATCCAACAGATTTGTCCAACCGTGAATGGCGTGCGCTAGACGTACAGGCTGATTGCGATCGGATTACCGTAATGGTAGCCAAGCAAATGAAAGCAAATCGGGGAAAAATTAAGTCCTCGTACTCCACATACCCCCCCTCCCCCACCCCTTCCAGTAAACGGTCAGAGAGGAACGGATTACAGCAACTTAGTTGTCACGGGTACTGTCAAAACTAGTTTCGCCCCTGGAAGGTCTATCGACGTTGACGAAAACGAAATTCATCCTCCTCACTCACCCGAACGGCGCTAATCCACTTACAGAGAATGAATGAACCTACTTTCTCACACAAATTGGTGGGAAAAATGGAGGTCACTTCAGAATGTCTTTGCAAATGATACACATTCACAACAGTATGGCCAACATTCACACATTGCCACCCAGGAAATGGAAAATCCGTGTAACGATGAATCTTCTTGCAGTTACAGGAAGGACGTTTTTATCACAAAAATCAGGTTCGACTACTGTTGCGGCACTGCCCTGTTCATACCACAATTCACACTTAAATCAATCGCTCATTAGCGGCTGTTACCTGTAGAAAACAGCTCCTCAATGTACCTTTTGCGTAATGTTACCCTAATCAATGTCAGACCAAACTTTGACCCGTACAGCATGCGTTTATTTTACGTTTCAAATTTCCTACCACATCCCAGCACGATTCGGCTATCCCGGACAGCCCGGTCCATCCATCGCTAAGGGTTCTCAAATAATTTGCTTACGATTCGTTGCCGCTTTTGGCAAGATCTAATGAATATTTATATATTCATTAATTTTTTAATTTATTATTCATTATAGAATATTGAATATTTGAGCCGGTCTCGTAGTACATTCGTCAACTCGTACGACTTAACAACATGCCCGTCATGGGTTCAATCTCCAAATAGACCGCGCCGCCATACGTAGGACTGACTATCCTGCTATGGGGGGAATCAATTAGTCACTGAAAGCCTAGCCCACAAGTGGGTACAGGCAGGCCTTGACCGACATCGGTTGTTGAGCCAAAGAAGAAGAAGAATGAATATTTAGTTAACGTTCCAACGCTTCACCGAAGACAAAAAAAAGGAGACTCCTAGTTCAGCAGCTAATAAATGGGTAAATTGCGCCCCTAAATGAGGGTACAATTTCTCATTACGTGGCGTTTTAATGATATTAAGGTTGGCGTGAATGGCTTTAATCTTTGGTGAATGTGTGGGTTTACCGATCGTACAGAAAGAATGGTGGATAAAGAAAGGGAAGTGTTCACACCCTATAAGATGAGCGTTAAATGGACGAAATTTTGTTTCGCTTGATTTGAATCCTATTTTTCGGACAGAACAGAACAGAACAGAAAACGGACCTGAGGATTGGTGAATTGTAGATAAAATAAGTAAAGTGGAGGGATTCCAACTAAAATGCATCAAAGCTAAGGAATAGCCATTTGGGTAAAATATTTAAAAAAGTTAATAAGGTAATAAAAGTACCCAATGATATTTTTTGTTTAAACCCCAACTACCAATGCTTTCATTACACTCCCGAGAGGAATTTGTGCCTTCTAATCACAAGTGCTAATTTTGTTTCCACTTTTCATTCCTACCATCTCACCACGTGAGAAGATCACAAAATAAGGACAAAGTTTAAGCCATGCCGTGCCATGTCATGCCAGCCGGCACGCTGTCAAGAACCGAAATAAAACTGTCCATTTTAAATCCTCCTATTAAAATCTGACACCCATCTCTACTCCGAGCCGAGTTGTAGTTCGTGCTCTCTGCGCTCTTCTACATAAACAAAAGGCTTTAAGCATTGTATCAGCTGCGAGCCATTCCTCACCTAGCCCTTCCCTACCTTATTGAGTCGCCCTAAAAGCTGTGGCGTTGTAAAGCACCTCATCCGGCGCGTTGCGGTCCAAGATGCACCCCATCGACCGAGGACGCTTACTTACTATAATGTATGTAAGAAAGGAAAAGCGCTAGTGGTAGGGAGAGAGAAATAACGGTAACGAGATCAGGAGAACGAGAGCGAACTAGGAACGAGTTGCGAGAGAGAGAACGCGCAGCGTTAAAATTGGGAGCGCGGGTTAAGCGCGAGGAGTTGAATTCGGACCGCGAAGCGATTAACATGTTGTGAACTGAAGTCATCAATAAAGCGTTATTTGTCATAAACCGAATAAAAAACTCCACATGTAAAGCACATTTTTCGTTCATTTTTATGTGCATGATTGATGTGGGTCGCGGTATATGTATGCATTTTCTAAGCCAAGTGGTACGCGATCCTAAAAAGGTTGGAGAGCACTGCTTTTAATTCTAAATTTTCGGGCATTTTAGGGGAGAGCGCTACAGGAGTGTCTCTCTTTCTGTCTCCCCGCGAAATTAGGAGGAAAAATACGTTGCATGGGAAAATCGGCCAACGCGCACGTGCTCGGCGCAGCTCAGTAGCAGAACAGTAGCGACACTGGTTGGATTGTGTTGTCGCCGTATATTTGAAACACACACACGGTGGTATTGTGAGTATTCCGTCGCGCAGTTTCCCGTCTACTCCCTGCTCATTTGTGTACTCTGGGTAAGTGTGTGACAGTGACTCCCTGGCGAGTTTTCGGGGATAGTCCTACACCAGTGCTGACTTGCCATTCTTGCAGAGATCGTGCCAGCGTTCCAGCGTTCATTTTGAGTTGCACAACCAGCAGCTTGGGTGAGATATCCTACCAGACAGATCCCCCACAACAACCAGGTAAGCGTTTTATCCATCCTGGAGCCAAGCAGCAATCAACATTCAATCCACCGGCCCCCTCAACCACGTTTGTGTGTGTAATTGTGTGTGGGAGGAAAGAAGGAGACGGAAATGTCTAATCAAAATGTCGTGTGAATTTCTGCTCCCATCCCTTTCGACACGCACACGGTCCTATAAATAGATGATAAGGGAGGGGAGATAACTTCGTAAACTGTTTCAGAGTGGCGCGCATGAATCAACAGTTCGGGTGGGGACTACCACCAACTTTTTCCTGCACCACCAAGAATATTCTGATGATGGGATAAGATTTTTTCTTCAAAAAGTCGTGTGTGAGTGCGTGTGCGTGCGAAAAAGCATTGCGGAAGTGCGCACGGTGCATTTGCGGTGTGCCCTTTTCTCGTAGTAATGGTGGTGTTTGGCCCCAGTGTGCAGGAGACACACCGTGCTCTGTGTGCATGGCAGAGCATTTGAACGGAAGGCTATAAATAGGCGCACATCAGCCCCGTGCACCTAGTGCGAGAGGCGAATCGTCATCAACCGTCGTGTTCCCTGTCCTGCATATGCCGGTAGCTGAGACGCGAGAAAGCATATGTAGGGAACACCTCCCTCCCCCCTATATCTCATTCCTTCTCTCTCTCTCTTTCCCACACACACAAACACATGAACACACATTCACATTCACATTCATTGTGATTTGTAATGACGTGGTGAAAGAGTCTTAGCATTTGGATTTCATTACAAACTATGCGTATTTCAGCTTACACTGTGACAGGAATCCTAGCTCGTTAAAAATAATTCATTTTTTTTAAATAAAATCCTTCAATAAACGCGAATCCATCAAATCCAGCACAACGCGATCAAACTGCTGAAATTCCAATACTCAAATATGTGTGACTTTTTGTGTATGTGTCATTACAGCCCCTAACTTTCCCTAACCCCCGCACCATCACACAAATATGTCTGACACGGAAGCGGACGCGGACGCTAGCACAAATGGCAACGCCGGCACGAACGGTACGGCTCCAGCCGCCACCCCGCTGCTACCCTCACAGAAAGTCCTCGAGGAGGAGGAAGCGGAACGCTTGGCAGAGGAGGAGCGCAAGCGCAACCGGGAGCCACCGATCATCTTTACCGATGTCGACGTAAGTCAGCTTTCCAAAACATACACACACAGGCAAACGTGTCACAATAATGTCGGATTCTCTTTTGGCCACACAGTCAAAACTAGAGCTGGAGCGGCTGGTCGACTTTGTCGACGGGAAGCTATCGGAGGACGAGCAGGAGGCGGTCGATCAGCTGCACCAGTACCTGCTGCTCGGAGAGGGCGCCTGGACGTTCGGCGACTGCTTCCTGGTGTTTGTCGGCCGCATTTTCCGGGACCAGCAGTGTTTCTCGACCGATGTGCGTGTGCATCTGCTGCGGGCGCTGGCGAATTGCGCGCTGAAGGAGGACATCATTCTGCTGCTCCACCAGGACCGCAAGGAGCACGTGCTGATGAACTTTGCGCAGGACATTGATCGGCATCCGCCGGAGGAGCAGCAATCGATCGCATTATTTGTAGGTAGTCCGGAGGGCCCGTGGAGAAAGGTGCTACAGCAATTTTGTGTATTGTAATCAATTCGTTTCCACATGCACCCACTTATCCACAGATGTGCAACCTGTTTGAGAATAACAACGCATCGGAGTGGCTGCTGTACATCTCCGAGTGGAGCTACAATGGGCTAACCACGTCCAACATCCGGGCGACGACCAAGGTAGCGGTCCACTGTCTGCTGGCCACCTGCCCTCGGTTGCAGGATATCGGGACCGCACTGGTGCATAACATCGCCTGCAAGGAGGTGAAAACGGTCGTGTTCGATGACGTCGCGGTCGAGATCTCCATGGCGCTTCTGCAGTTCTTCAACAGCTCGCCAACCGAGGAGCATCTCTTCCGCACGATGAAAGCGCTCGCTAAATTTGTGCAGGTAAGTGCATGTGTGTGTGCGTGCGTGTGTGTCTGTCTGGTTGTGTCTTAGGCTCCACATTATCTCATTCTCTCTCTTTCTCTTGCGCTCTCTCTTTCTCTTTCACTCTCTCTCTCTCTCTTTATCTTTCTCTCGCTTCTTTTTTTACAGGTGTCCCCAGATGTGCCACAGTTTGTGCAGATGATTGGACCTCATCCAAAGAACTTCAAGGGCAAAAGCGAACGGGTCGACGCCCTGATCGAGCAGATCAGCAAAAAGATACGCTAACTACCTTCTCACTGCTTACTTTTGTTTGTTCCTCAAATACACCAACCGACTCTTGTCCTTGGTTTTCTGCAGGATGTCCTTAAGATGATGCAATTAGTGCGCGTTGTGGTTCGGTGTGGTTTCCTCTCTGTCTCACTGTGTCTCTAGATATCTTTCTCTTTCGCTTTCTCCCTCTTTCTTCGCTTTTATCTCCAACTCAAGACACAATGCATTAGCAGGAGCTCGTGAATTCAACGTAAGTAGAAAAGGACTAGACATACAACTAGAACAGAACCAGCCGTCGAAACCCCTGTAGAAAGTTGCAGTTCAAAACACACACAACACACACACACACACACACACACACACACACACACACACACACAATGCATAAATTTTACATAACCTATACTACTGCTACCACTACTACTTATGATAAATACAAACAAGGATATGGCGTAAACTTTCTTTCTTTTTTTGAGAAAACTAGCTATATTTAGCTATCTTGGGGCAGTCTGTTCTTCGGGCAACGACATCAGCAGCGTAATCCGGAGACGCATCGTGCAGGGGAATCGTGCATACTATGGGCATCACCGACGGCTGAGATCCAAAAGACTTCGATCTCGTACGAAATGTGACATATATCGCACGCATCAATTTGCGTTGACCGGGTATATTTCTGATAAAAATGTGCTATTTGTTGACGAGATGGACTTCTGTATGAGCATGAGAACAAGTAGAGGTAGATCGGCTGTTAAAATGCCAGCAGTTAAAGTAATATCGCAAATACGCACTCAAAATGTCTCCATCATATGTCATCAAATACGCATCTAAGGCTTTCAATAGACTTTGTGTAGATAGGTGACGCTCATTTCTGACGGTCACACTTATGTACGTTTTATTAGCTGAAAGGAAAGTAGTTTTCAATCAGACGTGATAGACACAAGTCTTTTAGAGCCTTAATATTGAGTCATCTTGTTGAAAAGTCTGCTCATTTGTGCGGTCGTAATAAAACACAAGAGCTCTCGTCAAGACGATTTCAACGACAATAACCTTTATAATTATTTCCAATTCATCATAGTCAAAGAATATACTATTTCGAACTCTACAAAAGAGAAATTAGTGAATGCTGTATAATCCACGACTCTGGAAAAACAAGAACGATTGGATTTTATGTAAATCCAGGGGAACATTATGTTCTCAATTCAGTGTGGTTTAATAAAATTTAATTGGATTAGAGGCACACCAGCCTCATCTACAATCCAGACCAACAGCGTCATTGAAAAAGCGCTGAAAATAGGGACAACATAGGAGGAACGAAGAGTAAAAACTAAACACCATATTTTTCCCAAAAGCTCAAATTTCTTAAGGAATTTATCAATAAAACGAAAAGTAGAAAATGACACTAGGGCGCGACTACCATTCCTGGAAGAGAATAATAGAAAGTTCACCCAACGACGAACTCTACCACGCGTAATATGATTGAATCTCAATCAAGCGCCTAACGCGATGTGCAGCAAACAGCATTAAATCCCGCCTCCACAATAAAGGCTAGAAACTCCATCCATCGCGCCCGTTGCCACCGGGAACCTTCCACGACATCATCTATAAGCATTCGCAGTCCGTTCGGTGGACTATGAAAAATGGCAAAACATCGAATTCTACTTACGAGTGGCCCGGATTGGAATGCGTCGAACATTTCCATTCCTCCCTTACCCCTGCGCTGTGTGTGTGTTTCTATTTCTTTGACATGTAACCGTGACCAACTGCACAAGATCTTCGATCCAACAGATTTGTCCAACCGTGAATGGCGTGCGCTAGACGTACAGGCTGATTGCGATCGGATTACCGTAATGGTAGCCAAGCAAATGAAAGCAAATCGGGGAAAAATTAAGTCCTCGTACTCCACATACCCCCCCCCCCCCCACCCCTTCCAGTAAACGGTCAGAGAGGAACGGATTACAGCAACTTAGTTGTCACGGGTACTGTCAAAACTAGTTTCGCCCCTGGAAGGTCTATCGACGTTGACGAAAACGAAATTCATCCTCCTCACTCACCCGAACGGCGCTAATCCACTTACAGAGAATGAATGAACCTACTTTCTCACACAAATTGGTGGGAAAAATGGAGGTCACTTCAGAATGTCTTTGCAAATGATACACATTCACAACAGTATGGCCAACATTCACACATTGCCACCCAGGAAATGGAAAATCCGTGTAACGATGAATCTTCTTGCAGTTACAGGAAGGACGTTTTTATCACAGAAATCAGGTTCGATTACTGTTGCGGCCCTGCCCTGTTCATACCACAATTCACACTTAAATCAATCGCTCATTAGCGGCTGTTACCTGTAGGAAACAGCTCCTCAATGTACCTTTTGCGTAATGTTACCCTAATCAATGTCAGACCAAACTTTGACCCGTACAGCATGCGTTTATTTTACGTTTCAAATTTCCTACCACATCCCAGCACGATTCGGCTATCCCGGACAGCCCGGTCCATCCATCGCTAAGGGTTCTCAAATAATTTGCTTACGATTCGTTGCCGCTTTTGGCAAGATCTAATGAATATTTAGTTAACGTTCCAACGCTTCACCGAAGACAAAAAAAGGAGACTCCTAGTTCAGCAGCCAATAAATGGGTAAATTGCGCCCCTAAATGAGGGTACAATTTCTCATTACGTGGCGTTTTAATGATATTAAGGTTGGCGTGAATGGCTTTAATCTTTGGTGAATGTGTGGGTTTACCGATCGTACAGAAAGAATGGTGGATAAAGAAAGGGAAGTGTTCACACCCTATAAGATGAGCGTTAAATGGACGAAATTTTGTTTCGCTTGATTTGAATCCTATTTTTCTAACAGAAAACGGACCTGAGGATTGGTGAATTGTAGATAAAATAAGTAAAGTGGAGGGATTCCAACTAAAATGCATCAAAACTAAGGAATAGCCATTTGGGTAAAATGTTTAAAAAAGTTAATTAGGTAATAAAAGTACCGAATGATATTTTTTGTTTAAACCCCAACTACCAATGCTTTCATTACACTCCCGAGAGGAATTTGTGCCTTCTAATCACAAGTGCTAATTTTGTTTCCACTTTTCATTCCTACCATATCACCACGTGAGAAGATCACAAAATAAGGCCAAAGTTTAAGCCATGCCGTGCCATGTCATGCCAGCCGGCACGCTGTCAAGAACCGAAATAAAACTGTCCATTTTAAATCCTCCTATTAAAATCTGACACCCATCTCTACTCCGAGCCGAGTTGTAGTTCGTGCTCTCTGCGCTCTTCTACATAAACATAAGGCTTTAAGCATTGTATCAGCTGCGAGCCATTCCTCGCCTAGCCCTTCCCTACCTTATTGAGTCGCCCTAAAAGCTGTGGCGTTGTAAAGCACCTCATCCGGCGCGTTGCGGTCCAAGATGCACCCCATCGACCGAGGACGCTTACTTACTATAATGTAAAGCACATTTTTCGTCCATTTTTATGTGCATGACCGCCCAGTGCTTGCTGGTACTAGCGCCAAACAACCCCCAGCGGTCCTTCGGGCAAGAAAATTTCTCCCCGAGTGCAGGAGATACTCTAGGGCGAAAGAGATTTAATGGCCAATGAGCTGTGTAGTCGGGAAGGTGGCTTTACGTTGTGGATGTACCGATTTTCTGGTTCTTTGGTTTGCTTTCTCTCCGCCAGGGTGGTTTAACATCAGTGTCCCTTACACAACTGTTACGATCTAGCGTAACCTCCCGGGCCCGAGCGTTATAAGAGCATTGTTTTTGGAAGGTCGAGATAAAAAGTATGTATTTTTTTCGTTCTCATCAACTTGTCCCACGCATCGTTTTGTGTTTACAAAAAAAACCATGTAGCGCAGCACTACAACTAAACAAAGGTTTGCTTCATTACGCGATTTTTTAGTGCCCCATGAAGCTCCCAAAGGCTCACCGCACTTGAGCGTAAATTAATTTCATTGCAACCAGTGTGTGCGTTGGTTACAACTATGTGCAGCTGCATAGTTAGTATGAATACATTCTTCACCATGGTTATTGTAATGGATGATTATACAATTTCGAGAGCTATGACCCCATTTTATCCGAGCACAAAGGTCAACATTCCACCCCTGCGGCGTATAATTGTTCATTTTCCACCATATACGCTATGTTGACTTGATTTGAATCATTCCAAAAACTGTTTATTGTCGCAACATCCCAAATAGAAAATCGTAATAAAGCATTTATGCTTTCTGTTTAACGACACAATCAGCCATCCCATTGAACACGAGCGGTTCGAAATATGTGTTCATCATTGTTCACCTGACAAAACCACTTATTATACATTACGACCCGCACCCATATCTACCTCTATCTGCTTGTGCTTACACGCAACGTCAATAATAAATATCCCCGTCATGTCAAAACGAAAACGATCATATTAAATTGCCACAGAATGTCACCTGAATGTTGGTGGTGGTAGCAAGGTCGGCAGCAAGGAAAAAGGCAATCGAGCAAATCTAAATCATTTATCGAGCAGGACGATCCCATTTATCACTCACCTGTGCGGCTGAAGCGGGCATGGACTCTGCTTTCGACCCACGGGGCAAACATTTCGATTTTAAGAGTGAGCTACCGTCTGGTTTCTTCGTCATGCTTGGACACACTTGAGAAAAGGGCCTCCCTAGAGCAGATGTTGATTTTTTGATAACGATTCATTCATAAATGTCATACGAACGAGGTCAGGGTACGAATGCTACCGACAGGTGCACTGGTCCGAAGCACCTCGAGAACCTCAAATGGCACACTGTAAATAAGCATACTAATTTGATGGATGTGTCTTGACATAGCGTCTCTGAACGATCAGAGAAGAAAGGATTTCATAGAACCGTATGCCTAGAAATGAAACTCTACCCACACCTGCTAGACCTATTATAGAGTTTAATCGAATTCTGCCACCCGACCTCAGAATTGGAAGGAATTTTGTCAATTTTCTTACCATCAAAATAAAATGAACCAGAAACGCTTCGAACGTTGGCATACGAGCGCCATTGAAATTAATAGGCAACATAAAGCTCATGGAACACATTTTGCTACAAATCCGTAGCCGAGCCACTTTCATCACCGACATTCGACCCAAACCTTGCACAACGGATGTACTCATAAAATTTATACCCAACCACCCGGAGCTCTTTTAGGCCTCCAAATAGAGGGTGGCAGCGGGAGAGAATATACGCAAAGTGAATTGTTATTTTCACAACTTTTCAGCCCACCAGAACGCAGCATGTGGGTTCCCTCCTGCCTTCACACAGATGGTTCGCCATTAATCATTGGCAAAGCAATCCCGCCCTGGATGTTGCCCGGTTTGTTTTTATTCGTCATTCGTTGCTTGCTCTTTTTCATAACACACCATTCCCTTTCCTTATGTCTCCTTCATCTCTACTCACCTTCTTTAAACAAGACATGTTTACATAAACAATGTCTTAAGACATTATTCACTTTCGCACACGTCCGTTGTTCAAGGTCGGGCCGGAGTCGCTCATGATGGAAATCACGACTTACCAATCCCCCGGGAACCTAGCCTGGTACGATGCTCCAGGCCGCGAAGGTCAGAACTCGTGTGTGGGCACATTAATCATGGGCTTTGGCACCAGCCCAACCTGATAATTCCCAACCATCCCATCCACTTAGCATATTACAAACGCGCCGCTGTTATGAAGCGTCGCCTAAGTGATACTTTTGCCTGTGCACTATATGCTTCAACATCCCTCAAACTGATGCAGATGAAGATGAAGGCAGATGAAGCATCGTAAAATCAGCGAATGTAAGCATATGAGCGTAAAGAAAAAAGCGAACAACTTTGTCTCAGAATAAGAAGGATGTTTGCACATTTATTTCACCCACTGTGTATCAAGTCACAAGGTTTGAGGATTTAAACAAAAAATCAACGATTCTCTGGCTACTTCACGCTCCCCCGAACATTGGTCTCAATAGCGCAATGTAGCAGCCATTTCTCATACCCAACAAATACCCACTCGGAACCATCTTGTCCGCTTTCAACCGCCACCTTTACCAACACTTCAAATATTCTTCTTAAAAGAAGAACACAAAAAAGCTCCCTCTCGAAAGTTTGTCAAACGTGTGGAAGTAGTCTATGTTTCAACCTTGGCACGTTTGTCTTCTTACATTGATCTGCCACTTTGTAAGCTGTTCACTGTATCAAACAACTTATTCTCCGGTAAGCATTGATTATGTTTTCTTCAAGACATTTCTTCCCGGAAAAATAATACCACCAGCCCTCGTCAAAGACAATGCCAGATATCGGAAACAACTTACGGAAGTAAATGCCCCTCCACCGTGTCGTAGCACACAAATCACAAAACGCAAGTAAAGCTTCGGAAGCTTGTTTGCAAGGTCCCAAATGCACGTTAGGCGAGGTTCGGCGAACGGAAGGACATGATTTATGAACTGCAGCATAAACATTTCCCGTTAGCCTCCAACTCAGCCAGGGTCTCTCATCTAACCCCGGTGCAACCGATCGTATGCTACTATGTAACACGGTCCTGTTCGGCTTTTTGGGGAAATGAAGATTCATTACCTGCCATGTAGCCAAAAGCGCACGTCATCATCCAGTGTGCAATTGCAAACACACATGTGTATTCCCTGTCACTGCACCATCATTCACATCACAATACGAATTGTTCTGTAGCAGCCAAGGTTCAATGTCAGTGGCATCCAACACAACACAGCTTCCCTGTTTTGCGTTACTGTATGAAAAAAAACACTCACACCATACCCACCATTTCACCCGTCCCGTGGTGCATTGTCAGACGCCACCATTATTAATAGTAATCCTTGACATTTACTGCCCCGGCGTTGCGGTTAGATTAGCAGGCCGAGTTTCTTCCCCGCGCACACTGCACGGGATTTCGATGCGCTGCTGTGTGTGTGTTTGTGAGAGAAAGAGAGAGAGAAAGAGTGTGTGAGTGTATGTGTATGCTGGTACACTCTGGAACAACAAGAAGTTGTAGCAACACAAAACCACAAAAGCACATTGGTCGCTCCTGTTTAAGCTTGCATTCATTGTGCTTTTGCTCGGCTCGTTCGTTTTGAAGTGGTAAATTGTGGGGTGATGTCTTTGCATTTGCTTACTTGCAAGTATGTCAAGCAAATCTACAACAAAAAACTACTTAACAAGAACGAAGAATCAGCCAAGTCCCCTCGAAGCAATCTGCATGGTGGCGACAGCTCAACAACTTAATCATGAAATCAAACCATCCACCATCGAAAGAAGGCCATCGATCATCGCTGTGCCACCCCCCTCACACGAATGCATGTACTGTGACTTTTCATCATTTTCTAGCTTTCCACACGCGATGACAAATGGTACAAGAGCACACGACACCATCGTTCCTCGTGGTTTGGAACGCGTGGGAATTGGAAGTACGTGTGCAGTGTCGGTGTGAACCATTTCATGCACTTCTTACACCAGTACCATGTATATAGAGCTGCACGCGGTCATAAAGACGTCGTAATGTTTTTTTTTTCAGTAGTACTGAATGCTTAGGAATGGAAATGACATTTTGTGTGAGTTCTTTTCATGTCACAAAAACAAGTTAAAACATTACATTCAAATAGCTTCTTTACATTGATAGAAACGTGTATTCTTGAGAAATTTTTACTTGTGCTTTAAAGACACCTGTAAATACTGTCTCTGGTTCAGTAGCTAGACACTGAGTAGCATCTCATCAGGTTTGAAGACACCACCCTTTCCTACCCGATGAGTGGGGAGAGTGTTAAATTCGAATAAAAAGCGAATAAAAAGCTGTCTATTTCATTTGACCCATATGAAACAGACACTTGCGACGTGCCAACCAAGCCTTACCCCACAATAAATCGTAGATTGTCATCGTTACCCCATTCACTTTGTGTCTATGCGTGTCTACGTGCGGGAGAGCATGACTTTAATACCTACACCCGGTCATCCTTTACAGCTCTCTTAAAGGCTGTACGTTGGCACACTCACCAAGCTGCCGACCGAAAAACCGACAATGTTACCCTTGAAGGCAGTTCGAGACGCCTGGCAAGAAACGAAACCACACTAATAAACCGCCAGCACACGGTTGGTTTAGAAAGCGAGGAAAAGTGTAGGGAAAAACAAAACATGCCCACGCAAACATACCAACGATCTCACCGCCGAGATAAAGTTCCGGCAGCCCATGGAGCGCAAGCCAGACCCGGGCAAACCTTTGGATCATGTGTTTATTTATGTTACGCTGCGGGAACATTATAAGCCCAGGGCAAATGCATTTATTTATGAAATATTGCACGTCCTCTCTGCGTTGTCAGTGGAAGGTGGAAGGGATTCGCAACCACGACAAAAAAAAAACCCGGCAATAACAAGCCGCGTGCACCATACTGTGCCTGTACGCGTTCCAGTGGCCAATTCGCTCTGGGTATTATGATGTCTGATTTTTGCTTTGTTGCTCTTTTTTGCGTTCTCTACCAAAACTGCCCATTAAAACAGCGCATGCAGCGTGCATGCACTTGCGACGCCCTTCGCATCCGGAGCGTTTTTTCGCATTAAAAAGGTATTTGTTAAAAATGAACCCATTCCCGGGAGCGAACGCTCGTACGCGAGCACAACCGAGCAAGTGGCAACGGCAACTAAAAAAGGTATATTACAAAATACAAAAACACCATAAATTACGCCACACTCAGCGGCCTGCATTTCTGTGTGTGTATGTGTTCATTTTTTGTCGGAGTGGGAAGGAATACGACGACATTTTGTGAGCAACTCGAGAAACTGTTTCCGTGTGGCATCTTGCGAGTCGAAACCACCATTTGCCAGAGTGGAATACGAACGGCACAATAACACCAGCACAGCAGCACACATGTAGCTCCTTCGAGACGCACATCCGACCAAACTGCACCGACCGACCAGCCCGAGGGACAGCGAGTTCCGCCCGAGGAATCCACGTGTATCCTCTGGTCTTTCGTTCTTTTTTTTCGAGTTCGCTTTATGGTTTTCCGAAATTGTGCGCCATGGCACAACTGTGGCAACCGAGGAACAAAAGCCCCGTAGAACATCATGCAGAGCTGTGCACATACGGCCGACGCTTTCCCACCCAGGACGTAAATTGTACTGCTCATTGCGATGCATTGAAAGTGACGATGAAGCTATTTTGCGGGGCAAACCGATCGGTGGCTATACGTGTGAATTGCGCGGCCCTGGAATGTTGCGGCAGCCCTGGCGTGCCGCAGTCAAATTTATTCAGCGCTCGACGCCACTTCGCCCACCGGCGCACTATTTTACCGCACATTTAAATGAACTGCGCCCGTACTTTACTCCATCGGAATGTGGTTTCCTTTGGTACGCGCGCGAAACGCCTTGCAGGATGGTCTATTTTGGCGGTGTTTGTTTTATTGTTGCTTTACCGACGCTGCCAAGAACATGTATGTTGTCCTGTGCGCTGACAGTGTTGAAACAATGCTACTCAACACATGATGTGCAATATATTCACAAAAACAGCGCTACTAGTCGTGTCTGCTTATATTTTGGAACAAAATTGCCCAATCTAGAATTGTCATACATTTATGTGTTAATATGGAATTTAAATGGCGCACAGAATTGAATTCTTTCGGAAGAAACAAGGAGAATAAAACAACATGGAATAATTTTGTGAAATATTCAATATGCTTAAAACAGATCATATTTCCAAGTATTGCTTCTTCTAAAAATCCAAATAATTACAAAGGCCACCTTTTTACCTTGACCACAAGATTCCCTTCTGCAAAATGCCCGCCCGAACACACACTGACCATTAAGTGGCTCTTGACCACATACTCTCGGATGCCTATCGGCAAGAACCGAACATAAACATGTTTCAAGAAAGCACCCCCGCATCACATTCTACTTTCTGGTACACGATCCATCCCCTTGGGCCAACGACATTTTCTAGAAACTAAGTGACTCCTTCGAGAATATGATCCCACCTACTCACAAGAACCGAACCCCAAACGAGAAAAAAACAAGCTCAAGGATCAGGCTTTTCGAAGAAATTGATTATTGGGAATTGTGTCCGATACTTGCTACGCGGTATCGGATTCGGTGTTGTGGAAAATTCAAACCCTCCTCTGCTTGCCCTTTTTTGTGGGCCTTCTATCAAATTTAGGAACCGGGAATAGATAAGTCTAGCCGTGCCTGTCCAATCATGTAGCCGATGTTACCGATATTGTCGTTACTCCGCTGCTTCGCCGATGATGACGAATTCCATCTGCATAATCTTGGCTTATGCATAATGATAACCACCGTCGAATTCCATCGATTCCAGGCACAGAGTGAAATGCGCAAAAATATTCCCATACACCCGCCACTACCATCACGGATCGACAGATCGGGAAAGAGAAACGGCGAACGACCCCGATGCAGTGGGTTTTATTCAGGATTGGGAAATATGCACTGAATTTATACCAAACCACAGTCCACAAGGGATGCCTCCGCCGGGTGAAACGAAACAGAAGCACACGGACAGCGCCCACACGCACAAAGGACAACAAAAAAGGCATTAACCATGTTCCGTATCATCATAAATGGGGCAGAGAGATCTTGCCCGATATTTTGAGATAAGCTATCAATTATTCATGCTATTTTCCATCTGATTTATGCAAGACATTTAAAGAAACATGAAAATTGCCAGCCAAACAGCGCGGCCCGCGTTGTCTACGCCTCGCAAAACGCAACGTGCTACGCTATCGCATTCACTCGGCTGTGTCCTATTTGCACAGACTACACGCTACAGCTGTCAGCTTTGTTGCGTTGGCTTTCAACGAAATTATGTGAATGCTAACTAGTATCGTGAGTTATGCAGCTCAAGTCCGTTTTGTGGAAAATTGCAATTTACTTCTAGCGAAGCAATATGCTTCATGCCCTTTTGCGCGATTCCATCTGGCAGCTAAATTATAATCGCAATCATAAATTAGCCATAAATTTTCATCAAACCGAAACCGTATGATGTGAACCGGATGAACATGATATTCGCACTAAAGATGAAGGAGTTCACCGTGCCTTGTTCTTTTAACATCAGTGCATAGGTAACGCATGCTTTTAGGTGCCAGAAGAATGAGCAGTCTGTATACTTATCAAAAATGCATTTTATAAAATCCTATTTCTACCATTTTGTTATCACAACCACACAACATTGCTCAAATTGATAAACCTGTCACATAAACCCATTCCCAGTAAGGCTATCCCCTAACCAATCTTCAAACAAGCGTATTACCAGGAACCACAGCCCCTAGCACACAAAACCACGTGCCATCCATTATCTCCGCTGCGTCATCGATGAAAGCATCGTGAGTGATACACGTGGCACGTGATTTGCGGTGTTAGGATGTGAAATTTAAATATTTTATCCCCCGCTGCTCTTTATTAAATTGTTTGAAATGTAATACATCAGCGAAAATTATGCTCCGCCAAGACAAATGTGGGCAGTTATGAATATTTATGGCAGCGGCGTTCCGGCCCCCGGACGGTCGCCTCCTTTGCCGCAAGATTCGGGAACCTTCCGCCACCATCAGTGTTGCGTGCAAGCAAACGGAACAAACGAGCGCGCCTTCCGAAAAGAACAAACGGGTAACAGGGAGCCAAAAAGAAGAAGAACGCTACTCGCACACAAGCCTTAAAACACAAGCGACCGAGCCGCCGCATAAGCAGCATAACCATTCAACATCAATTCAACTATGGCCAAAGTGTCGTAAAGCACGCGGTACTGGCATACGCATCGCGTTTACGGGTACCGGTTTTTCACGAAAATCAGACCGAAACATCCATTTGCTGCTTGCGCTGCTCTCGAAACAACTTTGCAATCCGTTCGTGCTCGGAATTTTTTCGCCCATAAGTGTCGTTAAGTGAAGTGAGCCGAAAGCTTACGCGTGCACGTTCCGGCGAGGCACCTCTGTGCAGCAGTATCCTACCTCCCCGGTCCCAGTTGTTGTATCGAATTGATTCCAAATTCACTCAATAAATACAATTCATCATTGCGACTGGAGGAATGGAGTGTTAGTGCTGGTGCCTGCACTGGTGGCAAGCACTTCACCGTGGAGCGGTAAATGTTGATGATGCTTCGTAATTTTCATTCAATCGGTTCGTTATCGTGCATTAACCAACCTTGAGTTGCAACGAAAGCAAGGGTTCCCATCGCCAACACGTGCCTTCACTGGAACAAAAAGGTCTTCTCGGAACATCTAGAACAATATCATACTACATTTATAATGAAGATTTTAAATACGTTTATAATTCAATGTTAAGCAATGTACAATCATTGAGAGGTATAATTAGGAACTGCTGCGATTAATGTCCCTAGGAAAATTTCATCGAAGCGGCATATTTCATATCAATAAAACCTTTACTATTTCTTAACTTATTATATTGCAATCTTTGAAATGTACGAAAACAACTCGACAATAATAGGAGTTTCTCGAGAACCACACTCAATGTTATACCTAGGATACACAATTCCTACAAACAGTAAGCTTTATTGCTTCATACTCTCCACATGCGCTCTTACAACAGCTCCATTTACTTTATTTTGCAATTCCATTGATGGATCGTTACTTTTTCCTTTCCGAGTAGTGCCATTGAATTGATGGCAAAATGGAACAAACTACACAACAATACATCGCATGCTACACGCGCTCACGTTCGCACTTGATGACGATGCCAAGAGCAACCGCTTCCGATAAATGCTGATAATTGATTTCTCACTCCGTACGAACTGCAGCAAGCCAAACAAATGCATTTTTATCTTGCACGGATGAAATACGTTGGGAGTTAAACCGGCGATTGGTGATGTCGATACGGCCAACCGGATACTAGCCCGACGTATTCGAAGCTCATGGACAAGTAGGTGTTTATCTCGGAGAAGGGAGAGAATCATTCCATCACTATACGCCTCGTTCCAATCACTAGCATTTTCATACCAATAGTATACGTATGAAGTCTTTCTCCAGCAACGGTGCTTTATTTCTTCAAGATATACTAACCAATTTTCTAATGGTAATTTTCCTATCGCCTTGCAGCAAAGCAGCCTTTCATTTCAATCCACTCGCCTACCATTTTGCTCCCTGCAACTGGCAATTATGCTGAACAATTTTCCTGTGTTCTGGTGCTTGCATGGAAACTACGGAAAAACGGGGTAAAGCCCTTCACCGTTCGACTGTGAAGCAAGCTTAAAGAAAAGGCTATATTACTCTAGCTATTGCCATCGCCGTCTTTTTTCTCTTTTCACTTTTGCTACAGCACCAGCCCAGGTTTAACCTGCACTTAACTTGATTACACCCAAAACGGCATCACCTTTGCCGAGCGGGCAGAACGAAACACAAAGGAAGCAAGAAAAAGTAGAACGAATCTCTTCTGTACCCAAGTGTGGCCAAGAGCGCATTTAAAAAACTATTACCACAGCGACAAGACGTGACCATGGCCGGGGTAGCTGAGAAAAAGATAAATGGCACTATGCCACGCACTTAAGTGTCGTAGTGTGAAAGTGGAATGCAAACGTTCGAGCAATCATTGCGATACCATGTCGTGCCGCTTTTGCACAGCTCTCTTCAACCACATTCTTTTGCTGTTCATTTGTTGCCTATCGTTCGGTTGCGCCACGCCGTCCAGACGGTGTAAAGTGAAGTACACATTTCCGGACATTGACGCACACATGTGCGTCGGTTCTTGTTTCGTTTTACATTTGTTTCGTTGCGTTTAAACAATAACAACGAGTTTTATAGTTGAAATAGTATCAGCTACAAACACCTAAACCCTTTATAATAGCAACACATCGATCACTGGTACAAACCATAGTCTACTCTATCCCAGTTGGGTTCTAATCTCTAGTCTGACGTCCATCCCCTCCCCCCCCCCCCCCCTCATCAACCGACTACACATGCAACAACACCACGGAAGCTCCTACCAACGCCAACTAACAGCTCCCATCACCCCTAAACTGATTGCACCGCTGTACGATGAGAAAGTTCATTCAATTATCCCTTTTCTGTTTTCAACCAGCTCCAACCATCACTAGCGCCGTGATTACGCTCTCGGGAAATTTGTCACTGCGTGTTGTCACCTTCAGCAGTAGCGCACGAGCTCCCCCAGCACTCGGGGTCATCCGTTCCGCCTTTCAACGTCGGTAGCAGAGTGGAGTGTGTTTACCGATGGTATAATGACACCGTGCGCTGCTCGCATCTGGGTGTGTTCCCATGGTATATTAATATTCGTCGTTTGTTATCCCTGTCGACACGTTGACTCATCCCGCCGTCCATCTTCGTTCATAACAGGGAAAGCCGGACGAGCGACACAATGTTAGCTGTGTAGTGTTCAATTTGCCTTTTGGTTTTTTTTGCTAAACACCTTCAGCTTTTTGGTGATGTGCTGCAGTGACTATTATGCTTGTGATATCATCATCCATCTCGTTGGAAAATGAAGGTTGATTTTAGTGTGCGCTTAGTAGTTTGAATTTATTGCGCTCGTGAATTACCAGGCGTCTCCATTACGTCAGGGATATTGTTTGGAAGATTAGTTTATGATTTTCATGTAGCAAAAACTTTACGAAATAGGTTTAACAGGTCATGCATACGTTAATATTTTTTCCGTTGGCAATAGCTTTCTAATAGTAGTCTACGGGTAAAATTCTTTACGAATTGTGTTCATAAAATATGATTCAAAAAATGATACCTAACCTACACTCTTCAACACAGTATTCTTCAATTAAACAACCACCACCAGTAGACTAAAACAAAAGCCACTGGCCTGCTGTATTTTATTATTTTTCAATCCAGAAACTCGCCCATACCACAGAGCACGGTGAAATAAGGTAAAATTGAAAACGAGCAGATCCTTTTGTAAGCAGCTTAGACGTGCCGGGATTTCGGTGGTTCTGGTTTCTGGACGATGAGCACCTTACCACAAACCAGGTGGAAACCGGAGAATCCTTCAGACCAGTGAGGTGAGGTAGTTGGGCTGCCAATAAAGGCAAGGAAAACAACGATGGACGTCGATAAACCAACCTGTATGGATGATGGAGAGAGCGTGTGTGTTTGCAAAACCTTCTCACGTGACACAAAGCTTCCGAAAAATCTCTACCAAAATCCGGAATATATGTACGACCAGGTAGCTCTGCCTGCGGACATTGCGTGGTAAGAATGCTCCTCATACTCAATCCCTAATCCCCCCATCCATGCGATAGAAGTTGATGGTAAAGTTTGTTGGACGATTTACGTATATTTTACGATTACGGTACACGCCTTTCGAATTGCGTTCTGCTCCCAAGATGCCAGTTGTCAGATGCTTACTGTTTCACCCATTTCATTTAACGCACAGAGTACGGACTGAGTACTGACTAAAGCAAACAACACACCACACGCCGAGATCCGGAAAGAAAAGAAATTTCCACACGATAAACAAGGCCACGCAGCTCCCGCTGGCATTGACAAATTTTTGACGACGGAAGACAACATATATGTTACGCCATCTCTCAAAAGTCCTCCTATTGCGTCGTGCTCTATTCTATCTATGCGCGTCATCCAAGCGTAAACCAAGATGGGCTCGTTGGCCTATTAACGTAGTCAAAAGCACACGGACAGATTCTTTACGGACGAACAACGGCATCTAGAATAAAAGAAAATTCTTTTGGGTTTCTAAACCAGAAATAACTTACCTGTTTCTGTTCCGGTGGACCGGTGTGCCCGCGGGGCAATGACCCGCTTTATAAGGATATAGCGTCACTCCTTTGCACATTGGTTGCCTTGCTCCCCCTTGTCAACCATTACCGATCCACAGCCAAACCACAACATTGTTTGCACAAATTAATGGTCTTTCATCAGGGCCCGGCCCGCCCCTCCCCTAGGGGCATCAGTGTAGGCCTTCAATAGTTTCGCTCCATCCAGCCCCGGTGTGCAGCGCAATGTGATGCCTGCGGCTAATCCAACCGAGATGTGGCTTTGGCTGAGAATCGAAGAAGAAAGATCCCTGCATACAGGGGAGGAAATGGCGTGCGCTTCTTTCGAGCCGAGTTCCATACACGGACGTGACAAGAGAATGCAATTGCGATCTTCTCGTGTCCTACGTGTCGTTGCGCGCGTACTCGACATCCCTGGGAGAACGTGTTCGGGGTGTCCCGGTACGGGTACGTCATCCATCCGTCCGTTCGTCCGTTTGTGGTCCGGTTTTGCCGGAAGCAGTGCATGCAATCAGTGCCGCACATGCTCTTCTTCTTAGGTGCAGGCGGTCACACCCGGATGAACGACTTGGTATTCACATCCGGTTCCAGTGTTTTGGCGGTGACGATGATGAAGCTGATGACGTCGATTGCAAGAAAAACCCACATCCCGAACCGTACCCACTCTCAAGGAGAACGTTATTGCTTGCCTGAGGGTAGTGCAGCTACTGGAACAGAAGCTAGCAAGGGTAAGTATAGCAGGTTGAGTGAATATACAGTCTTTTACCAGGAACATCTTTTGCTTTTCTTGTACAATCAACTTCCCTGGACGGGTTTTTGAGGGAATTGAAATTTAGACCAATGTTCCTGAAACTTTTCTTCAAACGCATCTGCTCATTCTAAAAAATCGAATATTTATTTGTACGGGTATAAAAGTGAATCATGTTAGGACATACTATGATATGAATTCTTCTTCAATGTTTTTAATTAATATCATTTAATATTTCTCCCTTGACTCGTTCTTCTATGCTCCAACGCGGCACAGAAGCATTGGTTAAATGTGAACGTAAAGCAGTTCATCACACAATTCAGCTGAACCAACAATATTTCGACCATTTTTTTGCCGCCTTGCATCGCTATTGACATGCAATAGCCCTCATTTTATCACATTCCGCCTATTTTAACGATACAGACACCTGATGAACTGCCGACGGCTCACCGTTCTCATCCTATATAGCCTCCACGATAAAAACAACATCCCCTTAACGATTAATAAGATTTATTGTCCACAGAGAAGGGAAGCTTCCGGAAGAGAAGATAAAAGATGTGTAAAAAGGCTACTTCAATATGCGTTTGTTCAATCGCTGGTTCATCAAATTTTGATGGACCCCTTTCAGCTAACCGTTATACCTGCAAAAAAGAACAAAAAACCCAATGAATCTCTTCATAAATCAACCCACCTACCAATCTTGCTAGCACTAACGACAACAACAACCAATCCGGTCTCTTTACTCGAGCAACAAAAAAAGGCCGCAACGATTTCCATTCTACTGCTCTGGCACGTAAAAATTAATCCCGTCGGATAATCCGCACGAAAATACTGTCGGTTGATAAATCAAGCCCCCTTTTCCAACGATCATACCCCGAAAGTATCGTGTGGTACGGATTATTTCTACTATCCCCAGATTTTGCCATTTGCCGTCGAATGACCCGAAATACCAAACTCAGAACTCACCTGCCTACCTGCAACAATCGGCTAAACTCCATTTCCACGACCGATCATAAATCATCGACGTTAACTCGCGGTTCGGTGGTTCCAAATGGTATGACGAAACAGGTGAACATTACAGCGAGCAACAAAAAACATCCCTGACACAGCATTACACAGCGCACCTGGGTGACAGACGGAAGGTTCGCCAGGAACAGATAGCACATTCCTGGAGTTTTCGCAATCAAGAAGCCATTTTAAGCTTACAGCGGGTAAAGGATTTCCCGCCCTGCCAATCCGCTTATCAAGGCGATTCTTTTCAAACACGTTCGCCTCACGTCTTTTCGCATCACATTTGTTTGATCCTCCGACCCGTCGTGTCATCTGTGAGTGCTGTGAATCTGTGTTTTGTTCTGTCTCTTTTTCTCTTTTTGGGACAATAATTATCCATTTGACCTGCATAATTAATCTTTATGCTGCCCGGCCGTTTATCAAACCCTTTTATTGCATGCTTGTGTGCGCGAAGGTTCTTACACCTACACCGAACAAGCAACATCATACTCTTATATTGTCATAAACCATCCAAGAATCCTGTATCCAAGACAACGTAATGAGTGTGTTAAACTTAAAAACGTGTTCCATCCTTTGTTTTGGGTGCCCTGAAAAGAGCCACTAGCAGAGCCATCCTGAAACGACCTGTCTCAGCAGTGAATTGTGCTGACCGCATGCCGAAGAGCGCTCAAAGAAGGGGAAAAAGGTTTCAATTTTTTCAAGTTACTTTAGCCTGCGTGTCCCGCCACAGCCAAACTGCATCACCGCTAATGGACCAAACAGTCGCCCCATAGCCGCTCGGAACTCGTTCATTCGCACGCTGTCACGCTGGACCCTCGTTTACGTGTGAGTTATTCGCCCTTCGCTCAATAAAAGCTGTCACAGCTGCAAACAGACCATCGCTGATTAATCCACTGTGCTTTCGATAAACTTTCCGGTCCGACGTTAGGCGACAGCTATGTATTCAAGGCACAACAGAAAGAAAGAAAGGGGGCGTTAAAGACCAAGCCCAAGAAGGAATGCTGAGCAGCAGCTGTAGGAAGAGCGAGATGTTCCGATTCTACGAACTAAACGAACAACCAATAAATGCGTTGTCGATTGGGTTAGAAACGTTTGAGAGATTCATTCGACCTGCCGGTCACGTCCAGTGGAAGGATGTTGCAGAGTTTCTACACGATTATTGCTATGTTTTCGGTGTTTGCTGAAGGATTATGGCTAGCGGGTGGGAAATGAACCGGAAAGGTGTCACGCTTATCGGTTCAATCTGAAGACGGTCGTTTTAAACTTCAACGCGTAGGACAACAATAAAAAAGAATAAAAATATTCCTACATAAACATCATAACTTCGAGAAGGAACATGTATGACAGTGTTATCAACATTATCGAACGTTTGATTACATCTCTCCAAACGATATCATAACCATATGGCTCCATATTGCTCCCAGCTCGAATCTAGTCATTACCATTTCACTACACAGTTGCACTTCATTGAGAAATTTCAAGTAGATTACTTTCCCCTCGTGCCAATTCCCAATTTTTCTCTCCCCCGCTCTCATCTCGTTTTCTCATCGATGATGTTCCCTTTTCGGCAAATCGGCTCATATCAACATTATCCAAACCAAATACGGTGTTAGAACTGCAAAGCAGCGAAAAGATCCTCCGGCTCGCATATCCCACCGGACCCGAGCTTAAGCTTTTCGTGCTACTCGGCATGGTTACATTACCGATGACCGATTTGATGCTGCTACTGGACTGTTTCGCACTGGATCGATCCAGAATGCCACAAAGCATTAGCCGACAATCGTTACGTTTCAGCTCGTAATGCCCTGGGAGCACGTTACTCATGCAGATTGCCACAAGCAATCAAGCTTCTTGTTTCTTTTGCCCTTGTTTGAAGAAAGAAATACCCCTCCTTTTCGATCAATCGCAGCTATCTGCCTCGAGCTGCCAAGAAGCGAAACGATAATTGAAGCGGACATTAGCCTCTTTGTGTGGAGGTGTAAAATTTGCGAATAGGGTAATCCCTTCTCAGCATCAACACACCCGTGAGCTGGAACTACTGATTGGAGAAAATGAGCAGCAGATTTTTCGGACTGCTGGCTACATCCCACAGAAAACGATCTTTTTGCATAGCAAGCTACTCGATAGTCAATAAACACATCAGGAAAATCTCAGGCACTCTGTAACACACACGCTCACGTAATGCAATGTTGTTTGGAAGAGTCCCTCCGACAACACAGCGAACGAAACACTCACCCTCGTCCTATCAAAGAGCTGTCTGTTGCTTTAACGCACTGACCTGTCGTTTTTATTCGAAGGCTGAGATGCTCCTGACGCTAAAATCCTTCCACACGTGATGGTTGGCTTTGGCTCCATAATCACCTCCATCCACCACACCCCACAGGGCTCATCAAAGCCAGCAAAACAGTCACAGGCAATGACTCCAGGGGAAAACGAACGTGCAAGGGGAGGGCAATCGCTTCTCACGCCCTTGTCCGTTTACTCCCGAACGACAGCAACGGACAGCTATCGTGTATCGTTTAGTCGGCTCCCTGTAGAATTGAAAGGGATTAGTTGTGCGAAACAAATACATACAAGCAGTGATTTGAATGCCTGGAGGAGGAGAGGCTCAGCAAAAGGCAGTGTTTGGCGATGTAAGTACTCGCTTCAAGTGGTTACTGGCAAGGCAGCACAGTTTCGCTAATTGGATTATTTCCGGTTTTACCTCGAAGGCATGAGTGCGTAGTTGAAGGATAAAGAAAGGCTGTTTACATAGCCCTAAGTTGCTATACTTTACTGTAAATCAGGAAGTTGTTGTGCTTATGAAAACACTTTTAGGCCACTGTCTTACGGATTGTTTCCAGGATAGGGGTCTTTCAACCATTGGAATGTAAGTACTAAATTACTACCTAACATTGTGCCCTACCTTACACATTTGAATTGGTCAAGAATGGAGGTGCACGACTAGAAAACGAGATTCATCAAATTATCACTGAGGTGTGGGATAACGAGCCGGGGATAGAGCCGGTCTCGTAGTACAGTCGTCAACTCGTACGACTTAACAACATGCCCGTCATGGGTTCGATCCCCAAATAGACCGTGTCGCCATACGTAGGATTGACTATCCTGCTATGGGGGGAAATCAATTAGTCACTGAAAGCCAAGCCCACTAGTGGTACAGGCAGGCCTTGACCGACAACGGTTGTTGAGCCAAAGAAGAAGAAGAAGTGGGATAACGAATCGATGCCTTGTGGTTGGAATCTCAGCACCATCTACCCCATATACAAGAAGGGAAACAGGTTGGACTGCAACAACTACAGGGGTAACACGGTGTTGAATGCCGCCTATAAAATATCCTCCCTGATCCTTCAGGATCGTCTTGTCCCGCACGTCGAAGAGATAGTCGGAAACTATTTCAGAGGATTCCGAAACGGAAAATCAACCACCATGCGGTTGATCTTGGAGAAGATGGCAGAATACAAACACGGCACGTACCATTTCTTCATAGACTTCAAAGCTGCATATGATAGCATAGCGAGGGTAAAACTATACGACGCTATGAGCTCTTTTGGAATCCCGCCAAACTGATAAGGCTAGTTATAATTTCTATGACCAACGTCACTTGCCAGGAGACGGTGGATGGAAAACTCTCAGGGCCTTTTGATAACAGCAAAGGTCGGCGCCAGGGGAACGGGTTTGCCTGTCTCCTATTTAACTTGGCGCTCGAGAGGGCCACCCGCAAATCGAGGGTGGAGACTACGGGAACCATCTTCTATAAGTCAACCCAGATCCTGGCATACGCTGATGATATAGACATCATCGGTGTACTGCTCTCATATGTAGCAGAAACCTGCTAAGGGATCAAGCAGGCAGGAAGAGAACCTCGGATGAAGATAAACGAGGCAAGTACCAAACTGATGGTGGCAACATCGGACCGCTGATACCAATAAATAATCCAAACCTACGTAGGCGTGACGTATAGATAGGTGAACGCACTTTTGAAGTCGTCTTAGAATTCACCTATCTTGGGTTAAAGGTCCGCAACGACAATAGTATGGTAACCAACCGTTCTTTCTACAGTCTGAAAAATCAGTTTACCTCAAAGAACCTGTCGCGATGGACGAAGCTGAGACTATATGGCACCTATGTAGTACCGGTACTCACATACCGCAAAGCTGATAAGTAAGTGAGTGCCCTACCTTACACCTATACAAATTTGATCGAAGCACTATAAAGCGACATAACTTCTTACTAATTCATATTATCTTCTCTATCTTTTCCATATCTCTATATCGATCTACTCTTTTCTATCTCTGTTCCTCTTTCTCTTCTTCTCTTCTCTATATCTATGAAAATCTCGTGTCATGATGTTTGTTGCCAGCGTCCTCGGAAACGGCTGGATATTTTTCAAGGAAACTTTGCACACACCTTATGCTGGCATGAGTATAAGTTTTAAGCTCTACAACATTCTCAGATGTTACGTTTAACTTATTTCAATTGCAATTCTCTAACTCCCCTTACAAATAGCAACATTGTTGTTGTTGTTGCATACATCACTTTGCCACTCGGTGTAGCAGTTTACACTCTATGTAAAGTGCCTAGCGGTTTATGATACTATCTCAATCTTGGGAATAACTGCCAGCTAGTTTATTAATATTATTTATGGTATGTGTAGAGGGAACAGGAAACTATAAAAATCTAAATTATTATTTACATCCACTTTCATCTGGCTATTATAAACCAACATCAACATGTTGAAATAATATGCCCGTTTGCGATCATAATCTCTACCCAGCGCGTGTTTTGCTGAGCGCCAATTTTACTCCATTTCCACGTGACGAAACCTCATTAGGCTAATATTATACGCATATTACATTTCCGTTCCGACCTACTGGACCATCAAAGAGGTGGAACTGATTACAAGCATAACCCCGTATGCGTAACGGGAGAGGAAGTAATGATTCGTTTGCTGGAATCAACCGAAAACACATTCGTCAGGGATTGGTGGTCCCTGCATGTTGCGGTGGTGACTATATACGTAGTTGCAGAGGTAATTAGGTGACTACGGGTCTTCCTTGTTTCAGGAACGATAGAGTCATATTTAGCTTCGCCTAAATTGCTGCACTGCAGTCAAAACAAGCACCTACGTCGGAGCTCCTTTCTAAAGTTCAGCCAGTTAGATTAATTTTGCTAATGAATGCTGTAACACTACATGAATAGACCGTACATGTAAGAAACATTCTAATCCAGCTAACCGCAATGCTTACCACAATACATCTAGAAATAATGGCTCAACGATGTTTATCAATAATAACTACTCTTGCAAACTGCTGAAGCTTCAAATCACGCGTATATTTTTGGGACGAATATTTTAAGAGATGTTAACAATCTAAAACGCTGCTTTTCAATTACACACCACCTTTGATCGTTTGGTGGTGTTTCCAGACACAGTCTTGCACTGCAAATATTCCCCATCAAACCTCATCAAAGCAAGCCGCGAAATGTCATCCTGACCTTTCCGGCAACCTCGCATATGGTTGGAGGATTAGCTGTTGATTAGTTCTATAGATTGTATTCAATTTGTGCATTAAATACAAGTCCATGCGTCCAAGTGTGCCGTTGGCGTAATGGTCTGTTGAGCAGGGTCTACTATTAGCACCACACATACTCCCATCCGAAATGGTGGAAAATCGCCCCGCAACTTTGAAGCCAAACGGTACTCCCAACTCTGTACGGAAACGAACGCAGGCAGGCAAACCAACACGCTACGTACAACTGCTCTCTGTCAACAGGTGAGTGAAGTGCATTTACCTAATGTAATGTAGCAACGCTGAGCACGTTTAGCTGTTTGCTCAAGCTAATGATTTGAGTGTTGAGGGAGATTAATATTCAAACAGCGTCCACATGTGAACACCACTGCAGCCTAGACCTAGACAGCCTGACTATAGGGAAGATACTACTGGATGCAATGCAGCGCAGTGAACAGAGATGAGATTTGAAGCACGAGGCCAATTGGCAAATGTTATCGTATAGTATGTGGATGTTAAAATATCATATATCAAATATCATCATAAATATCAAATATCATATATCAATAGGTATGCAATCTAGATTATTGAGGTTTATTCATCTGCTACTATTTCACTGTATTTTTACATTAAATGCATTTTCATCATAAAGTTTCATCACATCGTAAAAATACATAAGTATTTATCTTTACTCACGCAGTATTTTCATATGGTTCACTCCATCAAGCGCTGTTTGCTGTACATCTCAAAGACAAAAGCAAAGAATGACAAACTTAACTTTACGCAATGCAACACAAAAGGTCTTTCCAAATATTTTCATTAGCTTTTTAAACGTTTGCAGTTGCACAAAGCTCATCTCCGTTCACCATTGCTAATACGCGTACCGTTTACACAACGTTCTATTTATTTTCCTTATCTGTTTTTCATTCACTTTTTGCTACCTTAAGTAATCGAAATGAACCCAATACGAGTGGTGATGATGTCCTTTGTGAGGGTTTTTTTTTGTCATCGATGGATAAACACTGGCAAGCTCGCCAGTAGACCTTTGGAAAACCGTAAAGCGAGAAAAACGGCATGCAACATGGGATACGATACAACGGTAGGAAATGAAATTATTTAAAACTCAATTTCAAAAACCAAAACAAAAGGCCAGGCAAATTGTTTCCTTATCCCTTTCCATAGTTTTTTCAGGGTTTGTGAGTGTATTTGCCTGTTTTTTTTCGAATCCACTTCAAAAATTCCTTTCACTTTAAGCCATTCTATCCTCATCATGGAAACCCTTTTTGTGAATGCCTACCGTATGCGGTAGAGGAGGAAGGCGTTTTGATGGTGTTGATGCAACAATAAAAAACATACACACTATGATGTGACGTGACCGTGGCCATGTATTATGCCTACTGTCAATCTGGTTGTCGGTTTCACGTGCGTTCATCGGTAGCCCTCCAAAAAAGGGAATAAAACAAAACACATGATAGCACTGAATTATTCATAACCGTCCCAGGGCTCAACCAACCTGTTTGCAAAAAAACTGCATAAGGTGATGTGGCTGGGATGCGAAAGATCCGTAAATGGATTCGTTGCACACTCGCCCGTGATAGGAGATAGGCTAAAGATTGGCCTCCGGTTTCCTATTCCCTTCACGCAAGCACCTTTCCAGGCTCATGTTGCCCATTTCCCAATCAACGTGTGCGCAACAAATTCTGGATTTCTTTTCCCATCTCCCACTTCATATGCATGGGAAAATGCGTGTGCAAAGGATCAGCATTAATGGTTGAAGACACGGGGTGAAATATAATGTTTGCTTTGTACTCGATCCTTGCGGGTGTTGGTTTCACTAGAAACGTGGCGCCGACCCGGTCTCCATGTGTGGCGGGGGTTATATTTGTTAAAGGATGTTTTCATTTTCTGGCCCGTCCCTTGTGTCTGTCCGGTTCGTTACTTATTTAAGTGCTCAGTGTTGCTTCTTTATGCATTCTTCAAACACGTCATGTCATGTATGAAGGTTTTGCGGTGGACGTGTTAGCCCACCGGAACGGTTACTTATGGTTTTACAGGTTTGCAGTGTGATTTTCATTTTTCAACATTCACCTGGCACGTTCAAAGCTCACTTACTCATCTCACTTGTTTACATACTGTCTGGCAAGCACAAGACATAAAGCCCACCTTTTATGTTACTATCATTTAGGTCCATCGTTACATCGAAACCAATCCGCATGGCGCTGTCTCAGCAACAACAAAAAATAATGAATAAAACACCCAGGCGAAGTTCAACTAAAACACTTTTATCGTCCAAAATAAACAACGCAGTCGAATCTTATTCCAGTTTCACAGACAAAGGTGAGCATCGTACAAACATCCCAACAAATAGACAAATAGAGAAAGTTTTGCAATCGATCATCCAACACCAATACACAGCAGCTCAATAAAAACGTTAATAAATAGCAAACGTCTCCACGGGATATCTACGAAAATTGCTGTTACGGATCACATACACAGCATTACCACGGCAAGATCAAGCGTGTAACAAGCGTACAACAATCATCTTCCCCATTCGGCAGCATAGCTGCATTGCAACACCGATTATGCCCACTCTTCCACTAAAACGTACCCACAGGACGAATCGCTTTCACTGAAATCATTGCCCACCCATCGGCATCCTACTGGCAAATTGCCAACCGTTCGCGTTTTCATCATACGCTTAGCCACGTACTCGTGCCAACATAAGCGTTGCAACTTTTCCAACCCGTACGGTTGCATTCAATGCAAACGCGTTTGGCGAGAAGTTGACTTTTGTTTGGAAAGCGTAAAGATAGATGGTACGTAGCGCCCCGCTGGGACAGTTTAGGATGCACGCTGTACCCCCCCAAAATAATCAACATTCCACAAACATCCCATTATTGGTGATGTTCTGTGGATTTACGGCCCGCGGCCTGCATGCTGTTTTCGTTGCAAAATTCCTCGCGAAGGAAATACGGTATTTAAATTTATAGAATCACTCACACAACTTTCGCGGTAAGTGGCTGGAACAGTGTGTACGTTCCAACCGCATCGCACCGCTCCCTCATTGGAAAGTGGAAATTTTGTATCGCTCTGCTGGTTGGGGGCGTGATTGGGTGGGCTTTGTAATATCTTCTACCCTATTGAGCACCCAAACGGTGGCTTTCGCCTGTCGGCACCATTCCGTCCTTTTTGCAACATTTACAGCCTGGCCACTAGGATCGTTCCGGGTGGTGAAAAAGGGAAATCAATTCCAACCAATTATCGCACCATCCCGAGGTTCACCCGAAGCTGGAGCAACCCGAAGTCTTTTCTAAAGGGAGGGAATGGAGAGAAACGTTAGTGGGACTGCATTATTACTCAAACGCTTGACGATGGTGATGGCGGTGCTTTTGGTGTCGTCGTTAAACGACGTCTGCAGCTGCTACCATGTACCATGTAAACACCCTTGTACAATGCGAATCGGACATTTACAATCCATGTTTCCCGTTATGCTATACGGCGGTTGCCTTCCTCTCGCATGCAACTTCACTGAACGCTCTCTGCCCCTTTGCAGGTCAATCCAGTGGCTGGGTAAACCATTATGGTCACAGCGGGAAATGCTGTTGTACCGTTTTTTGGGAGCCCGCCCTGTCCCGCTAATAGCAATTAGCTAAACGTGCTGCAAAAATTACTCCAATTATAAAGGGATGAAATGTAGACAACGGACGAACCAGGCAACTGTACCACGGAGGAAGCATGGGCAGTGTCCTTAATTGAACTGTAATTTGATGAGTTAGGAGTTGAACGTGTTTGTTGGCCGAAATAGAGAGAAAACAAATGTGCGGATATGCTTCTGTGCTGACAAAGTGTAAATACGAATTTAAGCACAAACAATAACTCCCACACTACTGTCACATTCAATTGCATGCAGTGCAACATAATTACGTTGCCTGAGGCAGCTTTTTTCTTCGAATGCAAATCGATTTTCAGGTACTTACATGGTTTTGAATGCACTCAAAGACTGACACAATGCCCATCCATGGTGGAATCACACAGTTTGAAGCGAATGTACATTTAATTTCTCTATTAAAAACCCATCTTTTTCAAGCATTCGCACTCGTTTTGAATGTGCCCACCCTACAAGCTCTAATCGACGTCAATTGCACCATCGTCAGCAAACAGTTTCGTTATTCCGTCACCGATACACAATTAAACAGTGATCCGAACCCGCCATCTGCCATTAGCGCCAACGTCAATTAAAGCAAATCGTCCCGTCAACAACAGTCAGCAACATACTGTCAACCTGTTTGACTTCCCATACTCACACACACCCTTCCCGACCGAATCCGGTGAAAAGTGTGTTTGAATGCGTAAAATTTTAATTAAACTCTTCGCGGCTATAAAAACCCCGCTACAAGACACGGCGTACGGTGTATCAAGCCTAAAGCCCCTGGTTTCCCGTTTTATTGCCTGACAATTTCACAAACATCTCTCATACCCGCTACCACTACACCAAACCGCAAATAAGACTGTCGCTTGCCGGAGCCCGTTAATTCTAATGGTAAAAGTTAGTCTCCACCGGCGGTCGTTGTTGGTCTACAATGGCACAAGCTCGATTCGCTTGCAAGCCTAGCGCACAGGTTGGCACAGGTCCTAACACTCAGTCGATTCGCCTGCACACAAGACACTGGTAACCGGCCATTCGAACAGACCGGTCGGCAAGCATTTGTGAACACATCTTCCACGCCCGCTGACAGATTGTGTGTCACTCCCGACTCCCGAGAGACGAACACCCATATTCCCTTAAAATCTTTCGAAAGCGGACACATTTTTGTGAGACCATTTCAACAAAGTTATGAACATTCCACCGTGTCTGTGCGCCAAAACTTTATCCCGCATGTCTTTACCAACCCGTTAACCGATCCGGTTTGCACCGCCAAATCACGCCGTAACGTAACTTTTGCTCAAGCTTTTCTCTGTTTCTTCGTACGACTTCTTTTTCTTCACTCAGCGCTCAATGCTGACTTTCCACTGACAGATGTGACTCAAGCTGGTTTGCGAGAGGCAAAACCACTAACGTGCTTAAGGAAAGCTGCCTTTCCTTCCAACGACTGCCAGCCATTGTCTTCCGTTTCATTACATTCACACGAATGCATCGCACGATTGAATGTGTTGCAAGAAAATGATGAGCTTTGCTCATTTTCTAATTGCTTGCGGCGTAGTACTTTCGTTGAGCTTGGTAGTTTTTGCGGAAATTCTCCACCCAAGAATAACATATCTTCTATCCTCCCCGGGGATTGCTATTGCACAATGGTTTACCTGGAATGATGCTCTTGATGTGATGCCTACAGTAAGTTATAGTAAATATGATCTTAAAATGAATCTTCTTCCACTATCTCTCAGCTCATTGAAATCTTTGCCGAAGAAATAGTTCATAAATAACATAGTACAGCCATACTGCTACGTCATTTGAATTGCTTCTCGCATACGTGCCATTCACCAGCTTAAAACGAGCTTCCGTTTGCAAACGTTAAGCTTCACTCACCATCATTTCATTTCGGTTATTAAACCGAACCGTTTTTAGTAAACGCTTCACAGTAAACAACATCAGCCGAGTAACAATCGTAACGAACATTTCTGCAATGACCCTGCAAACATGTACATCGTCATATGTCCATTATGCATAAGCTCAGCAAATACCATTACTTTCTGTTGCGAAATAAAACTTTGTTCTCGATCTCTCCTATCCTCCCCGCACATGCCGAATTGTACCTTTCCGTAAGCCGCATTAGTGTTATTATCGACACATGTTTAGATACGTTTCCTTTTGTTTATACTTTGCTTAAATCGTGCTAAGCGCCTTCTACTTTTCGCTTTCTCTCTCTCTCTCTCTCTTTCTCTCTCTCTCTCTCTCTCTCTCTCTCTCTTTCATTCTCCACAAGCGTCCCGGACATTTTACTTCCAGGGATTAAGTTTTGCCCACTGTACTGTAACGCTTCGCTTTTTAACACCATTAGTGCTTAGGGAACCGGATCATACTTCCGGAAAAGTGTACCACCGGTACCACCATTATCAAGTAGAAAAGGAGTCATGGGAAAGCATTACATTCTACCACCCACCATCAGTAGCCATGTTTCGTTTCCCGGTTCATTTCCTATGCGTGTACAGCTGCTAACAAAGTGTCGCTTACTTACATCAAAAGCGGCACATTTAAGCAAAACGCACAACCAGCCCAAACTCCCGAAAGCATTTCAGGGACATTTTAGCTTTGAGGACTCAGTAACAGTGTTGGCAAATTAACTCATTCCCTGTGTGGTTTTTGCGACCAATTTTCTGTGGATTGGAGGAGAGGAATCGAGTGTCTTTTCTGGAAATACTTCAAGCATATTTGAAAATACACTCATTCCGCTTCGCATACGAACCTAGTGCACCACCAGTGGGGATGTACAGATTGGGATGATGGTACTTCCCAGAGCACGGTGATACAGTTTTGGTACGGGGGACGATTCCGACGCCAACAGACCGTGGAATAAATATCCTCGGCCAACCAGATGATACTGAAGAGCTGATTTATCCCACATTCTCCCTTGGTCTTGGGCTCTCGTCTCAATATGCAGTCATTACTGAGCTTTCCCTACCTATCCCACTTATGGTACGACACCGGTAACACAAAATGAATGAGTCTTATTTATGCTAATGGAAAGCGAATGCCGGGCTGCGTGAGTCGGTAGGCGGCAGCGGTCTAACTGACTGAAACGTCTATCTTGTCTGCTTGTCTTGAACACGTTCAGAAGGAAAGCGATGCCACTGTGCCGCCTAACGCCCCATCTTCCAGACGCTTGAGTTCGGCATGTAAACGCGCCCGTCGTACGCAACACGCGTCATCGTAACGCCCTACTACGTAGCGCTTCGAGGAAGCGTCAAAACGTGAGTATTCCACAGGCTCGTCGCTCGACCAACCAACCGTGGCTTCCGTCCCGTGAAAAAGGATACTCTCTACCCTGTCGCAATTGTTGAAGCAGCAAAAGTTTTGCTGGAATCTTACCAAACCAAACCCTGCCACTACCATCGATGGGTGGCATTGAATCACCAGCAACAAAAAAGAAGAACGAGCCTACGAGCTTTCTTGCTTCTTGCCTTTAGGACATCGCAAAAAAAAACCTCACAGCGACATGGCATGGCAAAAGAGTGGAATGGTGTGGCATGGCAAATTTAGTGGAACACGCTCCGGAACTCATTATATTTTATGTGAAGTAACAAATTTTCTGAAGCCCGCACACATCTTTCGCTACGCGGAACAGCTTGACGAAACGTACACCTTTTCTGCTCCTTGCTACCTTTTTTGTTTATGTAAGGTAGGTTTATTTACAGTGTTTTATTCAACTAAAATGGTGGAGCAAACCATGTCAATACAACTTTAAAACAGCATCCTGCTTTTCTATACAAAACACAATTTACAACTTCGCAGGACCTGCAGGTCGTACCCAAGAAATTCATTCCTCGTTTCTTCGAAGCTGTGCCGATGGCACCGCCGTCATAAATTGGAACATATTTCAATACAGCGTAAACAAAATTGCAACACACTTTCCAAAACTATGCAAATGAACATTTCTTATCATACACCGTACACCATACACCGTACGAACGTACGTTTTGCGAATGTGTTGAAATTCAACTTTCAAGACGCAAAAATAGAAACGGCGAAGTATATCAAACGCTCTCTGTGGCAGTGTGTAGCTACTTCCCAGCACTCCCGCGTGGATGCGAAAACTGGGGAGATACAAGAGAAGAAAAATAAACATTATCCCCGCAGGACAAATTCATTTATAAAGCGATTAAACTAATATATTTTCCGTTTTCATTGTCGCGTGCACACAAACGCGCGTGTTGCTGCCGCCGTTCGGCATGGTATCTTCACTAGCTCTCCACGTTCCACTCTTCTTTGCTTCATGTTTTTACTTTTCATTCAACGGCCTTCCACTGCTGGCTTGGTTCGCATTGGTGATAGTTAAGCGTCCACCTCGGATTATTCTAATGAGCAAAAGGCGCAAAGCGAAAATAAGTTTATGAAACCATGTTTTAATCCAGTTAGGTGTTCGGTGGCAACTTTGATTGTTTTGTGTCCTATAATGATAAGAGTTTATTTAAATTTTACCACATCCTGGGGTTTCTTCCTGATTGTTACAGACTACTTTAACAATATTCTCCAAATCAAAGGAAAATATTTGTTTATTTTAATCATAGTTAATAAGTTTTTTTTTAATTTATTGAGTTTTTTGCATTGCATTTTAACACATAAACATTACAGTTCAGTTTCATTATCAATTTTTAACGAGTTTTTTTTCAGTTTTTTTAATGGTTGAGCCTCATGTTATGTAACCTAGCAGCAGCATTGGCATTCCCGTCGTGCATCACAACACTAACACAATTAAACTCTTGTAGATAAATTTGTCTAATTAAAGCATTATATCATTATCTCACCATTCCTTTTTTAAAAGCATGTTAGCGCAATACAGATTTTCTAAAATTGTAGAGGACCCGCTACAGAGTATGTACCGATGTAACCCTCGTAATGGTACGGCTCGAAGAAAAACAGAAGCTCGACGCGATGCACACAGGTGTGCTCAATTCAGTTTTACTTCCTGCCCTTCCTGAAAGTAGCAAGAGTTGCAGCTCGATGACTTAACGTCGCGTTGATGGTTGTTTAAAAGCATCGTAATTCAAATGATGTACCACCGGTAGTACACTGTGAACCGTACTCCCGCTATCGCCCCCACAAACGACGTCCCCGGTACCGGAACGTTTCCGGTAGGTTGATCCTTGGCCTACAAATTGCACATCTCACATGAGCGGATCTTTTATGTCGTTCTATGGTCTCGCGTATTCTCTTCTGGGTGACTAAAACTTCCTGTGCCAACGAGAGATGAGATCAAACCATCCCAGATGGGCACTGTGCCGAGTACTTCCACCCGTGGCTGAGATGGAGGGTGATTTTCGAAGTATGACTTACTTACAATGCTGTGCTTTGCTTCTTCTGTGGCCCATAATTACGAACAAGTGGAGTAAAGTAAGTCACTGCGCTTTTTCTTTACGACCGACCGTCAGCCCACCTAGCGAAACGTGACATCATATGCTTGCCTTTACAGCGGAAAAGCAACAACATAACAGCAGCAAAAACCAACTCTCCAAGTGTGTGCATTGTATTGCTTCTACCAAACGAAATACCATTTCTGCATCCTTTTCCGCATCAGAACGGCAACTGGATGAAGACCGCTGCAAACTTGTGCTCGACCCGTTTCTTAACGATAATAATTTTCTTCCTGCTCATCTACTACGCACCCACGTTGGGTCTCCGTTTATTGTTCGAAGCATTTCACAAACGGCCACCAGACGCATGTGCTACCAGGAAAACCACCAAATCGCCCACGTTTTGTCACTCTTACAACACCGACCGACAGAACCGTAGGACATTTTCCCATCCTTCTCTTTCTTTGTATATTCACTTATCGTGACAGTTTTGAAATGCCTTCCCGGAGCCTACATGATCCTCATACGCCCGGAGAATACTCACAGCTTGGGATCCAGGTCACCAGCGTACGGTTTTACTTTAATTACGAGAAATTGTTATTCATACGACATTCACCGGGAAGCTTCAACGAAACGACCCAAACTGAGCAACATCTGAGCTACAAAGGAACTCCCCCTGGAAGGGTTCTTTCTTCCCGCTGGTTAACCCAAAAGCCTTCGTCATCAGAGAAAAGCCCTCAGCCTGCATAGTAGACAAAGTAGTGGGGTCCATCGAAGGTCTCTACTAGCCAGCTGTTACAAAGCAACCTTCCGTTCCTCCTGTGCAACTGTGTACTAGAATCAAATAAAACCATTCTCCCAAGAGCAATGTGTGTACGGGAGCGAGGATGCAATGCAGTAGATATAACCCTTTTGTCCAAGTTTCTGCGATAATAACGCTCGCACGCTACAACAGCAAAAAGGCACAGCTCGATGAGCTCCAACCGCCATTGGCTCGACCGTATTATTGCCGGATAGCACCAACCAATGAATGAACGAACGCTTTCCCAGTCTGTGTGTGTATGTGTGTCTCAAGAGTGGCATTTGTAATAAACATTGCCACGGGTGAGCGGGTCTTCCGAGAAAGTTAGAAGCAAATATCCTCCCTCGCCGATCCGATGCATATGAGCAGCTTTTCTTGCATTTGCTTGCAGAGTCGGTTGCCGGTGTGATGTATTTTGAAGATGATCTCGGCAAATTACCATCGGGTAATTCAAGATCCCCACTGGTGCGGTTCGACCCGGTACACGGTAGGATACATGCATCCGAAAGATAGGTCGTGCAGTTAATTGGAGTTCATCTGCAGAAATAAATACTACGGCAGAGTAGAGTTTCTGGAGGAACTGTGGGGAACAATTTGAACCATACCAAGGTATCTTATTTTGTAAATTAATTTCATACCAAGAAAAATCATTGGATAACAATTTTGTATTCAATTGCAGAGCTGGGGACACACTATGGTGCAGTAGTTGATGTATTTTGTGTCTCAGCTTATCGCTGCTCTCCTAAGATCATCAAGACAGATCGTGCTCTTAAGCCGTACCCGAAACAATGGGGCCTTCCGGCGGCGGGGTCTTCCAGCGACATTCCTGGTGTTTCTCTCCTTTCCGGTTTTCGTCACAAATCTCAGATTTAAACTCAAAAGTTCACACTCACTAGTTGATGGGTACAGGAGGAACCTTACGCGAACAAAGAATGTTTCTTCACATCCGGCCGAGATTGCAGTGCGACCAGCACGTCGAAACGATGGCTGCTTGTTCTGCCTTCCAAAGTTCGCCCAAAGTTTTGTTCGCTAACCACTAGTACCGGGCTACATTTGATGGAAGCTCCCACTGCACTCGCCTTTCTGCCGGATGCACTTTTTAACATTTGAGGGGAACTGCCTTTTTCATTCTTCATTCTTTTCGCCTTCATTTGGATTCTGTTGAACTTTTGAAAGTTTAGCTAACGGAGTAAGTTCATCAAATTGGTCCAGGAGACGAATGGTACGGTGGCACTTGTACTGTGGCCCTGCCAACAATTTCTATGCACTGCACGTACATTCCGCACAATTGGAAGATTGTTTTTTTCTGCAAGTTTTTCAGATGACTTACTACTGGGGTGACCGTGTTTTTTGCACCACCGGGAACTACCGCAGTGAAAACGGTCAACAATCAACGACGTGTTGGGGGAGAATCTTACAAACTCTCACTACAATGTTTCAATGTTTGACTAGCAGTGTTTTTCGTGTAGTTTGCCCATTTGCACGACTTTTTTCAAAAGCATATTTTCGGTCTCTCTCGTTTCATGCCCTTCAGTTGAATGGGGTGCAACGACCATTCATAGATCAAGCGGTCAGACAAACAAACAGCTGCTTAACGCTAGACGTTTTCTGCTCCATACAATTCTCTCAGTGCATTAGCGCAATCCGTTGCTATAGTTGTTAATTTGCATGCAATTAAACACTACAGGCCATCATACGGTGTACATGGCGTACTGAGAAGCAGCCTCCTAGTATCCGAACAATCCTAACATTCTTCCACTCCCCGCAGTAATTACCGATTTGTCGAACAGAACCAATTAGCAAAGTTATTCAACGGTAACTGGGTCACCGACATCGTGTTTTCTTTCGAGCACTCCCTCTCTTTCTTCCAAACACACACACACACACACACACACACACACACACTCCATATCAACCCATCTCATCATTGGCGGCCCAAGGGACACATTGTCAAGGGCCGTGCTTCTTTAGCCCATTCGCACGATCTGCTGCATCAGGCGTGTAATCGTCCGCCTTCCTGCAAGGCGAAAACAGACGCACTCGTATGCAAAAATGTGCAAAAGAGACCTCCCGGTGGGATTTGAGATACGACCCGGGAAACCTTTTCCGCACACCCGGTTTACTTTCTTGCAGCATTATTTGCATACTATGGAATTGGAAATCACTCTCGGTGCTAAATACGGATCCGGGTTTGGCTTCATTTCCTGCTCACTCATCGGTGAGTGTGGAAATCTAAAAATAGCTCCACTCTTAATATGGTTCACTTGAGCTGTTCATGCAGTGTCTGGAGAAATGTGCTATCAATTCGAAAATGTGTGATCAATGCACCATCAGAATAAACCATGTGGGAGATTCGGTATGTAAAAATGAATATGATGAAAGCCTTCCTGTGATGGAATTGTAAGTATCCCCCGGGAAAAAGCCTCAGAAATGTACATTCAACGAGTGAATAGACAATTAAATGACTATTGAATTCCTCATTGCACAATTATTGGAAGGAATATCCCAAATTCATTTTTTTATTGGAAGCATTCTTTTAAATATTACCACATGATTATATATTATTCGTTTTGCTTAAAGAATTTGTCACTGTCTTTTGTTATGTTCAATCATCAACCACATAAATGAGCCGCAGCTCGTTCAACGTATTTCAAACCTTAGTTCCAAATGATTCCCATGGGGTGCAACATTTCACAAACGGTTTCTTCTGCCTCGCTCCACATTCCATCGGTAATTGTCCTGACCTAGACAGCAGCGTACACGTGCACACAACATGCAGATTGGCACATGAATCTGAATCGATTCGAACAAATTGATGTGTGATATGGGTTGCATTCCGTACGAATGCCCCGAAACCTCATCAATGCTGATTGAAATGCAAGCCCTTTTAGTTCTGTTTTTTTTTTTTTTTCACCTCGACCATGAAGTCTGAATACTCCTTCCATAGGAATGTGTCGCTGTCTGACATCAGAGAAAATGACACCTCTCCAGATGGTGGGATGCAATGCACCGGTAGATGATAATGCATTGTGCTAAACATTTTCACAGACCGAACGGTTTTCCCCTTTTTATGCTTAAATTGCATCCAGTTTGCTTTCTTTATCATACTTTCAACCGGTACAGGTTCCATTCGGTTGAGTCGAATTGCTGAAACGAGATAAGATAAGTACAATGCAAATGGATGAACGGCTGCAATCGATTGTCTCTTTTGGAGCGACTACCTTTTGCACCATCCTTCAGATAGAGAGATATCGAGGAGCATTCTTTCTGGGTTGAATAATGTTTCAAATTGTTGTGTCCTGTGTGTAGTTTACACAAAGCGAACATAATAAACAGCTGATAAGAAGAATCGTTGTGCTGGTGAATCAGACCTGTAAATGAGCATTCCATTATCTTGTTTGGTTTTAGCATTTAGTAATGCTAAAGCCTTTAAAAGTTAAACAAAACAAAAAAACTAAACTAAAAGTGTTTCTCACGCAATTATTTATCCCATTATGTCGATACCCTTATCATATGTATAAACAGAACACTTGCGTTAATTAAAATTAAAACGAAACCCTAAATCATAATTTCACGCAAGGTCTATCAAACGGCTCACTGTCAGCATAAACAATTGCTGTACAAATTACATGATAAATCGTACAGAAAGCGTATACCCATTAAAATGAATCGCACTCATTAATTGAATCGTGATCCGGCGGAATGGTGGTTAAAAACTGTCACCCAACTGTGACCGTACGCCAACCATCGACCGCGCTTGCCGCCCGTACTGCAAATGAAAAGTGACAAATGAACCGCTGCGGGAAATTCGGATTAATTGAAACAACACTACGCAAACCGGACACCATCGGCCGCATTCACTCGTCGAATGTATTTAGCGTTCTGTGCGGTAGAAATATAAATAAGTCTGTGTGTCCATCAAAATAGTATAATATTGATATTTATATATTTATATATAGATATATTTCATTTGTAAGTATATAATATATAATATATGTTCAATAAATTCCACCTGCTTATTTTATTTACAGTTTTCAATTCAGTGTAACGCCAATCAAGGAGTGATACATTGTGAGCATAACAATACCTAATGTGACATACGAATGGCGCAGGATAAAATGATTATTTTGCCGAAAACGCGAATCATCCAGTGCAACACATACCTCACGGGCATTCCTCCCAACAGTACTTTCTGCACAGTGTTTGTATTTGTGGGTGTATTGAGTGGTGGTTTTGTCATCTGTTGCCTACTTACACTGCAAAACCAACTCATCTGACCTGACGGAAGCAATTATAACGTGAGCTTCATATTGGATCGCAAAAAATCCCGCCCTTTCTGATGAATGTGCAATGACGAGATGGTGGAGAGATTATCCAGTCCGGCAAAATCGGGGTAGAAACAACGCAACAAGAGCCGCGTATGCAGCAATAACAACAAACAAACAAGCGACCATGTTGATATTACATTTGCGATTAAGTTGTGCATAAATTAGCTTGGTAAACCCAGGAGCGATTACCGCGCGACGAACGGCTGTCGATAAATCTACATTCGATCCCATTTTGTTCGCTACAAACATCGACAACAATGAAAACAAAAAAGTTGTTTCTCCCCTATGCATCAAAACTGATGCTGCAGAGTTGCATGGTTATTATTTATTCACCAGCCACATAAACCACTAACCACGATACAGCCTGATGCACGGAAAGAGATGTTCGCTTAAAACCATCCCCTTGCATTTGGGTCAAGGCATAAAAAGTGGGCAAATATTATCCCATGGTTTCACACACACACGTGACACCGGGTGTGTCCATCGGTGATGGTTCTGGATCATCGATACAATTAAATATGCGTCAAGGGAAACCCTTTTTCCCGTCAAAACAGCCAGTGCGTCCAATCCATCAAACAGGCAACATCAATACATCATCCCCATCATCATCTTCCTCATCATCATCATAACCATCATCCTCGTCGTTAAGAGGGAGTATGGAGTAAACAGCAACACAAAACAATCAGAGATTAAAAGCAAACAACAAGACAGTCGGACCTAAACGTAACTTTGCTTATGGATATATCCTTGATCAGCTTTTTCAATGGTTTCCAGTAAGTTTGCTTCCTCCATTTTTGCTACTACTAATGGGGATGGTCAGCTTTGTCCTTTTAGCCAAACTTTCGTGCTGCATCAACATCAAAGCCCCCTGATTCCGATAGCATTTAGGTAATATTTTGAAATATTAATATCCATACGTACATGTAGTCATCTGACCTCTACAAGTGTGATTCAATTGGTTTTCTCTCTCTCTGTCTCTCTCCCTATCTCTCTCTCCCTCTTTCTCTCTCGCTCTCTCTCGCTCTCTCTCTCTCTCTATATTTCCCTTCACACTTCGCTAATGTTTTTTCCTCGGTGAGATTGGAAGAGACGACAACAAATTAACGCTGATTACACTCCTCTCTGCGTGTCGTTGTAGTTTTACTAGCATTTCTGTTACGCGATATGTACTTCCCTCTCAATTTTACTGTGTAACTGTGTGCGTGTGTGATGAATCTATATTTGTAGGTTTGTATGAGTCGAAGAGAAACTGCTGTTTATCGAAATTACGTGTACATTTGTGACGGTGTCAAGGTATGGTGAAGATGGTTTGCTTAATCCAATTGCAATGATGATAATATTTTCATTGCTATGCGTCTGTTATTGTATCGTTTCCGGTTGTTTTATCCTTATTATTTATTATTAAGTAGCTGTACCCTCCCCCACCCCACTCCCCTTCTCTTTTGATACGATCGTCGCCTTTATGAGGCTTAATTTTTTTGTGACTCCTCTCAATGGGTTGCCTATGTTAAGGTTATGAGATGAAGCAATTCCTTGAACTGCCCGCTGATTGCTAATAAATTGCTATTATACTCTCTCTCTCTCTCTCTCTCTCTCTCTCTCTCTCTCTCGCTCTCTCTCTCTCTCTCGCTCTCTCTCTCTCTCTCTATCTGTCGAAACCGAGTTTGTAGCTGTCTATCAATCCAGTGACAGGACCTCCTGCACTGTAGGTGGGTCGTTTCTACGTTCCTTGGGCGAACGGCTCCGTTAAGTGAACCGTTTAGTTGTCCCGCTTAAACACCCCTTTCGCGTCGGTGCGCACGTTTACTGCGTCAGGATTAACGCAGGTTGGAATGGCATTCGACCATTTGCCATTTTTCAGACACTTGAGCATCTTGGCGCCGCGCAACTCCAGCCCGGCGTCACACGTGAATGTGATGCTTTCCCCGATTGAGTAGTAAAACTTCACCGATGACATCCGACCACTGATGGCGGTACCGGGGTAGGAACAAGCCTGTACACCTGTAGACCAGAACATTACGGGGACGGAATTGAAATTTATCTTATAAAACTATTAAGCTATACCATCTGATTTGCTGGTAGCTTCATGTTTGAATGTTTATTGTTAAAAAGTCTAAGAACGCATGAGAATGACAGTAAAAAACTTACACTTTGGTAGACCTCCCGACCAGCGCCCATTGTCCTGGCAAGCGATGATCGGTTGTCCCTGCATCATGTACTCCGGGTTGCAGTTGAACTGGACCACATCTCCTGCCCTATACGGCGGCGTCCCCTGAGCGTAACCATTTTGAGGTGCCCCTGGGTGGAAACACTGAACCTCTGTACCGAAAAAAATAGATAGTTAACAACCTGATACATGATCAGAGTCGTTTCTTGCACAACACTTACCCACACACGATGGGAATGGACCACCCCATTCACCCGTGGGCAAGCAGATGGCTTCACTGGGTCCCCTCAAACCATAGCCCGGTGGGCAAGAAAACGCCGCACGACCTCCCACCTCTCGCGACAAGATGGCAACTCGCGGTGCGGATCCATTACTACTCGGTTGTATCGGGACCTCACCGCACTCCACACTTTCGCAAACGGGCAACGGTGCACTCCAGTTACCACTTGGCAGGCAGGAGATCTCAGGCGTTCCAATCAACGCATTACCGTTGGTACAGGAGAATAGTACTCGTGTGCCCATCATCGTCTCTCCTGTGCTGGCAGACAGTCCCCGTCTTACCTGAATTTCGTTACAATGAACCGCCTAAGGGTGGAACAAGCCCGCAGCAAGAGAATACAGAATAGAAAGGCTAGTAGCTTATCTTGTAGCAACATGTAACCTACCTTTACAACCACTTCAACCGTGTGCGTGTGTCGAGCTGGTGTGACACAGGTGAAACTTCCAGAATCATCCTTGACCGCGTGCATAATGCTAATGCGAAACTCTAGCTGTGGATCGCGCCCTTCATCCGAGCTCCAGCCTTCGGGATATTTGCTGCACAGAAAATTCATTGAATCAGCTACTACAGTACTGACTTCTCAAACCAACAGACATTGAACAACCTACCGATAATCGTGACTAACATTCCATCGTGGATTTCCAAAGCGACGCATCCACAGACACTCGAGATGTACGGTGGTACCCGGATACACGATCAGCTTACCATCATTACTCTGCGCTATCGGGCCGTTCTGGTGGCGTATCAATATGGTCGGTGGTTTTTCCACTACAAAGTGAGAGTGTGGTATTTTGGTAAGATTCATTCAACGACTTATCACTAAAAAGCATCTGAATGCCTTTCTTACTTGCGTAATCATTCTCCTGGTTCAACCCGAAACAGGATGGTTTCTGTCCGCTCCACTCTGAACGAACGCACGTTCGCACACTGGTACCGATCATGGCGTACTTTCCAATATCGACACATCTATTTCGAAAGATTGAGCAAGTACATTTTGAACAGGTTCTTCTTAATAAAGGAATCTATTTCTGTTCCCAAATGAGATTTTTTAATTTTATTAAAAAAACCTATTTTAGTGTGTACACAAGTAAAGAGAGTAATTGTAAATCCAACAAACAAGCACTGAGGTTATAGGAAATATAGATATACAGCACCAGTTCTTACTTACTTGTAAATACGACAACATGGTTTTAAAAATATTCCTAGAAATCTAATTCGATTTCAAAAACAAGGCCTATTTCAAACGAATCTATTATTACCCACCGCCTACACACTAAACAAAAACTCGATCCACCCATCAACCATCAGACCAACAGCTCAATTTAGCAGGCACTGGCATCCAGTAACAAATGTCCGTTTTCAAATTTCCACTGGCAACGCTTTTATGCCCCCCCCCCCTCCGCACAGTGTACCTCTTTCGAGGAAATGGTTTTAATTGGAAAATCGACAAATCGCTACTTTACACAACGCTGTATAACAAAAATGAACCAAATAATTCGAAACCAGCAGAAAAAAGGCAAACACAATCATTCATTTTGAATTCAATCATGCAATATGATACCTTTCACGTTGCCACAAGGCAAACGTACAGTAGCGAACCCGCCTTACGCTCTTACCATAGAAAAAGGGCAAATTAAATCGCATTCATTTCCCGCTTCATCAACGGACAACGGTGCGTGTAGGCGTTCGATCGGTGCAGTCATTTTCCGTCCTTTCATTCAAACAAAAACGTATGCCTCTCCATTGCGCTGGTTACCAACTCATTCATCCCTCGAATCCGTAACCATCGAAAGCTTCAAATTCAACCGACAGCAAGCCGTCACGCCCGTTGGCTTCTTAATCAGATAAACTTTGACCCGGGATTTCAATCGGTCGATGCCAGTGTGTGTGTGTGTATTTCTCTCTCTCTCTCTCTCTCTCTCTCTCTCTCACACACACACACACACACTTTCTCTTCCTTTAACGTCAGTCAAACGCCATTTTTATGTCGATTAGCAATCGAAGTGTGATGTTTATTCAATCTCTGGCGCAAAAGTTAACGAACCGTTTGACGCCCATCACTGCCACCGGTTACAGAACGCCAGGCCTTAATAAAAGATGTAGCTAAAATTTAGCACAAAAAAGGGGAGAAGAAACGAAGCGCTCTCATTTGAAGGACGGCAGGCAAAATGCAAACAGGAACTCGTAAACAAAATCTCCACCCAGTCCCGGACACGAGCCTGAGATTCGTTTCCCAAAATTTAATTTCAAAGCAAAAAAAAAGCTGTGAGACGAAAATAAAATTTAATACAATTTTATAACGCACCACAGCTCTGGATGAACTGCTGCCGAAAGCTCCCACAGCAATGTTAAGTTACTTCATTTCGAACAAATTTCACATCTTTCCACTAAGTCCGTTTCCTAGAATTCAAGTGTTGAAGGAAAGAAGCAAATAGTCACATCATTACAACGAACACGGACTCAGTCTGACCTAAGACCCATCGGAAGTGGGCTCAGTGTGAAAAGCTTCATCTAAAAACACCACTTGGCAAATGGAACTGCGTGGAAGCAGACGACGTAATGGGGAAAAATCACTTTATTCGATAATGGCAATGGGATGGGAGGTGAACACAAAATACACATCCCTACTCCCACTGTAAGGGAAACGCTATCACCATGGAGATGGATGGAGCAGCCCGGAGACAGGCCCGTCACGAATGATCACAATTGCGTGAATTGCGTCTGCTGAGTCACTGATAAGGAGCGCCAGCTGCAAACGTTTGATGCTGTGTGTGTTCGCATATTCCATCCGCACAGCGGAACGTGGTCTCTTTTGCTGGGTGGTCAAGAGGAGTGTTTTAAAATTGGACTTAATATAGAGAAAAAGAAGAAAAAAATCATACACGTGCTTCTGCAAAAAAAAGATCCTAGCAACAACAAAACGACAAATGTTCGGGACAAAACTTTTCCCAAGGTGATTTTACTAACGAACACAGACCCACAGGTGGGCAACATCAAATGAATGTCATTTTTATTTTCAATAAATAATATTTTCTCCCGAAACTTTGCTGTATGTATGGTGCTTTTCATCTTGTCGCGCTAGATCGCAAACGAACTGAGCTAAATGAGCAGTTGAACATTAAATGTACCATATCGTGCACAAAGTTAATTTAATTGTACACCCTAACTGTCCTGATGAAGTGGCAAAGCTCATTTACTTTCCTTTTTTCATAACGAAGTTTTACGATTGTTCTTCTCTTCGTTACTTTTCGTTTCGTTTAAGTAATGTGGCCAGTATCTGTCCCAAAACTCCCATAGTCCTCCAACACCCTTTCCGTTTTCCCAAACTCAATTGCCTTACCCCATCTTTTCTGCTGCAGTACAAAGCACGCACTGGCAAACACCTCAGCATCAGTGCATTTCCCTTTTTCAGTATCAATTCACACGCCACAGGCTGTGGAACCAGATGTTCTGTCCCGCAGCAGCTTTCCAGATTTGTTTTTTCTTCTCAACAAGTGGTTCTCGCACATTTCGAACAGCGTAAAATTATTCATTCAACAAGGATTTCACGTGTAGTGCAAACCATGCCGTAAGGCACGGTCCGTCCGAAACGGATGGAAACTGTACAACAATTTTATCTACCACCTCCCCAGCTTACTTTTCCAAACAAGTGCATTCTCAATTAGAGCTCGAAAAATTAATCCAATCCAACCAGCTTGGTTGTATGGCTGAGTACCAGCGAAAATGTAAAGTGAAACACCAGCAGGCAACAAACAAAGTGAAAGGAAATTTGTTGGAAAATTTGCATCGAAAATCACTCGTGGTGGTGGAGCGCAATTGGTTCGATTGAAGTGGTTCGGAGCGGAGCCACGTGAAGGACTTGTGCCGTACAACAATGAGCAAAAAGTGAAGTGATTTCTCAGTGTGGAATTAATACGATTTTCCCACAGCGAAGGAAAGTGAACATAGACACACATACGCAGCCTACACACATACGTAGCATCGAATACACTAGCTCCCAAATTCGTTACAGCAACTAAAATAGTCAAATTTTTTTGTGTTGTGGCGCGGTTTCACCTTTCCACACCGGTTCCAACCATGGATGAAGTGCATGAAAAGATGAAGAATTTTTTAATTAATTCCGACTCGAGTGGCATCGAGTTGGGCGAGTTTCTAACGAAGCGGTTCCCCACATCCGCCGCAACCTATCTCGCCCTGCTTCCTCCCGGCAGCGCCCACTGCATACGCCAACGTTTGACCAACCCATGGAAAATGGTACCGACGGTAGTGCTGTTGGTGCTTGCGCTACTTCTCCTGGGCGGACGACGGTGGCCACTGCAGCTGGCAACGTTGTTTGCAAATGAAGATGTAAATGAGAAATGGAATTAATTTCGCGTAATGAACGCTTCCTGCGAACGTTTACATATTTTCGACATTTCAAGGATTTTTTGTTTTATTGTTCATTCTCTTCTGTTTGAAGTGCATCGAGATCACTCGCCAAAAAAAGCACCTTCCCTCCTTTGCAGCAGATTCTAATGTCGTTTCGTTGCGTTTTTTTTCTCGTTCAATCATTTCATAGTGCATTCTTACCATGCCGGCACAGCTGCAGAAAGCTTTTCGACCCCCGGAGAGCTGTGACTTCTGTCGAGCGGTTCGCGGAACTGTTCCACGGCTGTCGAACGTCAGTCCGGCGGAGTTCGCCCGTGACTACGCATACCGCGGTGGACCAGTGATTGTGACCGATGCAACCGTTAACTGGACCGCAGTGGAGAGTTTCGACTTTTGGTTCTTCAAACGTGTCTATGAAACGCATGGCAGTGGGCCGAGAGCGGAACGCTGTCAGTTCTTCCCATACCAGACCGGATTTCGCGACATACGAGAAGCGTTTTCATTGCCCGAATCACGCGTCCGATATGACCCGGGAACTGTGCCGTGGTACTTTGGATGGAGCAATTGTGATCCAGCGATCGTGAATGTGCTGCGCAAGCATTACCAGCGTCCCTACTTTCTGCCAGCTGACTCGGAGAACAGTGCCATCGATTGGGTGTTTATGGGTGGGCCTGGTCTTGGGGCACACATGCACGTAAGTGATGGATGGTCATTTCAATATCGCTTTAGATCGACCTATGCCCAAAACATTCACAGGTGGACAATGTGCGACTTCCTTCGTGGCAGTCGCAGCTAAAAGGAGCCAAAGAATGGATACTGGCACCTCCACCCGAATGTTTGTATCAGTGCGAATTCCTCTCGGTCGTGGTACAAACTGGAGAAACAAGTATGTCTATCTATGCATTCTCTTTATTCCTTTCTTCAACTTCATCTTACTCTCCTTTCTTGACTAGTTGTGCTGGATACCAACAAATGGTACCACAAAACAAATGTACTCCCCGGTCCCATCAGCATCACAGTGGGAGCTGAATACGATTAAAACCCCTATTCGTCACTTACCTCGATATGATCGTCGTCCCCGGCGGAAACTCCACAATGTCCTCCCGAATTTCCAGATCGTTGTAGAAGCTAACGACGTGCGGCTCATTGTTGCGGAACATGCACGATCCGTTCGCTGACGGCATTCGATGAAACAGTGGATCATCGTCATCTATAAACGCATAACATAACGCTCAGTTCCAAGTTGTTCAAACGAAATATAATACTTGATATTGATGTTGTACTAACCGCAATTCATCGAGCGACCGATCCATTGCCCATCTTCACATATAATTTTCCATGTTGTTTGTTCGCCCGTTATGGAAGCGATACAGTCGAACGTTATCTCCGTACCGGACGGGAAACCTTCCTCACTGTTTTCATCCATCTGTTCACCGTTTTTGTACACCAACGAGCCATGGATCTTCCCTGGTGGACCGCACTCTCTGCCATCGTTTTCATCCTCGGAGGAGGTCACATTGTTGCCATCGAGTACGATGATCGAGCTGCTGTCATCATCGCGCGATTTGCGGGACGAAATGTACCCACAGTTGATCGTCTCGGGCGTAAGCGAACCGAGAGCACAATCTGGAAGCAGATGGTGAGCAATGGTAGATGAGAAAAGTGGTATACACAGATCCACAGGAAAAATTATCTTACCCATCTGTACTGATGATGCACTGCCCATGCCACTTTCACACTGAATCATCACTGAGCTGCCATGCGCAATGGTTAGACCAGCACGATATCCACCCTGGCAGATGAGAATTCAAATTGATTAGGTCTAGATAAATGTCACTTCTTGTTATTTCCAGAGATACTGCTCTTACCTGATAGATTGCGTGCATAATTGGCGGCAGAACACAAGGAGCAGGTAAACATTCCGGCAGTGAACTGACAGCCCACTCACCGTTCCAACAGCGTAGATTGGAGGGACCCTATTTTTCATAGATATCACATTTGAAATGGATCGTTTGTACTGTGAAAATAAACACCTACTCACCTGCGTGTTGTAGCCATGATCACACTGAAAATTGATCATCTTCCCATTTTCGACCATCTCCATCGGGGTTAGAGAGGCTGTAGTTGGTCGCACTGCATCAATGGTCGTCAGATCGACTGATGCTTCATAGTACTTGCCATGCTCGGTTGATGGCACGAAACAGGGTTCTAGCAGAAAAGCAAATATTGTGTAATGTCTCCATCATCACCTTAAACTCCTTTCAACTAAACTTACTCATACTGCACGTTGGTTTTGTAGGCTTCCATCGTCCCCTGACACATTTCGCCGTCGCATTCGGATTTATAATGTTCGAGACATACCCCTTCGTACAGGTAACGCGCACAATCGTCCCCGGACCGAACGTTTCGTTCGGGTCCTTGCCTGGGCGAACGATTTCCAGCTGTGCGTACGGTTCACTGGCCAGAGGTTCACAAGGTCCCTTGAATTTCACCTTCCGCGCCGGGTCCATGCTATCTACGTCAGTCTGGTTCGCTGCCTTGCGGTTCGCTTTCTGTGTGCGCTTCGTTTCCTCCATCGAGCTGCCAGCATCGCGCGTGTCTCGCTTCCTTCTAATGATCTGCGACTGTAGCTTCTCCATCAGTGCGAGCGGACTTTCCTCCACCGTTGGTTCCGTTCGATTCCGGCCACGGTATTGTGTTGTACGGTACTGGTTGCCCTCGTTCCGATGACTGGGCGTCACTTCCGACGCAAACTGCCAGCTCGTGTGATAACGCCCCGTCAGTGGCGGTGGGAAATAATTGCTGTAAATATCGTTCTCATTCAGATGGTCCGGTGTTCGATTAGTTTCGGCACTTTCGACAAAATCCAACCGATAGCGTGATTGTTCGTTTATGTCCGGTATTGTGATCGGTGGTGGAAGCTTCGGCTTTCGAGCCTTACCACCTTGCTTGACTTTGTGTGGTCGGGGTCGACGAGTAGCTACTGGTGAGGGTGCCGGTGTTCCCATCAGCTGCCCTGCTTCTAATTCACGCCCATTCTGCACGCCTCGGTTACGACTTACTGGGTCTGACTCAGGGTAGGAATGCCATCGACCGTCCTGCACGTGTATATCGTCGTGTGTGGGCATGGTACGAGCCTTGTTGAAGCCAAGCAGATTCTGCACATAGTTCCGATACTTTGCCTTAATGCGCTCGTAGTACTTGCTGTAGGCTTTCTCCACATCCGAAAGCTCCCGACGCTCACGCACCATAGCGGTGCGGAAGGCGCTTCTTAGCAGTGCATTTCGACTCGCATCGATGCTACGCTTTGCACGAAAACGCTGGAAGTCTTCGAACGTGTAATGACGATTGGGTGTCATCTGACCACGATACGGTATGGCAGCGGCACGTTTAACCAACTCGTGCTGATGATAAGCGTCATGCTCCTCCAGCTTACGTTGCAAATAACGATAGTGCTGCTTTAGCAGGTTTGACCGGTGGAATCGCATACGCAGGTCCAGCGAACGACGACGACGATTCCAGCGCAACCGAGGATGCTGACCGGGCGTACAGATCGGTAACTCCGTCGGACTCCACTTCCCGCCTATACAGGTCGCTCCAGGTGGACCTGTTTCAATCACATAGCCCTTGTCACACTCGTACATAATTTGCTTGTTGTTAATCACCTTCCGCACGTACGGCCGATAGTCGTACAAGCCCATGTTTCCCACCAGCAACACCTTTCCATTGGGGATGTATCCCGGGAACTGACAATACACTTCCGTGCACTGTGGCATTTCACCAGTCCAGTTACCAAATGAACAGATCAACACGTAGTTATTCGGATCTGGTATCGGTTTCCCACCCGGAGCTGTTAGATTGTAGCCGTCCTTACACTTGAACCGTGCTCGCATACCATGTTCCGTCTTCGGTGCCAACACCATACCGAACTTAGGCGGCTTGGGCATGGTCTTACAGCGTGCCGGTGCACAACGTGGTATAACGCTCCACGTTCCATTGTTACAGGTGGGCGGCGATAGTGAAGAGAAGGGAAACTCGTAATGCTCATCACAAATCACTTCCAGCACGGTACCATGCTTTACCTTGGAGCTACTTCCACTTGTCGGCACAACTGTCGTCGAGTTCACATCGATGTCAAACTCGATCGGAATTACCTGACCTTGCGAGATGGAAGGAACGACACAGGGTGCCAAACACTGCGGCAGCGGGTATCGCCACCGACCATCAATTTGACATACGGACGAGGTATTACCGACCAGCAGCATTTCTGGATGGCAGCGGAATATAATGCTTGCCCCAAGTCCCGTACCACTTTCGATGTTCTCCAACCATCCATTGTACAGCGTGCCGGGATGTCCACAGTTTATTTCTAACGGAGTGCAAAAGAACAATTCGTGATCGTAGCCAGTGTGATAGGAACCTCAGATGATGGTGCTACATACCCTTGCAAGCAGGCAATGTTCCGGTCCAACGCTTGTCAGCACCACATCGGCGAGAGCTTTCACCCACCAGGGTGTAACCATAGCGACACTCGTAACTGACCACCGAGTTATAGGATGTGCTGGTGTAGATCGCTTTACCATTTCTCGGGTTTTCAGGCGATGGACATTGTACCGATGTTACCACTGGAATGAAAAGGATTCAATGTATTACTTTGTCTTTCATAGTTTTTTAAGCATGATTATGAATTCACTAGCAGGAGTAAGTTGGTTACTCCATAGCATTACCGAATTATTTCGGTCGTACTAAATAAAAATCAGCATCAATTACTACAAACAGAATATTAATTTCTTTCTTGAATACCCAAGATGTTTAAAAAAACTAAAAGAAAAAACTTTGTAGATAGTTTCCACACATTAACAGAGAATGAAATAGGAGAAGAAGGTGCGTATTCTACTATTATTGCATACTGGATTGCATACGGTGAACTTGAGGAGTATGAATAACAGACTCCGATCAGCCACAAAACATCGTCCAATTAGTCCTATATTTCTGCTCAAATTAATGAACTGCCCATTCATTTATCCTTTCCTTGCATTGTGATATTGACATTTAAGACACATAAATCCACCATCGCCAATCACTAATACTCATGTCATTCGCTTCATTTTGTTTAACACCTTCTTCTACTGTTTCATTGCCCGGTGAAAAATGTACAAAACAAAGAAAATTAATCATTATATACTCCCATTTAGGAGAAAAAGCAAAACCTGCAGCATAGAAAATTAATTATAATGTAAAACAAGCCAGTAGCTGCATAAGAAACGAAATAAATCCTTGTCTTTTCATTTCTTGCTCATTCCTCCCCCCGTGTCGCAATTGCGATCATGTGGTTAAACAAAATGAAACGAAATGAAACAAGTATTAGAGATTGCGGCAATGAATTTATTCAAGAATTAAACGTCACACTTGAGTACAATGTTAATCGCGTGCCAAGACTTATGTGACAGTTTGATACAAGTCCGTTATGCTTTCTGGTTTTCTTCCCCTTCTAGTCAACCCGCCCGGCTACTCGCTTCCCTTTTCCAATGCCTTTTTTGTCGGCAAGGTGTTGATTTGCCTAGCGATGACCCATTAAAACTGTTTTCGTCTTCACTAACGTGCTCGTCACTTTATTGGCCGCGCGTACACACTCGCACACTCAAACGCGTTTCTAGTAAATTCAAAATGACACTCTTCTATACTACGGTTATCGCTACGTAAATATTTGCTGTAATATTTATATATGCCACATACTCCTTTTGCCATCCCATTTTCTTCCCTTTCTTTATGCTTGACAAATCCCCTAACCCACACGCCGCAAAGCAAGAAGAATGGTGAGAATGTGAAATGATCGTGAGAAGCACAACCACGATCCCCGTGCTGACGTTGGCTAATTTTAAGAGTGATAAATGTTGTAGCGTGGTGCTTCGTAACTCTTCTTTACGCTTATTTAAGCCTGCTGCCCGGCTACTCGTCGCCTACTTCTGCTGTGCTTGTTCCCTAGCCTTACGCACATTCGAGTAAGTTATGATACTGTGTTTGTTTCTGGTCATGTTAATGTACTACACCTACTGCACGACGGGTCGCGCGCGAATCTGATCAACGAGTGAAACGCGCCAAGAACGGCAATTCAATGAAAGGAATGGGAAAGATCTACTCCTACGTTTTATGGCCCTGCAAGCTCGACCGAGCTGTTCTCCGATGCTATTTCTTCTATGCGGAAAACTCTGAATAACATAAACTATGAGATAGGTACTTTTTATCCTTCAGTGCCTATGCGAATGACTGGTAGTGTGCTAGTATGCTAGGCCCTTATGTACTTGGACCCACTACTTCCAATTGCTTGCCCGCGAGAGGAGTTTATCTAGTCAGCCGCAGGTTGAGCTAGTAGTTGCAGCATTCAAGATTGTGTGTGATTGTGTTAGAGAAAAAAAGTGCACGATATATTAGTACATGCGGAGATCAAACAGCTTATTAGTCGGTGCCCAGCCCCCCAATAACATAAAGTAATAAAGAAAACATCAATCACATCGATTTTACGAGGCGATAGAACTCTACTTACGAACACAGGTTGGCAGTTCCTTCGGTGTCCACGATCCATCGGCTTGGCAGTAGCGTTCGGCTCTTCCGACCAGCTCGTACCCTTCACCGCAATGGTATGTTACCTTTCCACCGAACGTGTAGCTCTCTCCGGCATGCCAGCCATGAGCAGGATCAGGCGGCTGACCACAGGAACGTGCTGGAATTGGTTCATCAAACAAAACACGAAACGTTATTGATGTTTGCCTCTGCATGTCCTTTTTCCTCTTTGGCCGACTTACGTTCGCAGGAAATGTCTGGTCCATACCAGCTCGCTTGTCCATCGACGGCCAAACATTTGGCTCTTGGAAATCCGGCCGTAGCATAGCCCGTGTGACAGTGGTACTGTACCGTTGAGTCGAGATCAAAGGTTGCTTGTTCGGGTAGAGCGGAGTGTCTTGCGTGCTCGATGGTCGGTGGCTCCAAACAATAGACTGCATAAAAGAAAAAGAGGTTTTACACAGCCCAATCTAACTCGCCTTCTCCCTGTTACTCACTGTTCTGCTTGCATACTGGTTCACTTCCCGCCCAACTTCCATCCGCTTGGCACAGTCGACTCTGCAGCCCAACCACGTGATAGCCATGCGGGCAGGTGTACGTCGCTCGCGATCCAAAATGCTTCCCGGACAGTGTCACTGACCCGAGACTCGGTTGCGACAGGTCCGGGCATTCCCGATCCGGTTTAATGCAGGACATACCGCACGCACCATCGCATAGACATTTCTTCTTCTTACTCTTACAGTCCTCGTCCGACGAACACTTGCGTAGGCACTTTTGACCCTGCGAAAAGGAAATCGTGGTACGCATTAAACGGAATAGCTCACAGCACGCCTCCCCTCTGAGGCATCTTACCAGCAGTGTGGCCTGTTCCTCGTCCCGTGGACATTCGGTTGAGGGCGAATTCCTCGGATTCTTGTACACCCGCCCATCATCATCTGCCTCCGATGATTCCTCATCTTCGTCCCATTCTGAGTCGTTCTCATCGTCCGCTTCGGTGACGGCTGCCGTCGGGACGCAGTAAACTTCCGAGATGCGTGGAAAGCGGAGGGAAATACAAGAACAACAAAGCAATATAAATATTTTTCCCACCCAAATTGCAAGATCATTCAAATTAACGAGAACTTTGGAGGAGTAGAGGAGGGAGATGATCCTTTCGATCGACGTGTTGGCTGCGATCCAACGGCATTCTGTCATTGTTTTGGTTCGGCAGTCTCACTGCTCAGTGTTCCGTTCTTATTTTAAATACCCGGCTGCAATGATGAGGTAACTCGTGCTCAAACCGGTGCTGCGACGAGGTCAAGCAAGTGCCTCTGAGGTACGGTTCTGGGGTTAAAATAATAACATTCCTTTCAATTGGCAACTAAATAGCAAATTTACAAGCTGATCGTTCCTATTGGCTCTTAATCATGTTCTATTTTTGGAGTCGGCAAGGCTATCGATTGGGTGTGTCACCAGAATACCTTTCGAATTGGGATTTTAATTGTTTTATATTACATCTAATATCATCCACCTAATCAATTCTCCAACTAATATCTGAACACGTAACATCAGTGAAATTATTAACTTTACCACATCAATCAAATAGGAAAAAACCCACGCACGAGATCACTCCCCTTATCAGTCGCGAAAACCAGGTACCCTGATGCGTAAAAATGTCACACCATCGCGTGTTTGCCGACATGATGCGTTGTTGGCATACCGGGGGCCCAGTGCTAAAAAAAGCCACCCAACAGACATTGTGACGGTGTGGTGTCAACATATCCTCATGGCCCAGACACGATGTCTGGTGCAACCGAAACGGAAGACCCAGCGCGACGTGTGAGTACTTCCGTTGGTTTTACGCACCAGCAAACACGCGAGCGTTCGCTGTGTCGTGCCGGCTGATCATCGTCGTACGATCGTCGCTGTCTGCTCGTACGAGACTTGTTGGAGCCATTGCACTGGTGGACAGCGCGATTGCATTCGCCAGCTGCTAATGTGCCTGCTGTTGCTCTTACTGCTGCTGTTGCGTTACCAAAAGGGAGTGGTGAGAAGCAAGAGAGTGAGAGAGTGAGAGCGAACAACGAAATACCGGGGCAGGGTGCAAGATTTCGCGACCGCAAATCCCGAAATAACCAGCCCCCCGGGTGTTGGGCGTACGGCGCATATCAGTTTGCCAGACTGTGACGAAAGCCCTGTATGCTGCACGTATACAAACACATTCGGGGCAATTTGGCAGACATCATGGCTAGACGTGCACGAAAGACGAACCGTAACACAGCCGTTAGGCAACCGGGCAGACAGTCAGTCAGACAGACAGCAGCAGCCCTATCTCCGCCGCAGCACACCGTTCCGTAGCTCGTTTGAACGTTGTTTTGGAACGAGTGTCTGAGAGACACTTTGTTTGCTACCGGTCGGAATTGCACATACGGCGAGTTGAGTTAGTTGAGCGGTTATGACACAGAAATACACTACTTAAGGTTAGTTAACCGCGGATTCTGCATCGCTCTGTGTCGCCAAAACGGGAGAGCAAAACAAGCGAACAGGGACCGATGATGACAAATCCACACCGATTACGTGTGCCCATGGTGCGATGATTCGTGGCTGCTGACGACGGGGAACTGCAGTCAACCCTCCGCCACTCACTTTCCCTTTGTGACACCCTAAGCGGGATGGCTATTTTTGTAGGGCAATCGTGTAGCAAAGTGCACGAAAACAAACGCACGCGCTCCCAGTCGATTGGTTTGACCGGAAAGGTCACTAACTCGTTTATTGCCGCCAGGTGAACTGAGCCGTGCCTGGCTGGGGAATGCATACGAACATGACCGCGTGCAAGGCATTGTATGAATTTTATTAAATGGGAGCGTCAACAAGGCTTGCTTTGGAGATTGGTTGGTTTATTTTATTTACGTTATTTTGGGCGCATGTTAAGTTCCATTGAATTGTAACAGGATTATTGAATTGGATTTTTCGTTCCAGTTTTGTTTGAATTCGGTCATTGATGCATGAGACAACATAATTGAATGCCCCCTCCCTAAATCAATCCATTTTGCAAATCATTCGCTTTGCAAACTTTAACGCATCCGTTCTTTTGCCACCTGATGAGACTAGCACGATAAAGATGTAAACATTTCAAAATCAGCTGTGCGGGTCCAGGTTGAAGTCGAAATGGATGCGAGCGAGCAAACGAATGAGCGAGGTTCGCCCCAACGGTCAGGATGTGCCGCACGTGAGAGCGCACGTGAGAGTCGTTACACTCGCTCACCCATACAACTACACACGCACTCGAGCGTGGCAAATTTGCACATACAAACACACACACACGCGTCTTCCTCTTATTTCTGCTGAGAAAACAAAATAAATAAAACCCACAACGACCTTCCCGTGTCAACCCGAAGCCATTCCGAATGGAAAATGTGACCGATAACGGAGAGCGCCCACTCGTACGCTGTTCCCATTTAACTCCTTTTTCTGCGAAAAAGCGTACGAGAAAACGGGAACACCTTGACAGGGCACAAAGCGGTGAGAGGAGGACAGAAGAGATTGTCATAGGAAGCATACAAAGCGATGTAATATTGCCTGTTCTGGAATTTCACATTTTTTTCACGCCGATTCACTTCAACGGGTTCATGTTAAGGTCATGGCCCGGTTTGCACAGAGTACTGGAAATGAGATGAAACCTTTGCCCACATGATATTTCCTCACACCTGCCTATGTGGCCTATGAGGCCCCTGATATTTACATCCACACCCCAGAATAATAAAAAAAGAAGAAAAAACCGGCCGAGAGCCCCGGAAAAGCTCCTCCTTTCATGCACGCCGAAGAAAAGGCTCACCCGTTTTCACCAATATGGCTGACAGGAGCAGCCAGTAGAGAAGGTTTTTCTTTAGCAGCAACATTTTCCGTCCGCGGCACCGTGTGCAGCACCGTTTGTCAAATAACCGCTCGAGTTCGAAACCTTGTCAAGCTGTGCACAATTTCATAGGAAAAGCTACTTTTTGCACTTGGCCTAGCTTAGCCCTTGAAACCGCACATGACCACTGCAGCTAGTGAGATCGATTTTCCACCAAACACAGCTTCCGAAAAACCACAAAAGAGCACACACAACACCCACACACACACACACAGAGCACTGCTGAACTGGGTGTACTGCAGCTTCTTCTGAACAGAGGTCTGTATTCCCGCGTACAGCTCGCTGTGGCGTTCCTCGCTGTTTTTCCCGTCGTTCACTTTTGATCTGGCCTGCTCTCTGCTTAGGACAACGTTGACAACGACGTCCACGACCACGGCAACAATGATGATGACGAGCAGCTAGCACAGCACTTGAGAGCACTTCCACTCGCGAACAGTGTCGGGTCGATTCTCACGACGATTTCACAATGCTCGGTCCCGTGTTCTGTCAGGCGATCCGATCCTGGTTGTGTTATGCCAGTGCGCTTCCTACTTCCGCTTTTCGCCAGCTACCCCGTGCGACCGTGCCGCCACAGTAGCTTCAATTGAACTGTTTTCATCGCCGTTTTGCAGCGTTCTGTCACAACGGAGCGAATTTTTCGGCGAGAGAGTTTTTGTAGTGTGATATGAGTAAAAATCTTTGCCCCGGCGCTCACGGAGATTTCGACTTGATTTGAAATGAATTGCTGAGGGGAAGCCAGAGGACTTGACAGCTTATTGAACGCTAAGTCACTTTATCTTTACTCTGAAACATTTACACTCACTTTAAGGAAAAATATATGTCTTTTCTTTAATAACAAGAATAATTATATTCCAAATATCTACTTCCGTTACTACTGTTGCTATCTACATCCTTCGTTATCTTTCGTGTTCAACTTACATACATAATTTTCAAACTAATGAAATTGCATTAAATTCACACAGAATCGTCATGATGAGTTCCGCTGCCACCACGTGGTCGATGTCGCGCTTGCAACCGAATCGCGTTAAGCGTTTAAGCGTTTTTACTCCCTAAGATATGCAACCAGCAACACAACTCAACAGATACTCTTTTTCCAGCTTTGCACTTAGTACACTGGTGTTACCATTGAATCAAACTACTAACAAAACTGCCGCATTTCTATTGGTTATTTACCGTTTCTTTACAATTTTACTATTTTTCCTTGTAGTGTTAAATCATTTTTTACTGAGCCCGGCTTATTCGAACTCCCACATTACAGTTCAACAGATTTTCGGTAAGTTGCTACACCTTATCGCAAGCTTCACTTCTTCTCTCAATCACTAAAAAGAGCACGACGACGGTTTGTCTGGTAGTATAGGTAGCGTTAAATATCGGGACACAAAAACAACCTAGCGAGCACAGACGTTCTGACGACAACGACCCGGGACATACTACTGCGTGGTACCCGCACAACGCGACCAGTGATGAATGGCCCGTTTAGCAGCACTTCCACCACCGCTTGTGGGAGGAATTTCGAAAATAGTTCATGACATTATCAAGCAATACGAGATAGGTGCAGTGTATTTTTTTACATCGTATTCTATCTCTCTATTTTCACGTGCTTGTCAACCTGATAATCCTTGCCATTTAATTAGGCTGTTATGATCATGTTTTTTATACCCAGTTTTTTTTTTTAATTTCAGACTATAACCCCTTTCAATTCCATTAAACACAGTCTATAGATCGGCTTTTCAGCTACACACACTGAATTTGTTGTCACCACAATTTTGCAAAAAAAATCCATCGCCGAACTGGCACAGCAGGGAGGGACTGATGATAAACGAACCGCCGTTGACAGGAGCCTTTAAGCGTTGTATTTTAAATTTAGATTTATTGACCGTAAACCATGTGGGAATCACGCCCGAGATCAGAGCGACGAGATGGGTGTGTCCGGTGTACTGATACAGATACGCATCGTATTGCTCGCAAGATGAATTATGTTGGCCAAGGTAATTCTTAATCAATTGTTGTAGAGGCTATAGCTCTCGCACTGATATTGCTGCGAACCTTACTTCAAACAATCCAATTTTCTTTCAGTTTCTCACGAAATATAAAGTAAAACAAACATTGCTCCAATCAGCAGTTTCATTATTCATTTTCTTTTTCGCCAGTTTATAATGTTTGCTCCAGTTACAACGTTTCACTTGTTCGGTTTCGTGATATATATATACGTATAATATTTTTTTCTTGGTTTTTCTGGGTATTCTGGTTTTCATCTTGCAAATACATACACACATTCATAAATCAAAAGTAACAAATACAATATTACTTATAAGGTTTTACGTAAAAATTGATAGTACTTCATCGCATTATATGTTGTGTTGCGTTTCTTGTTTCTAGTTTTTCAATCCTTCATATTTTTTCCTTCTACTTGTCCGTTTCGCTTCGTATATTAATAGTTTACCTCATTTACTTGTGCGTTTTGTCATACTAGCATAGTGTTTACTTAACCCTTGTTTTGCGCTACATTTCCTTTCTCAACGAACGGTATGGCGTTACTTTGTTTTGATTTCTATTCCCATTTTTTCGCTTTTTCCTTTCCTCTCCTTCACAAGAAGTGTTATTCTTCATCGTGGTACCACGTGGGATGAGGGACACGTACACACATATAAGATATACACGCCTATTTAGCTACTTAAAAGTGTTCGATCTTTGTTACACTATCCATCCCACCACCATCTTCTGCTACGGTTGTAACGTAACCTCGTATCTCAAACTATCACACCCATCTTAACGTCTACACGAGTTTCGTACTGCCGACGGTCGGCTTATTCTACAGTACCTGGTTTTGTTTCACAGCTGTAATTAGGGAGGTGGTTTCTCGAGCGTTGAGAGTGTTGAATTGAGTTCAGGAGCGTTTGCTTCCGGGCGTGGGATGGATTGCATTGCAAGACTTCATATCAAGGACCAGCCTCAATGTCTCATTCCAGATGAGATGAACTCTAAGGGTAATAATTTTTGCTTAGTCTGGTGACACGATATTGGCGGCAGAAGGCTTGGGCTAAGGGAAACCACTTGCGCATTGGCTGGGTGTGTATGGTTCATGCTATGGCTGTACTATTATAAATGTTATATTGCACACTGTTGCTGCTAGCTACGGACTATTTGCCGATTACCATTCTAGACGATGATCAAACTGCATTATATGTTATTATTGGTATGTTATGTCTGCTTTTTTATATGGTGAAATGGTTCGAAACGTTTCTTATGTTGCTTGCGTTTGCTTTAATAGATATGACAACTACTATTTGCTTCTGTTTTTTGTCCTTACCTTACGCGATACGTTTTACAACTATTGCACTATGGCAGATTTCCTAAGACTGTGCAGAGAGTGTATAAGATAGGTTTAATTTTATGTTTTCTTTTGCTTTTCTTATCAGCCTACCCTATGCGCACACAAGAGGAGGCCAATATGTGTAAAAAATGTATAAAAGTTTCATTCAACATACGCAAACGAAAAGGTCTCTACTGTAAAAAATGGGTTGAAATAGTTTGCAACATTATAGATTATGGTTCTACACGGTTTTTAGTATGTGACTATACAAAACGTAGAACAACGTGTGGCGCTTGCTAAATGTCATGTTTTCAATCCAACAGCCAAACAGCCAATACATAAATAAAAATCAAATCACATAAAAATGAGTTTAAATTATCTTCGAAACCAATTGCTTAACCAATACAATTTTTAATTATTTCTAAGCCCAAATATTAACCAATTCATTCTCATCACATCCACCACAACACACACGCACTTGCTCTTCTTAATTTAACTAAACAATAATCAACGATACTTATTCGATCACATTCAGATAGCAGAAAATTATAATTTCGCCGTCGAAAGTTCAACAATAAGGTCAAAAGCAAAAACTGAAATCGTTTCTCCGTCCTTCCGTCTTGTAGACCACGAGCATCCGTCCTTCCGTTTCGTTAAAATAATGTACTGTGAACCCCCACATAACGAGTTTAATCCGTTCCAGTGACTCAGTCGCTATGCGAGAGGCTCTTTTTCATATAATTTGTATGAAAAGTGAAATAATTGGTTTCAGCAACGAAAATGTGCTGGTATAAAGGGCATAAATGCATTTGAAAAATGAACAATACCTTCATAATACTTATAATTTAGAAGAGATTTGTAGCTCACTATTTCTGTAGAGCCACAATGTTGTCCGAATGATGCTTGAAACAGACCAGGAACACAAATGATATTGCTCATTATGTGAGATTTTACTCGTTAAGAGAGGTATTTGTTGACCATTAAGATTTGCTCATGATGCGGGGAAAAACTCATAATATGGGGTACTCGTTATGAGGGGTTCCACTTTAGCCACTTTTTGAGCGATGACTGTGCGATCTCAGTTGAATGCCGCGAGTTACATTCGCGATCGAGTCAAACTCGTCAAACTTCAGTTACATATAGTTTGTACAGAAAAACATTCTCCTAATTAAAACACAGATACAGGTCGTATGTGAGCAGTACTGATGAGTACTAACGCCATTCTTACTAACAACTGCATCATGCAGTGTCATTACATCGTTCATTTCCTACGGTATCCATGTTTACTCTATGAAGGAAGATAATCATACCGCGCATACTTTGCTGTAAGATGTTTGATGAAGATTTAGAATCGCTCACATTCAAGGTTGTATGCTGCACGGGACACAATGGCTAGGGTGCAATTATTTTTAATATGTGTTCTTTTTTGTGTTATGAAGCTGAATTTACATGCAGTTTGCGTCTGGTTGTCAATCATTTGCACTACTATTTATCTACGTTTTTCCATGAACATTGCTCCGAATACGCAACCATTTCGATTCTATTACCACGACGACTATGTTAACCATAGGAGATGGGTTTGTAATGGATGAATTAAATTTGCGTTTGCGTTTGTGCCATACTTCTGACTCTAACTTACATTCTTATACCGAAGACAATCCATTATCGTTACCTTCACTCGTTTTGGGGAGATTCATTCGTCAAATGGTACTCGAAAAGGATAGGACTCACCGTCCTCCTCATTATTACTGCTTTAGATCAAACTGCTTACCATCGTGTTCGGAATTGCCGTATACTGTCGCTGCTCGATCTTCATCGACTGTGGATCCATCTTTACCTGAGCGAAGTTTCAGCGTGATCAGATTGTGACGGTTCTCCAATGCAAGTGCCAGATAGGAGCCACCGCTAAGAATTTCACACGTCGTGATACGTTCCTCCGGGGTGTACACTGCCAGCAGATTGCCGCTATCGAGCTGCCAGAGCCGTATGGACATGTCGCGTCCCTCTTTATCGCTAGATAACAGAATCTTGCCCGTAGGATCTATCTTCAACAAGGTTACCGGGGCACTGTGCCCGACCAGGGTGCTTCGGCAGTTACCTACAATCAAACAATCAGTTCAGCATGAATAATATATCTCCCGTATGGCTTGTTCATAGCTAGTTCTTACCAGTCACCAGATCCCAGATTAAAATTCTTGCATCCTCGAGTCCAGCAATGACGCAGGTGTTAGTTTGCGATATGGCAAGAGATACCGTGTTGCAGGATGGTTTCCACTTCTTGAACAGTGTGCCGCTCTGTAGATCGTACACCACGATAAAGTTAGGGCTTGGTTCTGCCAGCTCCTTCGCAACCACACACACGTATGAGCCTTCGTGCGTAATAGCAGACAGTGAAGTGATAAAATCGTGATGCGGTATGCGTAGATCGTATAGCAGCTTCTTCTGCGACAAATGCCACACCAGCAGCGGGAACGGTTTCTGTGTTTCATCACCACACACAAGAATTCTGCAACGAAATAGAGAGAGTAAGAGAGAGGCGTGAGAAAACTCACACTAATAGTACCTCAGCAAGCTCGCTTACCTCCCATCACCCGACACTAGGAGTGAATTCAAGAACCGATCTTCACCCGCCTTGAATGTTGTGACACAGTCACCCGACTCAATGTTCATCAGATTCACGTACATGCGGTTACGCGATAGACACACGAGATGCGCCGGATCGTGCAGACCAAAGTAGGGCATCTTCTGGTTCATGACACCTTTCAGTGTCACCTTGAATCTGCCTTCGTTCAGATCGATAATGCGAATCTCACGACGACACAGAACCGCCACACCATAATCACCAACTGGACATATTGCTGATGGTTGAGGTACACCAGTAAGTGTGCGTACCTTACGGCATCTACGGAAAACGAAGAAAATTGTTTTAAAGTAACTCACCGTATCCTCTTTGATATTTTATCCCGCAACTTACTTTGCTACGTCCCACACGCAGATTTCTTCCCGCTCTGTGCTAAGCGAAATGACAAAGTACCCCTCAATGCTCAGGTTCATGATCAGATCGTACCCAACCACGTTCGGCATGTTGTCAACTGCTTGCTTTTCCTCCTCGTCTCCCCCCTCAGTTAACACCAACTTTTCCAGGAACGGTACAGTGCTGTTGTTGATAGTCTTCAGCCATTGTTGTACGACTGTATTGTTCGCATAGGGAGAACCGGGTCGCTGCTGTTCCGCTACTAATACCGGATATAGCAGCGAGTATAGCTGATTACCGTCATAGTTCAGGGCCTTGAAGTGCGTCTCAATGAACGATTTCAGCAGGGCCACGTGAGTACCAGCACTGGTGGCACTATCTACTAGACGAATGTCGTTTAAAACATGAACACATCCGGTAGCGATCAGTTTGTCTTGCAACCAGACTAGATCGGTCAGGTACGGAGAGGTGGAAAAGATGGCGCTATCGGTTGCCGTCGAATCGAGCTTGTACTTGTGGTAGGGCAATTCAACTATCTTCCTATAGTTAAAACTGCAATTCGAACCAGAGTTAAAATCGTTAGTAATTATTTCAAACGGACGACATGGTGTGATGGTCACTTACCACTTCTCTTTACCCTTCTTGTCGAGAAAAACGGTTGGTTGCAGTTCGTAGTAGTCGTACAGAATTTGATGCGCATGCTTAATGTCGGCCTCGTAGCGCTTTTCTGCCACCTGCCGCAGTGTCCTATCGATGACGATAATGTTCTTATTGTGAAGAAATAGTGGTCCCATCTTCCAACAAAAATGTGTCCACTGTTTTGTTGTTGATCCTAGAAAGTAAAAAAATGCAGCTCAAATAAGAAGATGTGTGTGTGAAGAGATCATTTAGCCAAAGATGAAAAGAAAACTCCTCGTACCGGTGACTAAGTTAGAATTTCTAATAAGTGTAATGATTTCCGTCTCGAGCAGTCCTTCCCGCGAAGCGAGCAGCAACGACATGATCAGCCTCACGATGGGGGCAGTAAACTTTTCCTCTAGAATCACAAACACTCGCTCGCTGATGTGTGAAACGGAGGTGTTTGAAAGGTTGGTAATGCCAAGCCAGCCGAGCCACCAGAGAATCTAGAACGATAAATACACAACTGCGTTTCAGTACGCCGTGAATCCCACCAAACTTAAGACCAACCTTCGCTTGAATTGAAATCTTCTCGTCTGATTTCTTCCAGCTTTCTGGCAGCTGCAATGCACCGTTGGCAGCGTAAATATCTCCTCCTCCGAAACACAGCACATCCTCCCACTGTTCCTGAGTAAAGGGCGTGAGATACAGGAAGCAGCTATCGTCTCCAATCCGTTCACGAAGGCGCTGCAGCACGCGACTTTCGGCATTCGCCAGATCATGCCCAGTGCTAGCGGAACTAACCGTCAGCACAAACTTCACATTGTCCAGCAGCGTTACCGGCAACCAGTCAAGATCTTCCACGTCACGCAACGCATCGATCGAATCGATCAGGATGGTAATTTGCTGCTTCGAGCTCTCTAGCAATGACTTCAGTACCCCGGAATATGATGAAACGGTCTGTGAAGAAGTGCAAAATGGTTAAAGCCATTGTTGTTTCACGGCTTCCTATCTTCCCAAAACTCACATGCTGGCATCGTGTCGGTACTCCTTTGATTAATACTGATATCTGCTCCGTTATCGAACCCACCAGACCGGTAACATCTGAGCTTTGCATAGTAAGGTTGGCATATCTGTAAGAAAGATACAAAACCACTGTTATACTCTCATGCTTATAAGGACTAGTTCAGCGTGCATTACCTTATCACTAGATGAGAATCGGGCAGCCAAGTGTGCAGATTTTGTGACAGTTTCGCCATAAAGACACTCTTTCCAGCACCCATCGGCCCGTACACAACAAGTGGCTTGCCCCGGGCCGACGTTAGATATTCGCGCACCCGCTCGGTCGTGCTGAAGTTGGCGCAATTTTCGTTCAACACACGCGAGTGCCGATTGACCTCCTCCAGCTCACTCAACAAACGTCGATCGACACCGTGCGTGCAGTGTGGAATGGAGTACTTGCTAACGTGCTCATCGATAATTGCATCAATCTCAAGCGATAGGCAAGTGTCCAGCATCGCTCCAAACTGTTCCTGCTGCGGTTGGGCGATATTGGCCGGGATGCGAATGATGTGCTTCTCGGACAGTTGATTCTAGTATGCAAAGAAAGTGCATTAATTCAACATTATTTGGCATTGATATCAACAAAATAAAATACCTTCAGATCGTTCTGGATGTTGGTTAACCTTCGCACCATTTCCGCTTCTACAGAGGATTGACCTTCCGTTTTAAGTGCTGCTACTGTGCTCTGGATCCAGATGCAACGTTTCGATAGTTCTTGGCTGATCAAAACGGTGTTGTTAATTTCCTGTGAAAATATATTCCATATTAACTGTTGCTTTGAACACATCGACATTAACGTTTGGTACCTGTTCTACGACGGTGGTTAGATAAGAGTCACGCAGCTCCTTCGAAAATATATCGATCAACGTTTGCAGCAGTAGCGCAAGTTCCTTCTGCGACTCTTCTGAAGACATGGGCTGAAATCAATCAACGAAGAAAAAATGGATAACTCCCTCTTCATATATCTTCAAGCATCGCCTATTTACCGGTGGGGCAGTTGCATTCAACCGATAGCACGCGGGCTGCGATTTATCGTCCAGCACGTACCACTTCTCCAGTATCGCTCGTTCCGCTGGATTCCGCTCAGCCATCTGCAGGGCTGCTACAAAGTCCTGGCTTTCGATCGTCAGTGGCAGCAGCGGATCGCCCAGCGTGCCACCGAGGAACAGCACCGGAATAAGGTACGAGTCACAGGATTGGCGGGCAATTTCGGCCAAACAGTTCGCTGCCAGCTCGTGACCGCCCTGTGCCTCGAGCGGTCCTCGGAACCACTTGTTCACGTCGAAGCTGTTCCCCTTGGGCTGCTGCACATGCAGATCGGCCACATGCAGCTCAAACCCGCGGCTCTGGCATTTCTGGTTCAGCCCCTTAAACACCTCTCGCAGCATGGCCTTTTCTGTTTGAAATCCTGCGAATATAGTGAAGAGCATACGTTACATTGGTAAGCCATCGGAATTTCCAGTAACAGTTACATTCCACGAATCAATCGACTCGCCGTGCCGTGTGAGTCGTAATTCCGATTGAAACATTTTCCTTTTTTCCCTCTCCCCGTAAAGTCTTCCTCTATCGCTTTCCTCGTGCTTGCCAAAACGCTCCAGACACACCGGAAAGGGTTAATGCGATAACCGGAGGATATTGCCGAGTTTTTTTTAAACACCCGGAGGTCATGCAAGTGTACTGAAGCGTCCTGCTCCATACCGTAGGGGATGTATGTGCCATGAAACGTTAGCTACAGAGAGGGTAGCAGAGCAAAAGTAAAAATAAACTAACCATCGCAAATCGGGACCATAATTGACACAAGGGAATCAAATCCAGTAAATGCACGTTTCGCCATCCCCGCTTCCCACCGAGGTGTACCGACCATTGGAGATGGTGGAGGAAAGGATAGGAGCAGTAGCAAATTGGGACGAAAATAGGTCAGATCAGGATGTGGTATGAGCTACATCAAGCACATATTCAATCACTGCTTCTACCACACGCCCACTGTGGTAGTCCTCGTGGCTGCTGTATCCATTTACAGTGCAGTGTATGTAAAGAATGTTTCGTTCATCGTCTAGCTACTGCTAATACTTCCATGTCCTATGTCGCTCCATGTTTAAGGTTGTAAAGAATCCCCCATACACTTAAAAAAACGTCCCACACTGTAACCTGCTGAACAGGGCTTACCATCGTCTGCGGCCAGTATGTAGAGAACGATCTTTTTGTACTTATCCGTGCGCCTGTTAGTAGTCGGCTTGCCGTACAGTGGTGTTAGGTTTTGCGGTAAGTTTTGATGCACTGGCGGTATATCACATGGTGGCGACACAGTCATCGGGCTGTTGGCGGTGGAGTCTAGGTAAGAGTGGGACAACAAATTGTGATTGATAGGTTAGTTGATTGGCGATTGAAAAATTACTATCTTCAACACACTAGCTGGCACCGGTCTGTACGGTACCACGGTATGAAATGCAGCACGTGATGGTAGATTACTTTAACCGGTACTTTTGCAGGATATGGTTACATAGTTTTATTGACCTTTATGTGACATTTTTGAATTTTTGAGACTTGAAATGTTTTTTTTATGTATATTTTATTTCATACGGCAATTCTTACCTGACAGTGTCATCGATTGCACATTCTGGAGTGCTTTTGGTTGAGCTCTGGCCCCATCCACGCCCACCCCTCCAGCCACGGTCGACGAGTTGCAGCCATTGGTAACGTTGGAGCTGTTTGAAATTTGGCCCGTGCCCGATGCATCCGATGTGACTTCCGGAGCCGCCAGCGGAGCCTCCTTTACATCGTTCCCCTTGCCCTTGTTTTTATCCGCCAGCTGATAAGATGGTGATCTGAAATGTAATGTACAATCAGGCAAAACATTAAACGCAATATCAACGAAAAAATGTAATAAAATAATCAATCGCCATTGTATGCTGTACTTGCTTCAACTCATTGGACGCTTCCTCAAAAACAAACACAAGTTAGTGATAAATGATATGCGAAATCAAAACACCTCCATCATTGGTTCGTACGTGCACTTATGTGTCCGTCGTGCCGACGGCTGACGTCAACATTAGCGGCTACTCGAACGACGCCCTCGGCCAAGGTAAACAACGCGCAGTTCGATGCAACAGCCAACGTGCCCGTGCATCAATAATAAATCTACCGTGAAGAACTAACACAAACACACACATATAGCAATAGCACACCGTCACTCAGCACCATGCGTCTCCATTGGCGAAGCGCCGAATGGGAGGCGAAAATGAATTGAGATTGTTCGGGTGGAAAAACAAACTAAGCTTACGGTGAATTGGTGTTAGTTTTCGCTTGCAAGTCAAGCTATTTTTATCAAACCAAGCAAATATTGCGTCGTCCCGCACCGATTCAATAAATGAAATTAAAATTCACCACAAAATACCATGCGTCTCCATGAGTTGGCAGGTGTTGTGGCGATAATGGCCATCAATACCTTTAAATCCCTAGTTCTAGCCAAGTGAAGCGGGAGTGCAATCGGAACCGTTGTTAATTCTATTCAAATCCTTTCTTTGCACTAACTAAACCATTGGCAAATAGGTAGCCTCAGGTAGCTGCAGAGATCAATATTCCCAGACGCATGGGCATCGGTAGCACACAAAACCCACATGTTGCTACAAGCTGCTTATCAGAGCAGAAGAGAGCCCACCGTTCAGTATCGTCACGTAAATCATCACCCCTAGTAGAGCAAAGGCGGTTATAATGGGACATAAAATTTAATTTTCCGATAGTATGTCTCAGTCTTCGTGCACGGATCGATAGCTGTCAGGCTCGTGGTAGACGTGCCATATGCAACCGTGTTACGCTATGTGTGAAATATGTTTGCTAACAGCAGCAGTCGACAAGGAGATGAGATACGGGACAGTGAGCGTATAACGTTAATATTTAAACTGCTTTCATCTACATTGCTTATATGGACGCTACTGATTCGCTATCATAACATTATTGGAATCGTTTTTAGATATAAGCGGAAACAAAGATCTCTCATCATCCGACCGATACTTACTCTTCGGACTTTTCCGACACATTATCCTTATCCTTTTTGGTCTGTCCGGAACTACAGTAGTTGCCCATTTTACACCTATGACCCCGCCTGCACACGTAACACTCACACTGAAAAACTCTTGTTGGACAATGTCTCAGGTCAAGAAAATGCTCCTTTTTCTACAACACACTCGTCAGAGGCCCTCCTTCACTGTACAAGCCGCCTTTCCCGCACTCGATTGGTATTTAGATTCTTATCCCAGTGCCTTCTTATTTTTTTCACCACATCTTTCCTTTTATCGGTACCATTTCCCCACTGGTAATGCCTCGACGGTTTGCAGTGTTGTCTCACTGGAGGACGATCCCTTAACTACAGCACTGCTCCACACCGGATGCATTATGTACACACTCCAGCACCACGCCGAGATGTGCACTTTAAGTTCACCCGGTTGTTTTTTTTTTAATATATATTCTTTCTCATTCACACACAGTTTGAGTAATGGGGCTTTTTATCCACTTTTTACTCTTATTCATTCACAGACACACACAGCCACCTCTCCATATACACTTCCGTACACGTTTAGCGTTCCGTTTTAGCTTCCGGTTCGAAGGCTTCACTCTCGGAGATTGTGATTTTCCTTCAACACATGCAAACACCGTACACCTGATACACCGTGACGTACACCTCACTTTTAGCAGCACTCTGTCACCATTTTAACGATCGATTCGACGAGCCTCGTTTCCCGTGCGCTACCGATGAGAGAAGCGTACCAATCCACACCGTAGCCTTCTTGAACGATTCCAAGCATTCTGCTAATGCGTTCAACACTTTAGCGTCATTTTCCACTTGTTTAATTATCACTCTATGGCCAGGATCAAACGACTTTCGCTCCGTCTATGCTTTTTTCACAGAGTAGAAATAAATTTAGCACTGTAGAGAGAGAAAAGGAGAAATAAACGAAACATACAGGATAGAGCTATGACCGTGATACGGTAGACCTTTTAATGGTGTTTAATTTACATATAATACTAATTTTGATTCGTTTCTTCTATATTTTCTACACATTGTAGTTTTCTATTCAACAGATCGAAGCATAATAGCACAGTCTTATCGGATACTAGGCGCTTGTGCTCGGTTTACTTACAAGTTGAAAACACATCTCAACTCAAGTGATTATCAAACAACCAGCTCGATCGCTCTTTACTCTTCACCTTCCTGTGGTACACACCCGTAATCGCGCTCGTCGAAATAAATGACTTTACTTTCTTTATCAAACGACAAAGTGCCAGTTTCTAACTATTAGCGTCACTACAAAATAGAAACCCTTGCGGAACAAACCAGGCGCAAGTGTGCATCGTATTACGCGAGTGTTTCTACGCTCATGCACACACAAACACACACACACGTACACAAGATCAACGAACACAGCCGCATACGCATGGCTTTAGGTCCGCATATCTGGCTGGTCCGCGTCAACAGCACCCACCACCATATGGTAGACCGATAACCGTTCGGTAGATAAACTCATTCTCCACCCACACTATTACTAGGCGTATTACCACTGACAGGCTCCGTCATCATATCGTACAGCACACGCGGTACAGCACACTTCCGAATCGAATCGAAACGAACGGATGAACGAACGAACCAACTAATCTAATACCTTCCCGTAGTAGTGGATAAGTTTGGCTGTGAAGAAGCATCGTCCGATTCAATTATCAAGTCCGAAAGCAACAAGCTGAACCACAAAACCCCGTCAAACCCCTGTGGCTGCTACTGTGTGTGGTGTTGGATGGCGTTTGCGTTCGCGGGTCTTACCGATAAGAACGCCACGGAACACGGGGTGAACACGACGATAATGGATAAGCGGACGAACGGTTGTTTACTTTTCGAAAGCCATTCAACACACTCATTCGCACACGCGCTCATGGAGATGCGCTCACTCGCACTGGCCAACACACAGCTGTTGCGGCATCTGTCACCGTACGTCCGCAGCAGTGGTCTAAGTCGTGCGCACACCCGTTCGAAGCAGTGCTCCAGCATAGATTGACTAATACGCTCTCGACGCTCGCACAATATTGCACGCCACTCACACTTGCGGCAACGGTTGGTTTGGTGATGAGATCACAGAAAACGAATTACGGCGATGGAGCGCCGCGAACTACCGTGCTCGTGAGTTGAATACTAAATAATTACTATCCATTCTGAGCTTCTGATCGATGGGCGAGTGCTCTGCAGTGAGAAAGAGAGAGAAAGGAGTGTTGCACACAACACACCATGCTTCACGGTGCTGCCCTTCGATAGGATAAAGCAAAGTAATTTACTTCAAGTTGAAGCTGAAGACACCTACTCTCCCGCTGGTGCACGCCAAACCGTTGGCAATAAAACACGAAACACGGTACAGCACAGGCACAGAGTGTCAGAGAGCCAGCAACAGCGCAAACCCTCCACACGCTGCGAAACTATCGGGTCAACTAAAACACTGACCTACCAATATCATACCGTGTACTCTGACTCTCGATGGTGTGTCTCGTGTTGTCGCGCCTCCATCAGTTCGAGCGCACCTCAAACCACCACGGTTACATGCCGTGCATTTGCTAAGGTGTTTGTAGCGAGCCTGGGGGAGACGGGTGAGTACAAACACACAGAATATCCAAAAATATAACGTTTTCTCAAGGGGGAATTGAAGCGGTTCTTCATCTCCGGAAACAGTTGAACTATGTTAGTTTGTGTAGGCTGGAAAGTGTGTTTTGTGTGCACTATCAAACCAATTTACTAGTTGACGACACAGAACCTCCAATCCTCCCCCCTGCGCTTGGCATCGCCGTAATCAGTCACTTACGCGGCAAAAAAATTCGTGCACAAACACACTACCGTTATTGTGTGCGTCACAAAGTGACTGAAAACACGGTGCGATGCACGGCAACGATGACGACATACGACATTGGGTCGCCCGGTTGACGATAATTATCGGCTCGATGCCGATCTCGTTCGTCGACTGAGAATGTAATGGTAACAGGTCTTTTTGCTACCCTCTTCAACCTAGAGATCCACAATTGATCCCAATCGCCGTCGCCAAATGACGCGACTTGTATGCTGTGGTAACGTAACAACGTCACAGTTCACAGCGTCATACAAAATCGATGCATTTTTTCTAGTGCTCGTTGCGAGGGGCTTTGATGAGTGGACAATTAAGCGCATCCAAACCATTGGCCACGGAGATTGTCGGATGATGAATTATATGTGTGTTTGGAGCTTGATACGTTGAGGACAGCGTTTCCTGCTGAGCAAGCACGCAGCTGGTGTAATAAATTTATTCCATTGTAGCTATGGTTGTTGTTTTAATGGACAATCTGACTCCCAGAACAACTGCCTGAGTTTGCTGTAGCAAGTTTTTAATATGATTCTCTTCTTCTTCTTCTTTTGGCTCAACAACCGTTGTCGGTCAAGGCCTGCCTGTGCTTGGCTTTCAGTGAATTATTGATCCCCCATAGCAGGATAGTCAGTCCTTCCTATGGCGGCACGGTCCATATGGGGAATGAACCCATGACGAGAATGTTATTAAGTCGTATGAGTTGACGACTGTACTACGAGACCGACCTTTTAATATGATATATACTCTTAAATCTCAAATTATTTAAGATTGTCCAACAGAACAATTATTAGTATAGCTTTTAATATAAACTGAATACACCCATACAAAAAAGTCTTTGACAAATAATATACAATACAAATAAAATCGACATTCTCTACGCACATTGACATAACATATGCATACTCTTTACCTCGATTCGCTCATCATCACGTCCACCAAATTCTACCACGGACGCAACAAGATCGGCGTGAACATCGATGCGGAAAGGCATTCGCACGACGCAGCAAGGTTTTTACTCGTTCATGGTTTCACTTTTCAGATCCAAAATAAAACTCTCCATCCAAAGGTTTGAAGGCCATCAGAGACCGTTCGCCACTTTCCCATGCAAGTCAATTGCAAGGCAAAAAAGGCAGTCAATCCGATTTTACTGCCCCTGGATCCTATACTTACGCATCGCCCGTCCACGACACTTTCCTGGCTAATAATAGCTACCAGAGTTATAGTATTTTTTAGTATTATTTTTCTTCCCACTCTACAGTAACTGGAATGGGGTTGTCATTTCGTCTGTAGGTAAAAGCATGTGCCGGTTTATGCTCCCGTTTCGGTGGCAGAATTGTGTGTCTTTTACCGCCTAAATACAATACACATACAATCAGTAGTACACTCAGTTGACCCAGTTTTAAGTTGGAAAAATTAGCGTCAGCTTTACGAAAAAAATATATTTTCATGCCAATGTGTACTGATACCTTAATTTTCCAAAACCTGCACTGAGCACTAAACAGATGATTAATCTTACAACATCCCTCATACGCAAGCGTTGGTGCTGTGCCAGGTAAATTATTAAAAATATTTCAACGATCGCAACCAAGAGCAAAATGAAAATACAAATCACACCAAACGATCCACTTCCCTCTGATGGGCACACACCATGTAAATTAGTTCATCAATTTATCACAAAATTAGATTATGCTTGAGGCAGCACCACGAATCACACATCGTTTGCCAACTCTTGCCACCCGTTCTCGTCTCTCGGCTGTCCTGCTCACCGTCAACACCAAACATCCTGGGACAGGTGATGACATTGAGGAGCACACTTTCGGCAAATGGAACGCAATCGAGGCATGCAGGAACACTTTTCCGCTCGCACTTCCCGTCCGTACCGTTTGCGTTGCTCACCTGGTTTAGCATACGAAGTGCGCTTTTTATCAGGTTCTATAGCAGCATCGCAAGAAAAATAGTATTTACAACATAAACACACATACACACGCGATGTACCCGTCTGGGAATCAGCGCACATACGGGGACACACGCGTATTCTAATGCTCTTCGAATCGCGGAGCAAGCGGGAGAGCTCCCGCAGTGAGAGAGAAGGAATGAGCGTGAGCCGATAAAGAATGTCGAGAGATTCTGGCTGATAATGGTTGTCCCGGTTTCGACATTCTTCCATCTCCCATGGCACCCATCTGGTTAGCTCTCTTTCAAGGTAGCAGTCGAGGTCAGAGCAAGATCACATACGGCGCGACCTCGTACACGTACGATTCCCGCTCATTGGAGTGAATCTGCATCGGGAAACTGTTTCAGGGCCAGATAAACCACTTCCAGGCCCTTTGGTAACGGAAACTTTTGCCACTTACTAACAGCATTGATCGGTGGAAATAAACCATTTTTAGCATCCGCATTTCCAAATTTAACTCAAACAAAAAAAAAGCATACACCTTCATTACTGCACCTTCACAAACTGTCACTCATGTGACGCCAATTTTTCCATATACGTAAACAATTGACCGTGACTTAGCACACTTTACATCCCAAGTCGTCGAACGAGTACGAGGGAAAAGTTCAACGCGGCAGGCTAAAAAATGTTGCCAGGCCAGGTCAGCTCTAGCCAGCGTACTTCGTCTCTCTGCACGACCAAACGGTTCCGCATGGGTTTTACGCTTAGTGAGCACCGAGCTGGACGGATGGATGAGCAAGCGTGAGTAATGTGTGAGAAACTGAGAATACACACACACATCCTCACAAATTCCGCATGCATACCACACCAAAACTCGCAAACGATCAGACGATTTTTCCACACTAACACACTCAGCGCATTCTTTACGTCTCACCGCTCATCTCATACACCTTTTCGCTGCTCGCCTCAAGATTCCCCATGTTCATCTCACTCGGGCGACGGGACGATACGGGACTCAAAGACAATAAGGAACTGTAGCTTTACCAAGTGTGATCCTTTCTATGCTTTTTTGTTTTTGCTATATCCGAAGACGCACATGAGGTTGCCAGGCAGATGACCTGTTTCGCAGGTTGCGAATTAAACTGTTCGGGTTTTCCGTCGCCAAAAACTGAACCTAATGACAAGCCCATGTCTCCGTTGGAAAGTGAGCCCCTTTTTCCTTATCACACGTACAACGATACATTTGCCGAAACTACGATTGACCCACGTTCCACACTATCTCGATGGGGAAACCATCAGCAACACCAGCTACTTTTCCACACTCTCGATGCTAATGCTCACGCTCGGTTGTCCGCACAATTGGCCCACACTGACGGCGGGCGAAAACTGCAAAAACTTCTTCCACGGTGCTGTGCCAAAAAACTGTGCGCGAGGAGCAGAGATTGACCTTCCCGTACTGTGGTGGTCGGATGTAACTTCTGTTTTCCTAGCGCTTTTCCACAGTGAGGACGCACGTCTGTCCCTTGTCACCAGTACCAGTACACACACTTTTGCAACTGGCAAGTAGAAATTTTCCAGGTTATCACTACTGGGTGGACATGCGCAGAACCTTACTTTACCGTACAATCTACAGTGCCGGTGGGAAAAATGTGTGTCATTTGTGGATGAATCATTTAAACTTTTTACGAAAGTAACAAAATGTTCTTTTTCCTTGCCTTTTCAAGCACATATTTTACTATACACATTGAGCTATGAAAATAAAAATGTAAATTAATCACCGACAACAGCACTTTTTGCAAATCACAGCTCAATATATAGCGCGCGCTCTAGTGGACAGTAGCGTTACTATAATGCACCGCCTGCTCCCGAGTTTCGCGGTTATGCGGTTCCAAGATTTCAGAGAATCTCGAATATCCGAAGAAGTCGAATAAAAACACACGAATTTTAATAAAAATCTTAGCATTTTTACAATTTGGCAGGCCACCATGTATTGTAAATTAGTCCATAAAATAATATATTTAATTCGAGATGACAGAAAGTGGCGGGTCAGACCGGTCTCAAAGAACCAGATTTTGCTTCTGGATCAAAGTAGGCTGGGCAAGGCCTTAAGTATGTAATTTTCAAAATTTGCAAACCAGAACATTCCACATCATACTCCACATCCAAACGCATCCATTATGCCCCGAAGTTTACTCTCGCAAAGATATAATGACGATTTGTTCCGCGTTAAGCAGCATTACGATGGTAAGTGTTCGTCCCGATCAATACCAACGGCTCAATGGTTGTAAACATTCATCTCTCGTCAGCCGAATTTTGTCGCCTGTTTTGGAATCCGTTTGCCGATACCGAAGATGATAATCTACGCGCAAAATCCACCTACAAACCAAAAGGCACACGTAAGAAGATGCGCAAAGTTGCTGAAGGCGGAAAACATCGATGTTATCAATGTAGGTCCATCTTCCGGTGGCCATCGGATTTGAAGTACCACATTGCATTCAGCCATAACGGGGAGCAGCTGAACGTTTGCCCGGAAGCGACGTGTGGCCAAAACTTTCAATTCCCCTTTCAACTGGTAAACCATCAGCGTACGTTTGGCCATCACGATTGGCAGATAGTTTGTACGGTGTGCAACAAGCTGTTCGGCAGTCAACGGTTTCTATCGCGCCATACCCAGCTAGCGTGCAACCGGTACAAGCAGGAACAACAAGAGCAAGGACAGGACTCAGCTAATATGTAACAGGTAAGTGAACAAAAAAAAACACGCATTCCTATCGGATTGGTTTTAATAATCCACATGCTTTATATTTTTATATTCATTCAAATCCGTGCATCTAGCCAACAATGGCGACATTGCTACATAAAATACACACATACACACATATCAATAAACGGACAACGCGGGTCACGATCGCCACATACAATAGCATACGGAAAACGGGATTTCCCAGTATGGGATACTTGTTGCCTTTCCTTTTGCACATATGAAACAATTTGAATAGAATTCTGCTGCGGCGAATGACGCACTATTTTCTGATGACCTGAATTTGATACCGCATCGCCTGTATGGCACATTCAAAACTAAACCCCTCGCGGTCTATACTCATTGCCTTATAATTAAACATACATAAATAAATACATCGATGATCTTAAATACATCTCTGCATCTCCAATTTCCGACTGCATAGACATCTTTTGCACTATTTATGAAAACCTCGGATGTGTCTGTGTGTGTCTATTAGGGGGAGATTTAATTGCACAACATCGACGGATTCAGGGCACATTACTAAGCTAAATTAACTGTACAAACGTCATACCGTTTTCTACTGAGGAGTTGGAAATGATATTTTAAATTATTCACCGTTAGTTCATTGCACGTCTAATGGCCAGGCTTTGTTAAAGTTGAAAGGTAGAGAGAGGGAGAGAGATTGAAAACAAAATTTTCCTGACACTATGCTACTACGCTACTTTAATTTCCTCGCCAGGAGCGGTTTCCGCTATCTTTGCGAATTTACATTGCTTGTAGTTCAATCAAAATGTTTCTGTAAAACTTATCTTACTGCGTATCTTGGATACTGCTACGTGATATCATCAGCGCTATTTTTGCTGTGCAAAGGGAAATAATTTAAGTGTTGTGCTTGTTTGCTTTGTTTCGATCTAAACAAACCCACAGTCGAGTAAAACGTGGAACGCCTAAAAGCTCAAATCAAAACAGTATCTAACAAGTTAGTGTTGTCCTCACGCCAGATGAAGAGTCTCGTGATTATAGTGCGGGTGTACGGATGGTTTCTTGGTGCAAGTTGGTGTTATCTTGTTTTATGTTTATCGTTAATAAATCAAATAAATTCTTCCCCAACGTGATGAAGGGAGCATCAAAACACAAAAACAGTTACAATGGTAAACCCGTTTAAGAAAACTATTCAGACTTTGGTTCTTAAAACGCTACATACTTCATACGCGGCAACTTTTTGGCCCGTACTTTGTCCCAGAGCATGACACGTCCACGACAGATGCCGTTTGTTTGCATTGCACGTTTTTCCCTGACTTTAGGCAGCCACGGCCATCGGTCAAGATGTGCACCGAATTTGAACACGATTACAGAAAGTTAAAATTGAACGTATCCGTTACATCCACCAAGTTGATTTCCATCGAGCGACCCAGCACGAAACACTTTTGCTTTCTGGCGTGTTTTCGCAACCCTTAGTCTTTCGGCTCCTCCCGGTACCCGTCCGAGTACTGCTCCCGGCCGCTCATTTTCAGGATTGCCTTACTGTCTGCATTACCATCCAGCACCGACCGTGCGCCCGACTTTTCATCCTCCTGGTGAAAAGAAAGAAAAGATCATCAACAAAACCTCTAATCGTTTTCAACTACAGTTTAACGTACCCCTTCATCTTCCTTCACGGGTTTATCACCAACACCCCAGACTTCCACATTGCGTATGTTGAATTTCTTTGTAGCGCTCAGTTGAAAGTATCCTTTGTACGTTGTGCAGGACTCGGAACACTCCCCGAGACCGTACTCGCTGTCCAGCCACATGCCCCAATAGTTGTGCTGACCTCCCATACCCTACGAAAATGAAAATGGTTTAAAGATAAAAATCAAGTTTGCTTGATACTTTCAATCCAAACACACGTACCATTCCATTCGGCATGGTTTGCTGGTGCAAATTCAGATACTGGTAATGGTCATTATAACCGGTGCTTGAAAAGCATCGCATTTTGGGCCGCAGCGTAAAGAGAAACGAGTTTTCGTTGCCGACATAGTTGGGACTGAGTGCCCACGAGTCCGTCGCATACCCACCGAAGATGTATCCATTCGCGTCCTCCACGATTACTACCGTCGGTCCCTGGTCCATAATACGACCTGAAGGTAGCGAAAAGAAAATTTAACGTTTAATTCGTTTAAAGTTTCAACACACATTTCTCAAAACAAACTCCTCTCTCACTCTCTTACCTAGTAGGGTGGAAAAACTTTCACCGTGGATTTGCGATGAAAATAGAAAGCGCCACTTGTTCTGCTGTGTTCCGGGCAGATTCGAGTTGATAAACAGCATCTGCGACAAATCGGTAAAAGCCGGATAGTCCGGCACATACTGGAGACCCTCGCAGTAGGGCAACATGGATTGGAGTGCTTCCTGTGGGATGATGCTTTTCCGTGCGTTTCCATCCGTCTCCGAGGCGTTCTTCACGTTGCGATAGTGGTACAGATGGGAGAACACGTGTTCCAGCATCTTAAGAAAGGTAGGATTTTTATGTAACCTGCCAATGGATAATGCATGTTTCGTTACGGCTTCAACTACAGCAGTCTATACCTAAAGCACCTCCTACATTCTCGAGGGAGTTTTAAAACGCACAAACTACTGTGACTACGCAATCAAGGTTATTTTACGTTTTAGAGGTATGGAATAAAAGTATCGATTGGTTGAGGGCTTATTTTGGATCTTTCTGATAAAATATGTTACAAAACATACATCGAAATACGTTTCCAAATAAATAAAATTGTCTTTAAATTGCAATCAACTCAAATGCATTCGCTCGAAAACACGTTGCTTATTTGCATTTCCCAGCATCAAAAGAAATGCTTTTTTCTCATAACCAAGCAAAAACGAGAAACATTTATCCCAGCGTCAACAGAAATACAGCGGGACGAAAAGCAGGTCAAGTTACGGAACTACACGTACACGCTGCAGCAGCAGGATGTCAGCTGCGTCCGATTATATTCCACTTACCATCGTTCGGCATCGGCTCGGGTAACCTTCTGCGTGCCCTGTTGCACCACATCGTACGCTAAACTTTCCGCCAGCTTCTGGATGCAATCCTTAACGATGCGGAAACCTCGCGATTCCCAAGACTTGTACTGTGGGCCACCTTCCAGCCGGATAGCTCGCATATAGCTGCTGACGACCGCTTCCACGTACTGTGTGTCGATAAGTGAACCATGATGAGCATGACATAGTTAAAAAAAAAAAACAACAAACCGCAAGCATGAGAAAACAATTTGCATGCTCCGTGTTGCTTGATAAAGATAAAATAAAATCGATTCACTTCACCACAGGCGGTCTACTATGTGGCAGTGCTGCACCCTTACCTCCTTGATAAGCGGATACGCAATTTCGGTCGATTCCGATTCGGGCTGCTGCCCGAGACTGCACAGCAGCACATTGATCCGTTCATCTATAGTGCCGCGGACACAATAAACATACAGTTCGGCGAACCGCTGAAACTCGACCACCGGCGACCGGGCACCGAGCGGTCCGAACAGGAAGTTGGTGATGTACTGCGCCAACCGGGGATCCATCTGTGAGCCCCAGAATTTCTGCCGAGGGTAAGACACCAAAGTCAACAACATGGAACGGTGCCAGTTCATTCCGAATGGCAACGACCGCCAAGAGATACAACAACGACAAAAAAGATCGGACATCAAGGAACGGGAATGGGTGAGATGAACGCGGAAAAGGAAAAGAAAAAGAAAATAAATAAAAGTGCAGCAAAACTTGTTGGCTCACCGCGCTCCGGCAAGCGAGATACCAACCATGAGATCATCTTCCTTGATGCGTTCCGAGTTTTTGCTGACTAGCTTAAAGGAGCTTGCCACCACGGGCACTTCGCTCTTCGCCAGCAGGGAACATTTTTCTGCCAGCTTTGTACTTGAGTTTCCCATCGTTTCGCTGTTTCCTCACTAGCCCGCGCTTCTGCAATTAGTAATTAAAAAACGTCACCGGGACGCATTAACCGTCGCAGCGGTTGGCGTGCAAAGCGTGTGGAGAAGCTGCTAGGACGAGAGAGAATGATATAGAGAGAGGGTGTGAAAGGATATTAGAAATTTTATAATTGGCAACGAATATTACACGAATCGCCCCTTTGCCCTTCCAGTCGTAAATGAATAAATAGTATATCACCCGAGTGGCGAGTTCCGGGTATATTTTCAACCCTCATAACTAGACTCCATTATTTCGTCGTTAACTGCAAAAAAAGTCATCACCCAACGACATCTTCAATCAACTGGCTCAATCCCCCACCAGCAGTACTGTGAATCAGCTCTCGGGAAACTCTCTAGACGTACGGTAGATGTGGGTTTCTTTGGTCTTTGTCCACCACCCATTGTCACACTCGACAGATTTTGCGGACTCCATCAGAGTCGGAGGGTGGTGCAAGGGTGAAAACGGATATCATAAATTGTTTATTGTACACGATCGACACATTACCGGATGAAGGCTTGAGGGGCTTGTTATCTACTTGTTTGGTCCAACCAAAAAAAAAATCGGCCACATGATGAATAACATACGCAAGCAGCAGGCGATGATGATCCCTTATCAAGCGTTGGATCGTAGGAAGCGAGGGATCGATACGTCGCGAACACGAACGAATCAAATCAATTCACAAGCAATAAAACTTGCTCCATTATCAGGAGTGGAGCTGGCACGGTTGATGAAGCAGTTAGTGAAAAGGGTAATTATATTTTGCAATGTTAATGCTTTGCTTTCCACTATCCATTTCCAATGCGTTTGGAGGATTTAATCCATTCAACAATCACCGTCTTTCGCGTGCAAGCTTGGTTGGAAAAGCGATAGAAATCCGCATATATTTTCTCACAGCACTATTACAGTAAAGCAACAACAAACAATCCGTTACTTTACGTTACGCTTTATTGTGATGGTCCCAACGAAATTCACTGTTTAGTAAGTAATGAGACAGGTCGATTCGAACTCTTCAGAATGCACTCGCTTGCGATTGAAAGCTGCTCGTCTACACTTGTTCCAAGATGTGATCACATGAGCATATCCCGCATCATTATTAAAGCACACCACGTTCTCCACCGAACCCGCTCTAGGACGGAAGGCCATTTGTTTACACAGGGTTGAAGTCGGAGGAAGGAGGCACTGTGTGCCATGGCAAATAGTAGACCTTCCCCACTCGCGTTGATCAGGTGTCAGTTTCCTTTCGGACTGAATAGTGCTAGGAATTTTGCCATTTCTAGTGTCTAATGAAAATGCATCACACATATCCACTCATTGATCGCCACTTCCTCCACTGCTTAAATCCTTCCATTCTGCCACATACGTGTCCATGTTATCTTAAGCTACACAATATTTACCTTTCCACTTGGATATTTACTACTATCGGCGGTGTTAGAACGCACCACGGCCGGCCACACACGCTTTTAGTCTACTGTCGTAAACAAATGCACATTCCCTGGCATCACAACATTTTCCGCTCACTTTTGGGCAACGTCTGTGCAATTTTTCACGCGTTCACGATTTCCTAGTGCCCTTATTTACTTTCGCTCTTTTCTTCCGACTAGAGAAGATTATGTCGCTGTTTTACTGCTTCGTAGCAGAGAACCAATGGTAAACCTGAATCACTAGGACAGCTGGGTAGATGTGTACAGCTTGTTGGGGGAAATAAACTCCACCAGTAAAAACCTCCTGCGTGCGGGACACTATCGCGTACCGGGGTGAAATAAGCGAGCGATGGCCATTCGAGCCATTCGGAGCAAAGATTTTTCCACCTTTTGCGGCCCGTGAACGAAAACAGTGCAAATTACGACCCGATTGACAGGTATTGCCATTCCGCTCCATGTGACATATGGCTAGGTGGCACATTGCGCAAGAGGAGCATTGATTTGACTAATTTACTAGGTTTTGCCGTCAAATAGCTGATTTTCAATGATTTATGACTTAAACAGTGTTGATGTAATATAAAAATAAAATCGTACGTGACCTGCGACAGTTTCACGTTTAATATTCATAATTTCAATCGCTCAAGATTGGTACCGTCTGTAGACGCCTTCATGTAAACAAACTTTTTCTTGACAGGTCTATCAGCTGCCATTACCGCGCGAAAAAAAAAATACAAACACATTCTTGAGGCAAACAGAGCGAGCGCAGGTACTCCCGTGAAGCGGTGCGAGTGGGCCCGAGCTCGACGACAGTTATTCTTCCCAAAAAGATGAACAATTCGAACTTGCGAGATGCTTTTCAATTTCTTACCAGCGAGGCCAAAGGTACGTTATCACTGATCATCAAACAATCCATACTAATGTGATGTTTTCCGTCTCTTCGCCCTCACAGATTTGTTCCTTCCGTCGAACATACCGGAGACGTACGGTATCCCGAGTTCGCTGGAATTTGTGCGCGACTACGTAGCGAAAAACCTTCCCCTGATAATGCGCAACGCTGTGAACGATTGGCCAGCGGTGGACAAATGGAACTCCAAGTACTTTCGGTTAGTAACGCATGAGCTGTACGTGTTTTTTTCTCTCCTAGGCGCTAGACGCAAGGTACGCATGTTGTGATATTTTCACGAGCAGTTTGTATGGGAACTGGGATGTTGCCGTTTGTTCGCGTGATGATGCCGCGCGCACTGTGTCTTATCCCGCGCTGGCATGGTATGCTGGTGGTCCGTTTGCATTTTTGAACCACTGCCAAAAATAGTCATCGCGAGAGAGGAAAGTTTAATTGGACGATCATCTCACCTTTCATTGACTGGGGAGGGAGACAACCTGCGCACAGCTGTGAAACATGAAATTATTGCCGACGGGGTAACGCCTTCCTTCCTGTGCGCGCACACCAACACGAAGTGATAAAATTATGATTGCCAGGTAGTTGCATTGCATGTGCACCTGTTCTAGCGCGTGTAAAAACAATGCATGTGTAATTTGTTAGACAGCAAACGCTAACTTGTCGCGCCTTCCGATGCTGTTTCAATCATAAACCCCCATCCCTTAGAGTGGTATTTGATTCAGCAAGCGTGAATTGCTTAAAATAACCCGAAATCGAACAATCCCTTACGTTTTGCAAGTTCCACAGAGACACAATTCCCGACAAAGAGGTAACGGTTGCGATCACGCCCAACGGCTATGCGGACGGTTTGGCCTTTCACGAGGATGAAGAATATTTCGTCCTGCCGCTCGAGCAAACGATGCGAATGGAGGATTTCCTCTCCGCCCTTGATCACAAGGAGTGAGTAAAAATATCCGACATTGGGAATTGACTAGGCGTTAATTAATTCGAACTTAATCACCCTTGCTCTATGCTGCAGCCCGGACGTCATTCCCTACATACAGCGCCAAAATTCCAACCTTACCGAGGATTTTCAAGAGCTGTGGATAGATGTGAACGAAAGCAGTCTAGATTTTGCCTCCGAAGCGTTTAACAAACAGCCGGATGCCATTAACTTTTGGATGGGAGATGAAAGGGCTATCACATCCAGTGAGTAGTGTGCCCGAGGGCAAGCAGCTTGCTGCTGGCGGATTCTAACCTGTTGCTCTAATTGTCCACAGTGCACAAGGATCCGTACGAGAATATCTACTGTGTGATTTCCGGATACAAAGACTTTATCCTGATCCCTCCGATCGACCTACACAACGTACCCCGGCGCCAGTATCCGATGGGTATTTACATGCAGGAAAATGACGATTCGATAGTTATCGAGCCAATTCTGGACGGTGAGTCGTAACGGGTTTGGGAAGGGAATGGAATAGCAGGACAAACAAGCACTTTCGTTGAATAGAAATAGGTAAACCACGGATGATCGAGTGGGTCGGCGTGGATCCGTTGCAGCCAGATCTGGAACGGTTTCCCTGCTACGCGGATGCAACAACCTACGAAATTCGTCTGAACGCTGGGGACTTGCTGTACCTTCCCAGCCTTTGGTATCATCACGTACGACAAAGCCACAAATGCATTGCGGTCAACTTTTGGTACGACATGGACTACGATGCCCGTTACTGTTTCTACAAAATGATGGAAAAACTTTGCAACTATGGACAATAAATTTGGGCTGTGTTTTTGATGACGCACTATATTATATTTAAAACGGGTTTTCTTTACAAATGTAAGAACTTATCTTGAAGCAACGCAGACTATACAAGGGGCTCCTAAACAACATAAGAATACACTTTGCTAATATAATGTAAACACAATAAATACTCTACACTGGAAACGTACAAAAACCATATATATCAAGAAGAACGTCCTGGTTTGGCCTTTGCCTTTCTTCTCCTTTGTCTGCATACTGGTAAAACATCTATCTAGGTAAAAATATCTAGGTTCTAAACCCTTCGTCTTCTTTCCGACGCCGATCGTCGCTTTGATCATTGAAATCCGCACGCGTGCCGTAACTTGCGCACGAGCTGCGCATCGATTCCCCGGTTCAGTGCCTTTTCCTCCAGCTCGCAAATCAAATTGGTCAACCATCGTTCCTGCATGTACAGTTGACGATTTTCCTGCCGATCGAACTCGAGGCTGGTGTTCAGCATGTGCGTCATCAGCTTCTTCTTGTGGCGTGATCGACGTGACGCCTCGTTGTTTTTCACGCGGTCCTGGTTGTCGGCTTCGTTCTCACAATTCTTCCGGATGCGCGATTTGTTGGGGTTGAATCCTAAATCGGTAATAGGCGGGGACACAACAAAAATACGGTACCTTGTGAGTCCATATAACTCGCTACTACAAAACCCTTGATTACTACTTACCCATTTCTAGTGGGAACTTGGCCAGCTTAGCCTTCGTATAGAGATCCTTGTTGTAGGCGGAAATTTCGACTATTTTGTCCAGCTCCTTCTGCACGCAATCGGGAATTCCGCTGTCCTTCTTCCATCGCTGCAGCACCAAGTTCGGCTGCAACATCTCGTCCAGTATGGAAGAGACGCCCGAATCCGAAGGTGATCGTGCTGGTTTGTCCGCTATAGCAACGAGCGAACCACCAGCAGTGGCGCCGTGCTCTACGTTACCGCTTGCTCCATCCGAAGGTGGTTCCGGGGAGCTGGTGTATTGGTTGCCACCTGATTTCAGCATCATTGCGAATCCGTTCATACCGGGGCTACCGTATAGCAGATGAGGGGAATGGTTCCCTGGCGTCTCGATGATCCGCGGACTGATCGATCGTCCCCCGTGGGATGTTTCCGGATGCGGTACAATAATAGGGGACAACGTATCTGCTCGCTCCCACCGCTCCAAATCCGGTGATGACGAGCCCATCCGCATCGCTAGTGCACGGTTCCTGGCAGTCGTATCTTCCAATTTGTTAACTGGAACCAACGAAATGACGGGGCGCTTCATCGCATGTCTAGTAAACAGTTCGTGCTGAGCAATGTTGCCGTGGACGGAAGCAACGCGCAGGGTCGATTTCGGTACGATGCGTTGCTTGGGTGATCCATTCTTTCTTTCCCGCCGCTTCGGTGGGGACGTGCCAGACGTTGCTGCATTGGCTGTGGAGTTGTTCATTTGCACCAATGTGGGCTGGTGTCCTCCACTCAGCATTAACAGTGCGGACACTGCATCCAGATCAGTCATTTTGGGGGTATTTTATTAAAAAATCGATCTGAAAGGGCGAAGAGAATGAGAGCAAAACACATTGGGGTCAGATTAGGACCAAAATCAATTCGTCCAAAGAACACTAGATCATGCTGTGAGCGAAAAAGGCCAGCCATGTCTGCCATTGCCGAAATGAATGCGTCACATTCTTCGTGTTAGGATAGGGGGGAAGGACGCCCAAAGAAGAGGTGATGTAGGCTTAGACAAGCCTTTCGCCTTTGGAATGTGTGCAATGGTTTCGATGTGTGTTACTAAATCCCAGTACAGAGAATTATTCTAACGTTTGTTTTTTTTTTTCTTAAGCAATCATGTTCCACTGTTTCGATCGTTGCATTCGGAACTAGGAATGCAGATATCCCTCGTACGTATTCGTACTACTTTACAAAGCATCATAGCAGTAGCGAACACGATCAAGGGATATTCACAGCCAACATGAACTACAACCGATCGCTTTTGTACACTTTGAACATATGAAAGGATGTTTACCTCGATGTACTTTTTGGGTGTTAATCACCTTTCAACGCGCACAAAAACGCACACTTTTCACAAAAACAAGCACAAACCCGAGTTTCCGCAACTCACACAAATTGTTCACGAAAGGACGGCCGACAAAGAATAACGCGATGGTTGAACCGAGCAGCAATTTATATACTATTTCTATCGCTTACAAATTGTTACCCTTTTTCAAAGCACACAAACACATCCATCTTCAGGTACTACATAAAGAACTAGGAACCCTGATACCCCTAAAACAAATGCTCTGCCGTATGCCTTTACCCGCGTGAATTTGGTTGTGGTCGTTATGCATTATAAAGCCCGATAGATAAAGCTAACCAAACTACGCCCTACAAAGGCTCGAGCTCCCTCGCACACATAAATAACATGTCCCGCCGGCTGGCTTCTATGAAAATGTGGCGACTGGCTCTTCCTTCATTGTTTTACCCGTAATCGTAACATTAGTTTAGTTTTTTTTTCTCAAGTTAGAGTAGCTTGGATGTTACTGGAGTGGGTAGTGAAAGTATTGTACATTCGAGTCAGGTATTAACGGTCAAGTTTTGTTCTTTGTTTTTACCTCTGCTTGTGAATTTCCAACGAGATATTGCATTGCTGCGAAGAGGCGGTTTTGTTGTGGGGTAGTGAAAGATATATTTCAACGGTTTTTTGAAACACACATTTAGATGAAACAAAGGGATTCAACGGAACATGCAAATGGGTAGAATTTGAATTTAAGCGAAATTGCAAATAACTGGCAACCAGACATTCCAGATTGCAGATTGCAATAACAGGCAACCAGAACGCATTCAATTTTATTAGTACGAAGCTTTAAAATAGCAACATTTTTTTATTGATTTTTATATAGACTTCGAGGACATAGCACCATTGCGCATTTCTGTTATACAAAGCAAACGGTCCAATCAAATTTGGTTTCACATGTTGAGCGATCTTGCTTGATTGGGTTAATTTTCTTGCAAATAACATATTTTATCGTTTTCCTTTCATCGCCATCTTTGCGTTGACATTACATCGAGTAGACTTCGACTGTCATTCTTGTCTTTTTTCACACTCTTGTGATTTTCGGAACCAGAATTCGGTGCTGTGAAAAAACAGAACACACGAGCCAAGGTAAAGAGCAATTATTTAACTCGATTCCAGTTCCAGTGCGCTTAAAACACACGTGATTTACGTGAAGATTTACGAATTAATCATACTGGCAGTGGGTGGGCCAAAGTGTTGGAAAATACGCCTCACGAAGGACGATCAAATTACGTAATGTAAATTCGGTTTGTTTTTTTTTTCTTTTCTTCTTGAAGATGTCTGAAGTCGCTACCAGAATCCCGAAGCCCGTGCTGCGCGGCCTGCACAATGCCACCATCAAGCGCAACCTGATCGTGTCGGGCGTCCTCTGCACCATTGCCGTCGTTGCGATGAAGGTGATGCACAACGACCCCAAGGTGCGGGACTACGCCGAGTTCTACAAGTGAGTGCAAAATGGTGGTGCGGGGATTGGTTGCGTGGGCCCGTCCGCTCCTGGTCTAAGTTAATGTGGTTACATTGTTTTTGCAGGACCTATGATGCAAACAAGGCGTTCCAGCGCATGAAGGATGCTGGTCTGCTGCAATCGGTCAAGGATTAGATACGGCTGCCGCAGCATACTTTATTTAGTAACAGAGAGAGAGAGAGAGAGAAACAAAGAGAGAGATATGTATGATTCCTTGGAGACAGTTTGCAGTTGATTGCAATCCAGTATCTGATGGTAATCGTGCGATAAAAATAAATTCCGGTTAAACCAAACGAATGAGTAAGGGTTTCCGCTCTCGTGTAAGTGTAACCGGGATAATGCTAGTTTGTGGTTGATTTATCATCATGTCATCATGGGTCAATCAGTTCAATCTCGTCTTCTCCACATCACTACGACTATCCATGCAATTAGGCAAAAGAATCCAGCACAGCCAAATTTGCTGGTGCGGTCTTTTATTAATTCAGTAACTGCTTCCCAGCATCGCAAGGGAGTGCTCTAGAATAAGTCGTATCCGACGAAAAACAGATGTAAGCTCTAGCAAGTTCTATCAAATATGCCCAACATTTTCTAGAACATCTCAATAGAGTGCCATACGTTTGTCTTTCGTGCCTGATTTAGGGTGTGCCTATACGATAGATACTAGAGCACACCCTAAATCGCGCCGGCCCCGTATGTACGATCCCAGACTACGTACTGTTGCAAATCGTCCTGTGATACGCTGGCCTTCACCTTTGTCAAAGCTAATCGGAAATCCTCGTAACATATCGGTCGAACCTGATCCTTCGCAATGTCACCCAACTGATCGAACGGGATGGAGCGAATTGGGCCCATGGAAGCTTCGTGGCACAACACTTTCATGTCCGCACCCGAAAAACCTTCCGTAAGATCGCCAATGCGTGCAATTTCATCCGTTTCCAGGCTGTTGCGTTCTCGGTCCAGCAGACGATTAAGAATTTGAATACGGGCCGACCGTTCCGGCAGTGGAATGTACAGTCTCTTCACCAGCCGACGGCGTGCTGCTTCGTCCAGCTCCTGCGGTCGGTTCGTTGCACCAACAATAAGAATTCGCTCGTCTTCCGCCGTTGCTGCTCCGTCCAGTTGTACCAAAAATTCCGTCTTCAAGCGGCGCGAGCTTTCATGTTCGGTGTCCGACCGTTGGCAGAGTAGGGAATCGATCTCATCGATGAAGACGACCGCCGGTTGATGAACAGCTGCCACCGCAAACAAGGCCCGCACCATCTTCTCCCCATCGCCAATCCATTTCGAGGTAAGCGAAGAGGCACTGATGCTAAAGAATGTGGATTTCGACTGCGACGCTATACATTTACCAATAAGCGTTTTGCCCGTACCGGGTGGTCCAAAGAGCAGTATACCACGCGGTGGTTTGCGCAAACCGGTAAAAATATCTGGCCGCAGAATTGGCCACACAACCGCCTCCTTGATGATGGTTTTTGCGTACTCCAAGCCGGCAATATCATCCCAGGAAAGTGGTTGAAACCGGTCCATGATCTCGCTGCGAATCAATTCCACCATTTTTGGGTCAATGTTTCTCAACCGCTCATCGATCTCATCCTCCTGGCTGTCCTCGTTGCTGCTGTTATCGTTGCTATACCCGCGGTACTGTCCTGACCGACCATCATCCGAACCATTGTGAGGCGCTCCAGTGGAGCGATCCTCATTGTCAGACCGCACTGGACAGACGAACTTACTGCCAAGCATTCGCCGCCCTCCGAGCGTTTTGCGACCGTACGCAAATAGTGGCGCCTTGCCAGGCGGATTCGTGGTTCCGTATTTCTGTAAAATCGCGACAAAGAGAAATATGTTACCAATAAGCATTCGTCAAGCAACGCTCTACACACTTCACCTTCATGTTTTGTATGTGCAGTTCGTCTTTTGCCGTTCGGAAAGCACCACCACTACAACCTTCATGGTTAACAGATTTAGGCTCCTGATGATCTGGTACTGGTACGGCAGGTGGCGGTTTCGATGCCGGCTTGGTAACAGGAAGTTTAGGAGTGAATGCCGGATTGCCACCGTTTGCAAATACACGGCGTGAAATGTCCTCAATGACGGTATAACTGGTTGCAGCAGCAGTAGCAGCCGATTGTTGTTTCGTTTCGCGATTATCAACGCGATTATCAATTCGCTGTTGGTGCTGCTCTTCGCATTGTTTCGATTTGTGCAGGATGCTCGCAAGTTTGGTTGGGGAAAGTTCGTCCTCACAACAGTTCTCGTACGATCCGTAACAGGCACAGTCCTTGCTTGGCAAATATGAGACCGGATCATCCAACGCCGTATCGGTGATTTCAAAGTCATCGTCAGCCACCTCCGACGGCTGAGTGTTAAGCAGCTCCAGCACATCGTCACAGTAGTTGTTAACGCCGTCGGGATTGGTCATTAAATCTTGGTACTTGTGCAAGCCTTCGCTCAGCAGCTGTGCTGATAGTCTTTCATCTTCTCTGGAAGCAAACAGTAGGTATTAAACTTGAAACATAAATTTGATAAGCCGTGCGTATGTGCTTTTGCTCCATACATTTGCAGCGATTCCGTATGGAGCAGATAGTTCAAATTTCGCACATCGTTTACTGCTTGGTTCGGGTCTTTGTGGGATGAAGTTTCTTTCAATCTACGCAAACAGAGGTATATCTCCTCAACGTTTCCAATAGAGTCTTCCATTTTACGAGCAGAACTCTTTGTTGATCAACGGAAGGATCTCTCAAAACATTCACGCGCGCGCCGATTTTGTGCTTCTTTTTGAGGCACTATGGAACGTCCACTGTACATGCGCGATTTATACATAATATAGCATTGCTGAACATACAAGAGGGCTTAAAAGCATATTCAGCACCGCTGTTAGGTAAATTCAAAAGTAAAAATGATCAAAAACAATCTAGATTGATTTAAATGTAAAAACGTTGTAAACATAAGGCAATTTACGAATATGATAATAATTAAAAATAATAGATAGATTCCTATGAGAAAGTGCCGTTGTGCTATTCGATGCGTAGAACACATTAAATGTCAAAATGACAACACATTTTGCAACGTTGGAAAATAGAAATTTATAATCTGTTATACAAACAGTTTTTAAACAAATTTTCTCTTTACAATGCTCAAATGAATGACATAAGCATACTGAAAAAAGTTGATATATTTTTTAAAATGATGAAACACTTTATAACCCGCTGAAAATGATGAAAATCAGTATAAATAATGTATCCGAATCGTTCGAACATCAGGGCGTCCATACAGCAAATGTGCTGCATGGGCGGCCATCCGTTTCGCCCGTCGTGTCGTGAATTTTGCTTCACCGTTCAAACGCTCTCGCTTACGCATACGCTTTTCGGCACATTCTCTCGCTCTAACATTCGCCACTGAAATGGAAGAGAAAGAAAATGGGAAAAAATGCAAATGGCGGTCGTTGTTATTGTTCGATTGTAACAAACGTACTGAATTTTCGCTAAATGCAGACTTTCCACGTACAGTGCAGCCCGTAAACTAGTAAACTATGTTTATTTGGCATCTGGCGATCGTGTTTTCGTTATTGTTTGGCGGCAACTGAGCGTGTAAAGTGGATATTTGTCGTCGCAAAAAGTGTGTCACCCTCGGCTTCTCGGCTGAGCAAGGCTCAAATGGGTAAGAAAGAGTGTGTGTGTGGTACACCCAGGCGTACGAGACCAGTACCGTCGGGGGGTCGCGTTGCCGTTCCGAAAATGCTCCGGGGGTCGTTTTTTTTTCGATGCAGTGGGTTTCCATTTCGCGTGTGTGTGCCAGCAGCCAGTCAGGAAAGTCGTGAAGAATTGGCCACTTTTTCCACAGCGAATGCTTGCACGCATGCATGTGTATGTGTGCGTTAGTGCGTGTATGTGTGTGTGTGTGTTTGAAGATCCCCGTCGGGAAGGAAAGCGGGATAACTTCCGTCCCCGTTTAGTGTTCAAGGGGGTGTCCACTTTTGATGTCCCCTCCGTGCGGGGAAATAGGTGATGGGAGGTAATGGTGATATGTCCTGATGTGTTAAATATGATTCGAAGCTTGTAGGCCGCTATACTAGAGTGCATTATACGATGAAACAGTTGTGTGTGAGTTACTTTTGATCACGTTAGTGGTAGTGATAGTGGTAATGCTGGTGGTGTTGGTAGCGGTAGTATGTGGTTTTTCTGCTGGTGAAGAAAAGAAGAAACTTGAATCGAACGATTCACGTCAATGTTGGCCCACAAGCTCACAGTTCCTCCCATTATGGGCTGCGTTTGTGAAACAAATAATTTTCGCCCTTTCGCCTGGAACTAGGCAATCGGGATAGTATGCACCACACTTCCCGGGGGTCATATTTTGTTCAGCGCACCCAAAACCGTTCCAAACGGAAACCCCCTCACGAGAGCGCCATGGAATTATGGGTTGCAAAAGGAAAAAGAGAACGAAGAAATGCTGGAGTTCTTTTTGGTGTTTCGTGTCGTGACTGTCTCGCTCTGTCGGTCATTCCCGCGAGGGCTCTACCCGTCTCTGTCACACCGTTGGGTGAAAAGGTTGCTTGAGCGAGTGTGTGTGTGGGTTTGTGCACTGGAGCTTCCTGTTGGTGTGCTCGCGTTGTGCATGCGTGTGTGTTTTGTTGATTCGATTGGCAGTGTGTGTGTGTTGGTTACGAGCACGTATGTGTGTAATTGCTATCCTTCTTGACGGCGACCGATGTTTATGGTGTACACGTACAAGAGACGTATGAGAACGCGCGCGCGCGTGTTTGTGTATGTGTGTGTGTGTGGGTTGTTGGCAGAGTTGGTCGGATTGGGATGCGTGTGTGTGGTGTGGAGATGCGGTTCTGGTCATACAAATTTACCCACATTGCTATAGTGTCGTGCGTGCTTGCCCTTTGCGTGCGTGTCGCGTGAAAAGTAAACGGGACGAGAAACAACGTTGTCAAACAATGCAAAGCTAACCTCTGAACGATTTGGTAGGTGAAAATCTAACCCTGAGGTGTGTGAATCTCGGACAATGGGCATGCAGAAAGTGTATTTTCACAATCAAAGCAAACAGTGCGCGTGTACGCAATACGATCCCGTGTGAGCATCAGCTTCATGTGTAAAGCATACGAGTTAAGAGCTTCCACACATGTGGATAGATGCGAGTGTGTACGAGTGTGTGTATGTGCGTGCGGGTGTAGTGCGTAAGCGGCTGCTAGAGGGAGTAAGAAGTCGTTCTTCACAAGCGTTTGCTGGCTGTGTTTCGTAGGTCGACAAGCGCACCAAACACATACAATCCAAGATACTCCTACATACACTAGCCCAAAGAATCGGTTCGTCGGCTGCTGCTGTTGACGGCGGTACGCTCAAAACATACGTTAGTGTTCCAGTCGTAAGGAAAATTCTGCCTAACACATCGCCAACATCGTATCATAAAAAGCGTGAAAATGTGTTTGCTAGTAGCAACAACGGAGTATGCGTTGGCCTCGGGCACGTCGATAGGTTGAACACGAGTTTTCCAACGCATTTTTTGCTGCATAATAATCAGTTGTCAGTATGTGTGCGTGTGTAAAAATGAGAGCGTACAACAGCTTGCGTGTTGTGTTGTATGTGGTTTAGGCGTGTATGAAGAAGTACACCTCCTCTTCACCTAAAATGTGTGGAAAATGCTTTCATCTCAGTTCAGGAACGTTTTAGTGCAGAGTGTATCGTTTTTTCGCCGATCTGTGGGCCTGCGAGATGGGATGAGATCCGACGAGAATGTAATGAAGATAATTTAATATAAAAAGTCCCGTTTCCGGGAAACTCTACAAGCCCCTGCGTGAAATAACTTGAAAAACAGGAAATCTCCCAGCGCACTGATTATGGAGCGGTTTTGCACCGTTGTGTGAAGAACGTGTGGTACAGGGGCGTGTGTACGTTCGTGTGCGTGTGTTGAAGCGTTGCGGAGGTGTGTATGTGTGTGTGTGCGTGTGGGTATGCATGTGTATACGACGAGGTCGCAAGGGAGAAAGAGAGGCGTGCGGTAATTTCGATTGAATGCAAGAGATAGAAAGAAAAAGAGAGAGTCGCAGTATAAGTGCGTGTTGATGATGTGTGTATCAGAAAGAGCGAGAGCGAAAGAGCGCGCAGATTTGTTGGCCTTCGGTTTCGCAGCAGGTTGAGCATAGCGCTTGCTTGCATGTGTGTGCGTACATGCGTGAGTGTGTGTGAGAGAGAGTGCGTGTATATAGTGTAGAGATGCATCGTCCGTCTCAGTCGCTCCATCGAAGCAGGAATTCGTTCTCCTTTCTTGTCACAGTTTAAAATCAAAATGGCTGCTGCTGCTGCTCACATTTTGGCCAGGGGCCCTGAGTTTGTTGGTTGCTTGTTCATACTGCTGAGCGAAATGCGCGATGTTATTGGAAAAAGAGGACGTACATCTATTTTGTAATAAATATTAAAGCGCCAGCAATGTGTAAAAACCATGGCACTGCGCTGTTGTATGTAGCGATTCATGATACTAGGTTACATAATTATGATGCCGACGGAAGGTCCCCCGAAATGAAACAGATTTGACAGGAGCTTTTGAATTGACAGGGTCCACGAAGTTCAGGTTTCACTGTCGGGTTAGTTAAATACAATAACCTAACAAAAAACAGCTATTTATTTGGATAGAAACCTCGTGAAACTGTCCAACGAGTTGCCAACAATCATCATCATCCTTTGCGCTTTGCCTTGTCTTTTTAGAAGCTCTAGCGTCTCTTTCTCTCGCACACATACATGCCTCACAACTACACAGACCAATAATTGGTCAGTGTATTTCTTAGCTTGTTTTGTTGAGGTTTGGAGGATGTGTGTGCATGTGTTGGTGGTGTGTATTGCGAACACCCCCTCGACAGGAAACCCGACATTGTGCACCAACACAACATTAACGCAGCTAATATTTTCTCGGCTGAACGATGTCGAGTGTGACCCATGGCCAAGGAGCTAAACGATATGTGTCGATATCGTAGGAGCGCCATCAAGGCAGCCAAGAGGGCTTGTTACAATACCACACTACTACAACCATCCTCACACAGGAGGGCAACAAACAAGATCCCTCTTTTGGAGGACCGGTTTTTTACACGCGAATTGGCCTACGTGCCACAGCGGTTGCTTTGATAGTGTATATGATTAATAACCTTTTTTTATATTATACATTCGAGACCGGATGGTAAAGTATGCTAAAGTACGACGGTAGTTCCCGCCTTTACGTGAGGGAGATTGCAACATAACGGTTGAATCTGTGTGCGCGCACGCCTATCTTTTTTGATAAGAGAGCAGTATAAGTGGCCCGAGAGCAGGAAGGCACGATAGATGCAGGCAGTATGAGCGAGTGAAATGACTATGTGTGAGCATTTCCTAAACACGCGCGTGTAATTGAATCCCGTTTGTTGGTATGGCGATAGAAAGAAGAAGAAGCCTCGTAATTACGATTTGTTTACGATCAATTGTATCAGTGGTTGATTATGTATTTACACCGGCTCCATATCCTTGGAGGTGTTGGTTAAATCCGAGATCAACGCTGCGACATATCCTAAATGTTTCAAACCAATGGATGATAATGATCGGAGCGGAACGGGAAGCTGTGTCTTGGCGTCCTGGCCGTTCTGGAATGCATCTAGCATTGAATGCTGATAAACAATCAATGGCGCAACAGGTTGCGCCGGAGCTCTGTTCTCCAATCCCTGACCCAATGATGACGTGACAGATTTATGAGCGAATGAGTAAACAGCAAATGTGCGTATGTGTCGTGTTTTGGGTGAAGATTTCTCTTCATCCAGGGGCTCCACATTGCGCCAATTGTATATTCGTTCACGCCATGAATGGATGAGGGTTGTGGTACGAAAAAAAGGGAGACGCAGAGTGTATCAAAAGTTCACGTAATGTCACAGGTCCCCAGGGGTCGGGAAGAATTTTCGGATTTGAATAATCAAGGCCCCTGCGTCTTGCGTTTTGGCGTATCGCGTTCCGAATGCGATAGCCGCTATATACTTCTCGCTCCCACTCAAATACATACACACAAGCACATGGTCAAACATATCCTCCCGGTAGTTTTGGTAAAGTTTTTTGTTATGATGGTCAAGTTAAGAAATTGCTATGCTACTCTTTCATCGTTCGGGTCCATGGCTTGGGCCCTTGTTAAGCGAACAAACGATGGTTATTTGAAAAGTTACGTTCTTACCATTACTACAGAATGGCGGCCGATAGTGACGGTGATCAACAGAAACGGACAAACAGTAGTAGCAAGCGTAGAAATGCCGGTAACGAAGGAAGCCGAAGCAGAGGCTGCACCAACAGCAGCAGCAACAGCAGCAGCAACAGCAGCAGCAACAGCAGCAATAGTGTCAGTGAAATTCAAAGCAATGACAGCACTTTAAAGGCGGTTGTCATATGCGAAGGGAACCTGCACGATCCAGACTTTCCGGCACGACTCGAAAGCCTGGTAGAAAGTCTCACAACGCTGGTGGAGGAAAAACAGCCGGACGAGGGTGGAAAGGAAAAGTCCGATTCCGGGAAGCTTACGGTCGATAAGGTATGTGTTCGGTGGGGATACTACGGAGAGAAATGATTCCAAATTCCAAATTGAAAATCCATGAAAATCCAAATTTTAATTGCCTTTCACTATGACATACTGCGTTTCACTTCTAGGTGGAACCATGGAACAGTGTGCGAGTTACCCTCTCAATACCGAAGGAAGCGGCGGTACGACTGCGAAGGCTCGCAGCCGAAGGAAACAGTGCACTACGGGCCCTAGGCATTCTGTCGGTGCAGCTGGAAGGAGAGACGGTTCTATCGTTGCGGTTAGCCGGGCAGCAGGAAATTGTTTTGCGGACTGGTCAGTATTTGCGTTGTTTCGAGCGATACAAACACTCGCATCTGTTGAAAGGAAACACAGGTAGCTAAATGTGATTTACGGTTTCATTTTGCAGATAACTCTGCGGTTGATGGAGCGGTTGCAGGAAACAGCACTGGCGGTTTGGGTGAGCTGGCTCGGGTTTTGTCCCAGCAGCAACAGCAACCCCAGCCAAATTCGTCGGGTGTCGTCTTGCAAGGGCATTCCCAGGGTGTCTACGCTCAGCCAATGATTCCGGCGCAACAGCAGCAGCAGCAACAGCACCTGCTACACATGCAACAACAGCACCAACTACAGCTGCAACAGCAACAGCTACTGCACGGCACTGCTGCTGTTGATGGTTTGCCCGGTCCCAGTACCTCTAAAGTCGTCCATCCAAACCTTCCGAAGCCTCTTAGCAATGGTCCATTGCCGATGGACACCGTGGGCGCTAGTGGAGGCGGGAGCGGAATATTCAAATCGCCAAACACTATCTGCCCGATGGACGGCAAGGTTCCAGCCCATGTGCCAAATGTGGTCGACGCCTGCGAATATCCGTTCGAAAGCATGACACAAGCAAGGGTAATACAGCGGCGCGAAAATACGCTCGGATTAAACAGCAGCGGTGGGGCGGTAACGGTTGGTCCGTCCATTGCCCCGGTGTCCGGTGTCGGCATAGGAGCAGTGAAACAACCATCGAATGGTTCGTTTGTACCACCGGTAGGCACTGGTGCAGTTCCACCACCGCCGCCATATCAATCCGCCGTCGGCACTGGAAGCGTTGTAGCGAAGGAGAACCTGGCAGCTGCTGCTCCGGCTGCGGTCGTCGGAACCACGATGCCCATTCCGGTGGGCACGGCAAGCGCGGGCAACAATGTGGCCATGTCCAGTCCATTGCTGGTGAATTTGCTACAAAATGAAAACAGCCAGCAGCAAACCGGTCCATCCCAGCAGCAGCAGCAACAGCAGCAGCAGCAGCAACAGCAGCAGCAGCAGCAGCAGCAGCAGCAGCAGCAGCAGCAGCAGCAGCAGCAGCAGCAGCAGCAGCAATTGCAGCAGCAGCAATTGCAGCTGCAGCAACAGCAACAGCAGCAGCTGATGCGCAGTGTAGGACAGCCGATTTTGAAGCAGGAACTGCTGATTGCCAGTGGTACTGGGGGTGGAGGTATGGTGAAGAGCGGGGTCATTCCAAACATCCCACCGTCGGCGACGATGTTGTCGCAGCAAGCTGTCGGCGGCGGTAGTCCGATAGTGCCGAGTGACAATGATACAAGTGTGCACGGTGTCGTGATGGGAGGTGGAGCGCTCAAGAGTGGTAGCACGGTGAACCATCAAGTAGTGAGTGTAAATCAGCAGCAGCAGCAACAACATCTAGTGCATCATCCAGTGATTGGCGGGGCATCCACGATGGGCGCACCCATGGTTTCGGCTAGGGCCGCTACAGTTTCGGTCGTTGCTCACCAGCAACAGCAGCAGCTGACGTTAGTGAACAGTGGCAGTCCTTTGCGTGGGGCTGCGCCCACAACAGTGCCAGGTGTGTCTGGCGTAATGCTCAGTGCTAGTAGTGTGAATAGAAGTAACAATATGACTGCGATGACAGCAGCAGTGACCACAGGTGCTGTGTCATCAGCAACCAATAGTAATGACAGTAACAGTAACAATCAGAGTGTGTTGAACGTGTCGCCTTCTTCTCTAGTAACTCCACCATTGTCAGTGCCTTCAAATAGCAACAGCAGTAGTAGCAGCAACACCACCTCCACCATGAACACCATTAAGATGCAAAGATATAGCCTCGTGGCGGGTCCATCGACGAGCGGTGGACCTGTGGCGGTGGGGATTGGCCCGGCCGTGAGAGCTCCACAGCAGCAGCAGCAGCAGCAGCAGCAGCAGCAACATCAACAACTCGCGATACCCAGTGGAGGTGGCGGTGGCAATGTTATGCTAGCCGCTAACAATCGAGCACCTGTGATGGGACCACAGTCGTCGCATGGTCATGCTCAGGGAATGCGGCCACCCCCGTCTCCAACAGCGTTCCAGCTGCAGGACCAAATGCAAATGCAGCAGCCACAACATTCCCAGCAGCAACTGAACCGTTTTCCAGTTCAGCAGCAGCAACAGCAACAGCTACCTTTTCGACAGCCAAATCCAATGCCACTATCGCATCAACAGCAACAGCAACAGGGACTGCAATCAGTCGGTTATACTCAACGGTGGCCAACGCTACCAATGGATTCGGCCACCAAGTCAGGCTACCAGGAGTTTGCACGCTTTCAGATGCAGTACAATCTCAGTCAACAACAATTGAACAAGCCCACAGCGGCGTTGGGACCACCGCAACAACAACAACAATCCCATTCGCTGGACGGCGTTTCACCAAGCGTTGCCACGTCCCCAAGCGTTGGTGCCGATTCGCTCGAGCTAGGCAATTGTCTGGTTGATCTGCCCGATCTGGCAAAGAACGACCTGGATTCGTTGCTACCGAGCGATCTGGACAGTGCATTTCTCGACACTAAGCTGGACGATCTAGACGATCTGGATCTGATGGATCAGCAGCAGCATCACCACACGCTGCTTGGTCCAGCGTCGTTGCAACAGCCGGCTGATATTTCGACTGTCCCGGGTACACTGCTTGGTGGTGCGTCCGTGAATCAGGCGGTGGCTACTGGACTTTCCGGGCTGCCGATGGGCGCTCCCGGCGGTGGTGGAACGACGTTGAGCGATGCGCAACTGCGCGAGCGCCGATGGAAGGCACAGCTTCTGATCAACCCGCTAACAGGCGAGCTGGAAGAAACGCAAGTGGAAGAGGGTACTGAAGAATCGGAAAACGGTGGCAAAGCAGGTGGAAGGCAGAGCAGCAAGATGGGCGCGGTTCGTGGAAACGATTTCCCCCCCGAGATCCCTAACTCACTCTATTCGGACGACGACACTACGGGCAGCGTTGGTGGGCTTTCCTCGTCGCGGCTATTTTCGGATGCCAGCGATTCGGAACGTCCGTCGCCTTCTACAGCTGGTTTAGTAGCGATGGATGCTGGAAGCTTAGCACCGGGCAGTAACGCCAACATGGGCAATGCTGTGTATGGTGGTGCTCCCATTGTCCCTTCAACATCCGTTGCTACCGGAAGTGGTATTGGTAGCAATGTGACCAGTTCCGCCAATGTCGCTGTACCGCAGATGGTGGTAAGCACAGGCAAACCGGTGAAGCATAAAAAGGAACGCGCGAAACCTGTAAAGGCCAAGGACAAGCTGAAGTCTCCGGTAGCAGCCAAGGACAAGCCCAAGGAAAAAACGAAAGCATCGCTTAAGACGGTTGTCAAGCAAAAGGCGAAAGTTCTATCCACCTCAGTGCTGTTAGTAGACGCAGCTGGGTCAGGTGATTCGCCGAGTAAAAACGGCACGGAACTCAAGTTGCGGCTGAAGCTTGAAAAACCAGATTCCATTGGCGTACGCGAAAGCGGCCTTGGCTCCCGTTCCGGTGGAATAAGCGCTCTACCGCCATCATTAACGGTTGCATCGACCGGAAGTATGCCTGCTGCGTCGGCAAACGCAAGCGTGGACAGGTTAACGGTAGACAGCGATGGCACAGCGTTGCTGACGTCGCTGCAGTTAAATCCTGCTTCCCAATCTCAGCAATTCATCGCTGCAACGTCGGTCCCCTCGGCAGTCACCAACGCCATGGGGAGTATCAGCGGTGGCAGCAGCTTTGTCTCTGTCCCGGCCCCGCTGGTTGCCAATGCGGCGGGAAACAGCGGAAATACCGGTAGCACAAACAGTATCGGCACTGCTGTGCAGACTTCATCTCCAGCAGGCGAGGAGTTGCGAGTGCCTCCGTTGCACATTAGCTTACGGGGTAAGAATTCCGTGGTGATCAAGAACTCCCGCAAAGATCGTAAGAAAAGCCAGAGCGGTGGCGAAGATGACAGCAGTGACGGTGGTGGTGTTGCGAAACGATCCACCTTCAGCAAACGTAACTCCATTGACCTCAACGCACCAATCTCGAGCATGGTGGCCGTAACGGCAGGCCCAACAGTATCATTATCCCCACCTGCTTATCAAAACCACACTGCTGGATCGTCCAAAATGACTGTCTCCGATGTGCAATCGAGCACCGACCAGACAAGCGAGGCACAATTAGGCTCGCAGAAGCGAGCCGCATCAGATGCAGGGCATAGCAATGCGACTGCTACTGGAGGCAGCAGCGGCAGCACATCCTCTGCCGGACACAGTCCGAACGGATACGTCTGTCCGGAGAAGAAGCGAAGACTCAGTAACGGTGGCAGCAGCATAAGTCTAACCGCGAGTGGTGGTACCATTGCGGCGAGCACTGTATCGACTGTATCCGGCACGAGTATAGACAACACCGCCAGCAGCAACAGCAGCAGCAGCGGTGCAGAAACAGCGTCCACGCCAACAACCGTAACTACCAGTGTGCAGGAAATTAATGACATCTACGAGTCGATCGTTACAACCAGTGAGAGCGTACCGATTGGTTCGACCAACGTCGGCACAGTACCTCCGACAAACTTGCTCCAATCGGCTACAAAAAACTCCAAGAGCTCCGGTGCGAATAATGCTAACAGCAATGGCAGCAACAACATAAACAATAACAATATCAATATTAACAATAATGGTGGCAGTTACGGTAAGACTCAAAAAAATCTCGTCAAAGCTTCGGTAGATGGGGTTGCTGTGGGTGCGGCCACTGCGCCTCAGTCGCAACCGGCTACCGTGGATGCCCTGTCGTCGGCTGCGGAAGACTGTAAGAAAGGAGATAGTGCAGCTGTAACGTTAGCTTCATCACCTTCATCCTCAGCGGAAACGGCGTCCGTCAATCCAGGCAGCACTACAGCCGAACGCAACAATATCATCACTACCACCATCATCACCACAACGGCCACCAATACAACCACCACCACAACATCTACCTCAAGTGAGAAATCCTCCACTGTTTTGGAAAGTCATCCTTCAGGGCAGCAACATTGCGGAGAAGAAGAATCGCCACAGCAAAATACGCTAAATAAAATTAACACCAGCATTGTACATCACGATCATCAGCATCACCATCATCATTCGGATCAGGAGCATCATAGTAAAAACCGACCACCGGAGCAGTTGCTGGTAGACGTACCGTTGGAGGACAGTGGAAAGAATAGCAAACAGCAGGACAGCAGCACTGCGGATGGTGCCATTGCCGATGTGCTCCCATTGGACGCCCCACCACCGACTGCTGCAGAGAAGGGTACGAATCCGTCGTCTACGTCCAGTTCGCCCCATTCTCCTGGCACGGCAAACGCTGTGTGCACTACCGCTGGTAGTGCCAGCTCGACGGGAACGATGGCAACTGCAGCGACGGTAGCGGCGGGCGTTGTATTGGGTGTAAATCATCATTTGCTTGGCCATACGAATGTCCGGGGCTCACCAGGATCTCAGGCACAGGGTGAGGATAGTGGCATTGAATCGATGGATGCACTGTCGGAGAAAAGTCCCCATCAGCTGTCATCGCATAGCCCGCAGGGCTCGCATAGCAGCAGTGGCACAGGCAGTAACGTGATGAACAGCAGTAGCAGTACAAACAGTAATAGCAGCACGCTAGATGGAAAGCAAATGCCTTCCGTTGATAGTCCACAGTGTGATGAAAAAATGCTTGAAGGAAACGGTGCGGATGTTGTTGCCGTGCGGTCAGAGAAAAGCGGTTCACCTAAGGACGGAAAAGAGCTGGCCACTACACCATTGTTGGATGGCAGTATGGAGCACTACAACGATATTGAGGCGGCGTTGGCAAAGATGGAGGGATTAAATGACCTCGCGGTCGCGATTAGCTGCAGTGGTGCCGATGCGAAGCTAAATGGCGATCATTCTATACTGCTAAAGCCGGGAGATTTGCTCGATCACAATCATCACGAAACTCTGGAGAGCATGGATCAGACGAATCTGAGAAAAATTCTTGACATAGACGTCGAAGATGATAGAAAGCAGCAGAGTATTATTGACCCTGAAAGTCTATTGAACGATGTCACCCACTTGAACACCAATCAGTCATCGGAGGAAAAACAGGGCATTAAGTTGACGAAAGATGACGATACAAAGATACAGAACCACCACCAGCATCAGCAACAACAGCAGTTACTTTCCGATACTACGATGATTAAGAAAAAATCCGTTGCAGAAAAACGTGATGCCATCGGGAGCAGCAAGACTAAAACATCTGTAAAAGCGGCAGGCGTTGCTGGCAGAGAAAAGCCGCAGCAGCAGCAGCAATCACAACAGTCCCAGCAGTCTCAGCAGCACTTGTCTCCATCTGAATCCATCGAAACGGACGGCAAACTACTCGCTAAGCACATTGTTGGCAACAACAATCTTCCGGAAGAGGAACACAAAATGTCACCGGTCACCACAAATGCAACTCTCGATGCGAAAGTGTCCAGCGATGTTGACGGAAGCATCTCTGCAACACAGAAAAGTGTCGATGAATGCGGCAACAATAGTAAAAATATCCCTAGTGTGAAAAGCGAATGTGATAGTAAGGTAATAATGTTAGTGGACGATAAAAAACCCTTAGTTAAGTCTGATCCCGACGAGGCTATCGTTAGTAGTGTAAAGAAGAGTTTAAGAAAATCTTCTGACGAACGGCAGTCAGTTACCGTTGTCGCCACGGCTACCACACCGGCTGTTTGTACTGCTGCTGCTGCTGCTGATGCTGTTGCTGTTGCGCCAGTAACCGCCGAGACCACCACCACCGTTACTGAGAAGCTTGAATCATCGTCATCATCATCATCATCTCCGACGCCTACAGCTGCGCAGCCATCTGCCACGGCGAGTCCGGTCGAAATGAAAGCGGATCCAAAAAGTCCTGATTCGGCTGATCCGCACATCGATCTGAAACCGCGTCATGAGCAACCACCGCTGTACAGTTATTCCAGTGAAAAAGCGCGTGAAAGACGTACGGCCGCTGCAGCTAGTGATGGGATTCAGTCTTCAGCTAATGGGAGCGCTCGGAGTGATGCAAGATCTCGTAGAAACTCGTCCGTGACATCGTTACCTGCCGAGGGTAGTGAGACCAATCCATCGGTTGATTCTGAGAACGAGTCGCCTAGTAGAACACCAGCGAGTAAAAAGTCACCATCGGCAAACAGCACTGGCATGGAAGACGATAATACCACTATTGGAGGGAGTAGCACACGCACTTCGAAAGCAAGCGAACAATCGGGAGCTTCGAGCAAAAGTGCCGCCGATGGTCATTCGACATCCGAACAGCAACAGGGTAAGGAGATGCTAACTCAGCTCTCCATTGAAATCCCATCGAACTCGGATAGTGGAGAACATCGGATTCGGACTCGCGCATCCAGCAAATTGGAGAGTCCGCTGGAGCTTCCACCACGCCAGAGTCCGTCAGCGGCAACCTCAGTGGGACATGATTCGCATGGTTCCTCTGCTGTTGCAGCCACTGGAGCAGGAGCCAGCAACGCCACCCACTCAGGGAGCAGTGCAATATCTGCGTCTAAAAATTGTAGCTCAGCAGGAACGGCTGGCGGTACTGCGAAGCAAAACGCTTCTGCTGCCACGTCCAACGCTGCCGGGGGCGGCAGTGTAGCCACAGCAGCCGGTGCCACTATTGGCAATGATCGGCCAAGCCCTAAATCGGCTGCAAATGCGATCCGACCGGCAGCCGCGAACAAACGGAAACGGCAAGGGTCGGAGAGCTCCAACCAGTCCGGTGTTAGCGATGATATTCCGACGCGTGCCAAGAAGTCCCGTAAAGCAACGACTGCTACCGACCCGGGCACGGCAGTCCATTCCGAAACGCCGAAGCCTGCGCTACGAAGATCGGCAGATAATACGCTCGCCAAGGGTCGCATGTCGAGAAAGGCGGCCAATGCGGCAGCCGCTGCCGCTGCCGCGGCAGCAGCCGCCGCTAGTACAGCACCAACGACGGTTACTATTGTTGCGGATTCCTCCGACAGCGATGAACCTTTGATCGAAATCGCGGGTAAAGCTCGAAATTCTAAACTAACCTCCAAACTCAGCTCAACTTCTACCACTAGCAATGCTACTACTTCTCCTACCATACAATCTTCTACTGCTACTTCTTCTATTACTACTTCTACTATCGATTCTACTACTGCTACCACGACCATCAATACTATTCGCAACAACAACCACACCAACAACAACACTTCGACTACAAATTCTACTTCATCTTCCTCAACCTCGTGTAAAATCCTAGCAGCAGCCGCAGCAGCCGCAGCAGCAACTGGTTCGGGAGATAAAGGTGCTCATTCCGCCGTTTCGTCCGGTGCCAGTGAAAGCACTATACCACCGTCATCCGCCTCGTTGCCGAAGGGGACTGCACCCACAACGAACCAGTCGACAGGTGGGGGTGGTGGTAGTGGCGAGAAAGAAAAATCACTTCGCAACCATCACAGTAAGAATGCGTCCGGTGTCAAGCAGCAGGGTGGAATTGCGCCACCGCCGTCTTCCACAGCATCGTCTCCTGAGTTGACCACGAGCACCATGACAGCTGCATCTTCCATCACACCCACCTCGAATGCCACTGGTAGCAATGGACCCACGCACAACGCCAATGCGAGTCCCGGCAGTGATAGTGCTGGCGGTGGTTGTGGTGGTACGCAAAAATCCGCCACAAACAGCATTGGTGGTGCACCCTCAACTCCTGCAACGGTGGGTACTTCTGCGGATGAGAAAATCAGTACACGACGCAGCGTACGCATGACGTCATCGACGCTTTCCACGGCGGCGATGAACAATAAGGCAAAGGCTGCGGCGAATGCTTTGCTTCAGCAGAATTCCACCGCTGCTACAACCAACAACATCGACAGTAACCATCACGGGAATAGTACCACTGTCAATAATAATGCCGTGGTGAACGATGTTGCTGGAGCTGGCGGTTTATCAGCTGCCGCGACCGGTCATGCGGACGGAGCCTCATCGGGTGGATTGAGTTCGGGCGGAGCCAATGGCAATCATAGCAGCAAAGTGGTAAATCATGTGAACCATCATCACGTGGGAACCGGTTTGAAGGGGTCCGGAACTTCGGGTGGGGTAGAGGCCATCGAAACCGGGACTGCGACAGAGCTGCGCCGTAAAACGAGAAGTGCAGGTATGACAGAAAGCAGCAATTGCGATACGAGTAGATTTGCTAAGATGAAAAACGTTTCTATTTCCTCCTCTCAACAGCTGGACTCGAAGTCACCGTGACTGAGGGACGTCGAAGAAGGATCTCCCGAGATAGCAAGTGACCAACAGTTTGCGCCTCAGCCGCTAGCGACGATGAGCAACGCTATCGGCATAGGCCAGAAGGTATTATTACCTGTGCCCGCTGCAACTGTGTTGATGATCATCATCGTAACGATTGTCTGACGAGTGTCCATTGCACGGCGGTCAACAATGTTGGGCCAGTTTCAACTGGAACTGTTGTGATGGAAGGTGAAAGTGCTGAAACTGAAGACGGGCAGCAGTACTTTGCTGAGCAGAATGAAGTGACGGTCGTGGAGTGTAACGATGTTGATCAGAGCGGCAGTGATGCAAGCTGGCACGTCGATGAATCTGTTGGCATGTTGCATAAAGAAGCTGAGGTGCAAAATCTACGCGACGTGGCGCGGAAAAGAGGCGTAAAAGCAGAGATGACAAAGCCAACCCCTAGCTGCGCCGCCGGTAAAGCGCTGTTGAATGGTGGAGATAATGCTTTGGCTGCGGGATCCGGCACTTTGACGTGTCGTAATGATGATACTGCTGGTACAGGTGACCAAGTACGATCAGCGGCGAAGGAAACCGGAGGCAACGCGGAGGACGAAGATTCGTACGCCAGTGAAATCATTCTCACGACTAACAGCGACTGCAGCCTAGACGAGTTTGTGTCGTCGGATGACGATAGTAACCTGGAAATATCTGTGGTAACTATTTCACTATACTGAATGTGTGGGTAAGGAAATGAAAGTGAAGGAGAATGCAAACGGGATACAGAACCTTTGTGTTTGCATGTAATTAGGGTAACAACGAATACCCTGTTTCTAAGGATTCCAGTGCTCTATGTTTTTTTGTGTAGTGTGATTCCGTAATTTTAATTCTTTGATTTTGAACCATTTTTAATTGTTTCCCCTTTGTGTATGAGTATTGCATTGTACTGTGTTTTGTACAATTCATTTTTTGAAAAAAGAAAAAAAGATATATTTATTTTTCCCCTTTTATGTGAACGCTTCAATCATATTGATGCTTTATTCGTTCTATTGCTGCGTTGTCTCGGATTGCGACATGCGATATGAGTTATCCGAGCGGATTGGAATTGTGATTTCGTTTTGTCAGAGTTTGATGATCGATATCTAGTAAAACCCGATGGAAAAACAACATTTGATGAAAGCACACCTTCAAAAACTCAAAACAAAAACAAAATACAACACAACTTTTGGCTTACCTAATAATGGCAGCAAGCATGCTTAATATAAGAGAGCTGCTGTTGGAAAAAAGTGTCTTATAAATAGCGTTAGGGATGTAAGAGTCATGATGATAAAACCAAACAAAAGGTTATTGCGCCTGAGGGTCCTTAAAATTTGCTAACCAAGAACCAAGTTAATGATACGAAAAACAAACATTAGGTACCACATAGAAAAACGAAGTTTTTTTTCGCATCTGGTTTGCTGTCGAAATCGGAGGATGGCGGGTTGGGGAAATGGTGAGGAAATTAAATATAGCAGAGAGCGATGAACATCGTTTACAAATGTGCAAGTGGCTGGAGTTAGATTGTGGCGGGGAAAAGTGTGGATCAGTATTGTACCTTCGCGTCATTGAGCGACGTCAACTTATACGCCATCGTTTACACTCAAAGCTCAAAACGGTTCGCTTACTTTTTAAATGTAAAAAACCTATTTTGCCTATTTTTTTCTATGTCTCATCTCTGAATGATACCAATTGCAAATGGCATTGGTAAAATCCGATCGTTTAAATTGCACCTCCAAGATGATCTGTCTTTGAACACTCGTATATTGATTTAGAATGGGAACCCTTACCTTTTGATCTCAAGGTGCGTTGAGCTAGGTTTTGTTTAGTAATACACGCGGATTTAAAATGGAACAAGCGAAACGGATACTACAGAATCACACAAACAAACAAACAAACAAACAAATAAATAAAAACACACACACACACATATTTTTTTTCTCTCCTTGCAAAACACACACGCTACACTGACGCGAGGGTGCGTAAGAATATAAGGCACTATTAATTTCTTACGCAAACGACTTTGCTTACTTGCTGCACGCATCCTATGTGGAAAGGAATCGCTCGAAAATGCTTGTCATTATGCTAATATGTGCAATAAAGAACCCCCGGATATCAAAGGCCAGGGGTATATAGAAGGAGATGATAGTAGTGATGTTGAGCATGCATTAAAATCTTTGCTAATCAACATGTGAGACTGTTTTTATTTGAGCGATTCTCGAATACAAATGATCATTTCTCGAGCTTTGAGAGTGCATGTGTAGTGGATAAAAAACGATGCTTTTGGTTTAAACAGGACAAGTCGATTTGTGTGTGTGTGTTTTTTCTTTCATCTCTGTTGCAATGCTGTTCTTTTAGAACAGATAAATCATCTTTCAGTAATTCGATACGGAAACTGGTTCAAAACAGGGGGAGCGTGGTGTTTCTACAACTGAAGTATAAGCTGGGCTCGATCTGTTAAACGGTCAGAATGAGATAGCATATGGTGGGACAGAGGCAACAAGTAGAACACATGTTAGAAAGCAAGATAATAATACACAAAAACAATTAAAAAAAACACAGACACGTACATATTCACATAAAAAAAACACTCAAAATATCGCTACAATAGCACACGTTAGCAGCAGACGCGTCAACACATTAATGCACGTTTAGTGCACACAGCAAGGGAGAAAGAGGGTAATGAGCGGATTAGAAAAAAAACACGATTATAGTTTAAAATAATTTATCCGTATTATGTTTAGTTGAATGTGCGCGGCGTCGGGGGAGTAATTGCGTTGAGCGCGTTTTGTGAACGAACCGCATTGGGTTTGGCCGGTGCGGCGGTGGTATGTAGTAAACAGAAGCGGATGGTAGAATTAGTTTGGGGAGGGAAATTGTCGATGCATCCAATCGTCAGGTCGGACAGTCAGTCAACTAGAGTGCGTTAGAAGTGTGATCAGAGATCGTTCTGAAGATGTATGGATGTATGACGATGACGATTTAGACAGTCGCGCGGTACAGTGAACAGGGGGTTAATATAAAACAAAACAAACAAGAGGAGGGAGATATTTGTAATAATGAGTGCAGGAATGCTGCAGAGCTTAAAATTTGATTGTGTATATATAGGTTTATTATCAAGTATAGGTGCACAGCAACAAGTAATATTGAGGGAAAAAGTAATCCGTTCTAAGGACGGTCACAGAGTTTTTCTCCATAGCCCTCCTTACTTTGTTTGTTTAGTAAACAATATGCACACAGAAGATCCATTTTCACACACTTTCTCTCTCTCTCTCTCTCTCTCTCACACACACACACACACACACACACACACACACACAGGGAGAGACGAATTCTTCATACTACACGTACTATAAAGTCATTCGTTCACTGATACGGTTAATAACTCACTACTCGACAGGATGAAGCTAACAGCAGCTAACGTGCTAGTGTTGTCGTATAAGCATTGGCGCTGGGTCGGAAACGAGTATATGGTGTACTGCCATTGCAGTGTAAACCCGGTTATATTGCACACAGAGAGAAAGCTACAGCACACATCATACCTATTCAGCTTCCGACGGTATTTGGCTCGTGGAAGAGGTAATCGATACGATAGGACGATAAGAGTAGGTTATTTGTGCGGTTAAATGTGCGTATCGATCATGCTCATGTTTGCTTGATCGTATACGAAGCACAGACACATTAGTTTGGTTTTACACGCTTCGGCATTCATGTTGTATTCGAAAGAATTGCTAGCATAGATTTGCGAACTAATCATACTGCATGTGCCAGCTGCCACAGTGCTACTAAAGAAACAAAGAATATCCGCTCCATTTTGTTGTACAATGTCAAACGACTTTATTCGCATCATCATCAACCCTCACGTATGGCGAATGGTAGTGTGCTCTCTATAGATCTTAGCGCTGATACATTTAGGGACATGATCAGCACGATCGGCGACGAAGGCTTCATGTTTCATTTTTCTTCCGACGGAAGCTGCTTGTTCGAACTCTTCCGAATGATAAAATTCATTAATTCTTGAAATAGGCCAAACTTAGCTAGCTAGCTGTGTGTGTGTGTGTGCGTGAGTTCCCAGATTTTCCCTTCCGAATTGTGCTTGAATGTGCAACAAAATTAGGCACAAAAGTTGTATTTCTCTGTGTATGGAAGAGAGCATACGCGTCGCTGCTGGTAGGAAAGGACCAAAAAGAATGAGAATACGGTGAAACAGAAAAAAACAGAGATAGATATAAGTAATCTGCAGATGAAAGGGCTCTTTAGTCAACGCGAGTTAAAAGAGGGCTAGACATTCTACAGTACACCTATAACCTTATCTTTCTGAGCAAGCAGACAACTATGTTCTGCCGGGATTTCCGTCTCCTCCTTCTTGTGACCATGGTTGATCACACTGTGTTGTTTGCGCTGGTTTTTTGTTGGAGTTTTATGTTGCTGTAATATATCGTTTTCATTGCCATATAAGTTGCGCGCACCATTCACTAGTGACACAACCTCTTGACGGGCGGACGGGAACGTACACAGAACCACGTTCTGCTGCCGGGTAACGGGTGTTATAGGAATGGGAAAACATTATGGGTCGATCACACATATGCAGAGGAATGTAAGTGCACTTCCACGGAAGCTCGCACATCCCGCTTTGCTGCAAGGACACAGAAGCTTATATTATGCGTAGCACAGATTATACAAACATTAACATTCACAAAAATACACCTCATAACACACACACACACACACACACACACACACACACACACACACACACACACACACACACACACACACACACACACACACACACACACACACACACACACAACATTCATACACCCACATACCACCCACCCCGAACGGAGAGTAGGAAAAGAATAAAATGTGTAGGACGCGTTCGTACGAGCATATTTATACATATGTATATGCAGAGCAATATACGGTATGTACGGTATGTGTATAGGTATATCTATATATATATATGTATATGAGATGCATAAGAAAACAAATGATATGCGAATGAAGTAGAAACAAGGGAAACAGACACCACTCTGTAAGTGGCGAATGGTAAAAAAAACATAAGCATTAAGCATTGTAAGTATGATAATAGACAACGGTACACACAAACACTTGCACCGTATAGTGCTAGCAGGAAAAAGAGCATCAATAAAAATGCATAAGTCCACTAAAAAACACCCGGATACGAACGCGCGCCCCCTTCATCCCCCATTCAGCAAAACACGTGAAAACCCCGTAAGGATAACAATTGTAATATTTGTAGATTTGTTTGTGAACAGGTTGATAATCTAAGCTCTATACATATAAATATTGTTGAATAGATATATCATACAATTGTGTTAAAAAAAAGAACAGAAAAGTTGTTTTATTTTAAAAAAGAAGTACACAAAACCTGGATAATAATGAATAAAATATAAATAAATGAATAATGAAACAAAATTGCGGCAGAATTACTTGTGCGTCAACACGGATTTCCGAAAGGTGCAGTATTTCCAACGTGTCTTTAAATTATCGAAGAGATTACGCAGCTCGCACGGTTTTCGCTGCACCGGCGGTTATAGTTTCTCATCTCTTCCGGGGACATCTGTAAAAATGGTTAACAGGATATGGACTACATATGCAAGTTATTGATTCGTTCAGTATAAAATGGTTTTAAGATTTAGAGAAAGAAAGACAGCGTTATGAAACTAAAAACAACCTTTGCTTCGTACCACGATTTTCTACAATAAAAAAATAACGTGCATTTCAAAGGCAGTTTTTTCTTGTTTGACATTCAGCAACAGGGTGCCTCCGGGCTGTCAGCTGTCAATTGATTTAAACCCCGTCGGCTCCCACTGTGTGAAATCTGCGATGCAAACAAAGCGAGAAAACGATTCGGAAAGAGTGGAAAAAGAGTGGAAATATCGATGATAGTACGCGTTTCGATAAAGTTGGTCAGCATTTACACAGCGAACGATGGTTCCGCTGTAGCACGGAACTAACGCATTGCCTACGATCCGTGTGGCGCTCGACCATTCGTGTGACTAAGTTTCCCCGTGAAAGGGCGAACACAACGACAACACAACGAGTGAGAGAAATTTGGATCGTGTATCAGGGGCACCAGCAGCAGCAAGTGCATTGAGGCTACGCGATATCGGTGGAGTGGTTTCCTCGTGAAAAAGTTTTCCAATCGTGCGAAACAAGAAAAGATGAGGTAAATCAAAGGGAGGGGGTCTCAGACAGAGGGGACAGAGGCCTTAGGCGAGTGTGTCGAGAAGCAGCCTACCTTGAGCGTAAGTGTGCAAGAATACTCGCGATAAGACCAGGCATCCAAACAAAGTGGACACACTGCCAGTGTGCATATAAATTTGGAAGCGTTGAAGCAAAACGGATGTTGCGTGGTAAACATATGGAATACACTAATAGATACGGATACGGTGCACCCAAACATGGTCCATCTTCCTAATTAAATTACCCATTTTACCCGGTGTAAGGTCATCGATCGGGAGGCTTGTTTGTCTCAATCGATTTTGACCAACAATGGAGTATGTTTCTCGATGGGGTATGGGTGAGGGTGGGTAAGCTAGCATCTGGGTGAAACTGTATCTTCGGAGCTAATTATGTGAACAGAGTAGGCCAGAAACCCACCAACGCAGAAAGTAAATGTGGAACGAAAGCTGCAATGTTGATAGCCAGTGTTGGAGAGAAAGAAGCACGCGCTCCATTGCTTAACGCAGCTTCTCGAGGGGATTTTTATTCGTCCCGGTATGGATATTAAGTGTTTCACTATGCTCCGGGGACCATGCTTTGGCACAAAGCAGAAAGAAAGTCGTAATCGTGTGTATTCATTTTGCACGAACGCTTTTTCGAAATGAAGTTTTGTCGAATCACTTGGCGTATAGCAGAACGCATGTGACGGTTTCGTATCGTACGATTGCTTGCTATGATAAAGCACGTTTTCAGGGGTCGGTGCCTAGCCCAATGCATTTCATTCATTTGACCTCGTATCATTACATATTTTCGCAGAAAATGTTTGACCGTCCGAGATGTCGCGACTGGTGTCCACTATCGACGCAGCAGCTACGGTTGCGCAGCCTAATGCAGATCTCCGGCCACAACATAACCGTACCGGAGCGTAACCTCAGCACCTCAACGCCAACAACGCCAGCTTGCGACACAGGCGCAGAGAGATTGAAATGTACCGTTTACTTTACGCTTCACCAGACGCCTCACTCCGCCCCGTTTTACACGAGCGAAAAGCTTGACCTGCACTGCAACGTACTGTGGGCGGAAATCGACTGTCCGGCAACGATCAAATCCTCCCTCCGGAGTGTGTGTGTGCGGGTGTGGGAACACACCGCCCGACCCGGCCAGCCTGCCCGAACGAAAGTGCCTCTCGAGAGCAGCGATGCCACCAGGAACGACGAAGAGGAGGCGACGCAACCAGCGAACGAGCAGACCGACCGGTTGCTGTTTGCATGGGGCGTATATTTTTCCGGTCTGGTACCGCTGGCGCGACGCAACGAAAAGCGGCTCCGCCCGAACACGCTCGTGTTTCAGCTGCACGGCGGTTACTTCACCTCGGCCGCCTGTATCCTCGAGCCGGAAGAACGACGACCGCCGGTAGTGAACTTGCCCGTAGAAGCGGGAGGCCCGACTGTACCAAAACCGAACGCATCCTCTGGCCAGGCGTCGCCTTTCTCGCCTTCCGCAACGATTCCAATCGTTGGAGCGGGTGTGGGTGCTCGACGTGGTGGTGGTGGTAGCCGCGGACATACCGCCGAGAACGTGTTACACTGTGATACTAGCAATAATTCTTCCCCGGTAACGATGTCCGGGGCTCCGCTCGGCTCCTACCAGACGCCTTCCTCTACGTCTCCGCACCAGTGGAACTTCTCAAACGGTGGTGGTGGCGCTCTGCTCGGTGTGGAAGGTCGCTTCGACAAGCTGTCCGTATCACCGGTGACTAGCAACGGGGGAAGCAGTGGTGGTGTACTTCCCCATGCCGTACGATCAACCAGCCCTTCGTCACCGCTCAGCTGGACGGAACCGTTCGAGACGAGCTTGAAGCTGCGCTACCTTGTTATGGAGTTCCTCCCGCCGGAGGTGCGCGCTAGCTACGACGTACCGCGGCTGCTGGCAATCCAGGAACGGCAGCGAAGGATCCGTTACGAGGCGGACAGCGTCAAAACGCTCATCGAGCGCATCTGCATGAAGAGTGCCTACTGTCTCAACTTGGAGCTGTTCGCGAGCAAGCATTTGGTGTACCGGACGGGAGCGAACCAACATCGGACGGGCGGGATGGGCAAGCAGCTGAGCCGGTTGCTGTACCAGGAGCGCGAACCAATCGATCCGATGGTGTTGCTTCGCGGCCAGGAGCTACGGCGGCACATCGAGCGGGCTCGGTTTCGCTGCCGGCTGCTGGAGCAGGAACGCGACCGGATGTGCGGTGGAATGCAGCAGCTGCGCAATCGGCTGAATGCGGCCTGTGATAGCAACATTGAGCGAGAGTCGGCACTGATGGAGCGCTATCGGACGTACGGGCGGGAGAAGGAGCAGCTGTACCAGCAGAAGATGGCTTACGCTAGCCAGAAGGACAGCGTGCGCGAGGTATGCGCAAAGATGCTAATGGTGCGCCATCAGTTGCTGAAGGGGCTGAACGAAATTTATTACATTAAATCGGTAAGTTTCGGGGTGGAGTGCGGTGAGGTGAGGTTCGATAATGCGCCGTTCTTTTACAATTGCAGACGAGTCAGGGCATCTACACCATTAACGATGTACCATTGCCGAATGCGGAATCGTACACGGACGCAACGCCGGCACTGGCCCTCAGCGTTGCTCTTGGCTTCGTTGCCCACGCTGTGATGATGTGTTCCTCGTTTTTAGATATTCCCTTACGGTGCGTATCGGTGTAGCGGTGCGCACATCACCACCACCACCAGCTGAAATTCAAATTGATCATGCATTCTCATCCTGTTGTAGAAATCCCATTAAGTATGACGGTTCCCGTTCGAAGATAGTGGACCAAATTAAGCTACTACCAACGATGGATCGAGAGTGAGTGTGATTTACGATGCAAATAGTACGCTTATTCGCTACTGAACATGTTTCTCTTCCCCCCATCTGCAGCTTTCCCCTGCACTGTCGCTCGGGACCAGCGCCGAACGCGCTGCTGTATGGGGTGTACCTGTTGAATCAGAACATTTCCCAGCTCAAGCATCAGCTCTCGCTGAGCCGGGGCGACCCGCGGGCCACGCTCGTTAATCTGCAGGACATTCTCACTATCCCCGGCATCGGCGGTCCGCTGCAGAAGCGTGATCTTGAGGAAGCGTTCCAAATGCTACCCTCGTCCGTGTTCGGGGCGTCATCGCCCGGGTTTATTTCACTGTCCACTACCGGTGGAAGCAGTAGCGGTAGCAGCAGTAGTGGATCGTTCCTTCGTGACAGCCCCTCTAGTAATAGGTGAGGAGTAGGAGGGCACGTTTGCCATTTATTTGCACCGCAATTGATAGGATATTAATACTGGTTTGCATTTCCGAACAGAATTTCCCGCTCGGTTGATAACTACACGGACCGAAGGCAGCAGATGCAAAGGCACTACCAGCTTAATAGACATCCGTTGCAGCAAGCAAAAAGGCTGTCGAGCAGCAGCAGCAGTGCCAGCGCCGTCGACCAGCAGCAGCAGGACCATCTCGTACCGGCTAGGCGCGGCTGTGGGGACAGCACCTTCTCTTCCGATCCCATCCTAGCCCAGAGCGTCCCATTACAGCGACCGTGCGATTTTGACGGGGGTAAAAAGTTCTAACACTCAACAGACGAAAATGGGGCATTGCGGAAAATTATCTCCTCCTTCGAACGTGTGGCAGGAAAAGGGGCATGAACGTTAACACTAAGTTGTCACTAAAAGCAAAAGAATATTGTTATCCTTTCTTCCCTTTTGTTTTGAGTTTTAATTTAATATTTATTGGAACATTATGCCCTTTCCCTAGTTGTTTTTTGGAAGGAGGAATAGGAATCATATAGAGAACTAGCGAAACTGGTAACGCAAACGGTGTATACAGCAATAAACGGACGGCGCATTCTAAAATCGCAAAGGCTGTATCATTGGGGAGAGTAAAAAAATAAATAAATTCGAAGAGTTAAACACAATCGGCAGCATACGATTCTTGCTGCTTCGCGTTTGAGTCGTATGTACACCTCACACACCTTCGCTGTTATCCCGGCGATGATGTCGATGTCATCCGCGAAGAACTTGGAAAATGGATAGACCGGTAGAGGTTAGTGTCACGGATGTCCGTCACCTTACCTCAGAGTCCTGTGAGATTCGAACGGTTCCGACATCAGTTCGACACTCTTACCTTGTACTCCATCCCGTTCGTGGTGGCCTCTAATAGCCGGATCAACTTCCCAGGGAAGAGGTACCGCTGCATGATGTCACATAGCTCATTTCGGTCTGTCGTGTCGTAGGCCGCCTGAAAGTCGATGAACAGGTAGTGCGTAAAGATCTGGCGATCTCGGCACTTCCGGAGGACCTGCCGTAGAGTGACAAATTGGTCGATGGTGGATTCGCCTCAAAGAAACCCACGATCATGCTCGCCTGTTTCGTTTGTTTCACGCGAAAATTGCACACCAGCGCGACCTTTTTAGCGGTCATTTTAAACCCTTACAACACCTTTCAAAAAACCTCGCCAGAGTGCGCTGGCGAGCTCGCGAAACCGCGGTTTTTGTTCTACGGGTAAACCAAAGTGGGTATAGGGACTAGGTGGGCTTATAGGTTTGGCGGGAAGGCCATATTGGACGAACGAATGACAGGAGGGGATTCGATTGTGATACGTAGTTTTTCACCCACACTACGACACATCATCCAAAATAGCCATTGGAATTCACACGCATACATCAACAAATGATCGAATCCCCTCCTGTCATTTCGTTTTCATTTTTCTACAGTACGGCTGTCAATTTGTTCGGGATAAGCCCACCTGTATAATAAACCCACTTTGGGGTAAACAATGCAGCTGACAGTTTCCGCGAAGTAAACAAACGACTGCGCCAGTAGCTCGCACGGAAATCTGCTCGTTTTCCCTCTGCTTCCAAGTACCTAGTGCAACTGATTGTTTCACATGCTGGAACAATCGTGACCAATCCAAACGCTTTGATTTAGCTGTTTCCAGTACCCTAGTCACGATGAACATGCGCGTATCGGAGCTGACGGAGATTGCCCTGCAGATGATGGGCTACAAGCTGTTCGATCGGAACGGCACACCTACTGACTCGCTCGAAGCGGTAATCGAAAAGCACCAGTACGCAAACGATGACCAAATGGCACTGGCCAAACCCGCCAACAAGCGCAAAAATCCCAACCCACCGACAAAAAGCGAGCAACAGTTTGCGAGCCTGTTCAATCTGCCCGATTTCGACACCATACTCACGAACCCGGTCCGGTACGTGGACGGCCAGCTAGTGTCGTTCGAGCAGCAGCAGCAGCAGCGTCTGGCCGTGTTGCGCATGCAGGACAGTATTGCCAAGCCGAAGGTGAAATCGATCCGAGCATCGAATTTGAAACAGATTTCCAACAGCAAGCAGGGCCTGGAGACACAGCTGATGCGCACGTACAAAGCGATGAGCGAAGCGGATGAGACGGAGCTGATGTCCCGAACAAAGTGTGAGTCTAATACTCTCCATCCCTATAGTAGCTAGCAGGATAGTAATGAACCTTTATCGTTCCGTTTCTAGCAGATGATTTGGATATAGGCGAACACATACAGCTCAAGCAGGGGCTGCTGTTGCGCGAGTTTAACGTACTGCTCCAGCTGCTCAAACGCGTGATGGACGACCTGTCCGACAACTACGCCCAGTTTGATTTTGCGTGGCTTATGATGCGCAAATTGGACGAAATGTTGTAAGTACCTATGGCCAAGCCCCTTACCCCACCGTTCGGATAAAATTTCACAAACAAAGCGGCGGATTTTTCTTCTTACATTCAAAGACATTTTTATTGAGGTGTTGTGCAGTTTAAAATCCCCTCCTTCCCTTGGCTGGCCACGCTTTTGCGCACAGAAAACCCACTACACAAAGCCACAGTTAAATAATTCACATCTTACTCACTAAAAACGTGCGTTTGTTTCGATCTTTACATGTGTGTTTTCGTTGCTACACTAAATTCTTTTTTTTTTGCTTCTCCTCCCCGTTTGTGTTAGTTGTTATGCACACACACACACACACACACACACATGATGGGGCTTTTTCTTTCCTTAATATTCCACTTTTATGCAAGTGTGTTTGAAAAAGATTAAATTCTAGCAGTTTTCTCACTTCCATTTTTTGTCTGGTTTTCTGATTTTTTTTTCCTACAGAAAGGGTGCCGAACGAGCGTCTACGAGCGCTTAAAGGAGGAGCAACAACGTAATTCGCTCCCGACCATCTTCATCTCATTAATTCCACTAGCGTTTAATAAACAGTTACACACACACACACGCCCTTGACGATAAGTTCTTTGTCCTTTTCTTCTCCTAGTTGGTAAGCGGGTTCCCCTCCTCCGAACGAATAAACCTTCTCGTCGTTTTAAAAACGACCCTAAATTATCCCTTGCGTCGTGTTCGGTTCTGTTTCATTTCGTACACGACGCCGGAGCACCCTCTAAACGGTATTACTTCCATTACTCCACAACGCTACCAGGCTCTTGGAGTGTACGCCCTTGGCGTAGGTATCTCCAAACCCGGGTTCTGGCTTTATCACAAATTCCGGTAATACTTTGGTCGTCGTCTCATTTCCAAACAACAACAACAGCTACGCTACTTGATCGTGTTGTAAATGTTGTCTTCCATCGGACTAGAAACGGCCGACGAGCAGCGGCTGCTTGTGTTGCTGTTGCAGCTGCTGCTACTACTGTTACTGGTGTTGATGGTGGTGGTGGTGGTGGTGGTGTTGATATTGCTTGCCCCAGCCGGATTCAGACTGACCGAACCGGCCGCCGCCACACTATCGCACGGCGGCACATTGATGCGTATGCTGACGAACCGTTTTTCCGGCCTCGGTTGTACCTGCTGATGCTGCTGCTGCTGCTGGACAGTTTTCTTCGGCTTCGGTGGTGCTGGTGGTGTCGGTGAGGGACTGTTACCGCCATCGCTTGCACCCACGCCCGGATGTTCGGTACAAATCTCGGCGTAAATGCTTTCCGCCGGTACGGAGCTACTGTCCTGATCGGAGTCCCCTGCCTGCAGCACGATCGAATCCCGCACACTGCTGTACGGCAAATCGTCCAGTAGCGTCCTCTCGGCGACGGTTCCGCTGGCAGGTTCCCGTAGCGTGACAGCCTTCGGGGTGGTGGTGGTGCGGCGCTTCTCCTTCCCAGCCGCTTCCTGTGCCTCCTCATCACAAACGCTGTTGATGTAGCGAAGGTCCTCAAAGGAAAGCACCACCTCGTCGTGGTTGTTCGCGCTGTTTCGGAAGCGGTTCTTTAGGGCGCTCTTTTTCCCACCACCCGACAACATCATCAGGTGGTGATCACCCTGATTGCTCGATTGCGATCGGTGCCCATTGCTGGCGAGATGGAGCAGCTGCTGAATGCTCGAGGACGATTTGCTGTACTGCTTCGTCTTGACGTGAAACTCGTTGTACAGCTTCTGCGTCATGAACGACTGCTGGTTGGTGCTGTGGCGTAGCGGGAAGAATATGGTGTCCCCAAGCTCCGAAGCCGTCAGCTCGCTGGTAGCGTCGTCGTCCTCATCCTCGTGCGCACCGCCGGACGCATGATGGGGCGGTACCAGATCCGGCTTGCACTTCTGCTCGATGTGCTGCAACGAAAGACACTTTTCCCGTGCGCCAACGCTCGCCACCGAAGATGACGGGTCGTGGCTCACGATCGTACCATCGTCAAACGCGCTGCTGATCCGATCGGTGCTGGCGGCGCGCGACGATAGCGAAAGCATGCCGAGCGTACCGAACCGTTCCTGGATCAGCTTCGACATGTCCCGGTACCGATCGAGACTCGTGCGCTTATCCCACTCATCGTCCGCCGACACGGATTCGTTCGCACTCGATCGGCTGCCGAAGCCACGGAACCATCTGCTCGAGGACGATGTTGCGGTCGCTGCGGTCGTGCTCTTCGCCGGCTTGCCGCTCGGCGAGGCAAACACCTTCATCTTCTCGCTCCGGTAGCTCGGCATCGGCAGTGAGTGTGGCTCGTGGGTGCTTCCGCCCCCATCCGACCGGCCGCCGAGCGTTCGATCGTCCACCACCAGACTGTGGTGTTGGTGGGCAGCGGTGCTGTTGGTGGTTTGGTGCAGCGAATGGTGCTGGTGGTGCAGATGGTGGTGCTCTCTCCTATCGTCCATTCCGCCGGCCCCACATTCCAGACTTTCCAGGTCATTTTTACTTAAAAATATGATGGAATCTTCCTTCTCGTGGCCGGACCCGTTGCGATCGCTGCCACCACCGGACCCACCACCACCAAACAGCCGGCCAAACCTTCGCAGCACATCGGACCCTCCGCTCTTTGATTCGTGCTGCTTGCCACCACCACTGTTGCTCGACGATCCCAGCGAACTTGGACCGGTCGTCGTCGTCGTCGTCGTTGTGTTAGAAGTCATGGTAAGGGATTGCTGCTGCTGTCCGACCGAAAGGGCCGTCATTTGCTGCAGCTCGATCGCGTTCGTTTCGTGGTCGACTATGCGCAGAAAGTTGTCGCAGTTAAACTGGCAGAACTTGAGCACCGTCTGCACGTTCGCGTTCAGGAACATGTGCTGCTCGTTCTCGAAGCCCATCGTACACTTGGCGAACTTCATCTGCGGCGTCAGGTGCAGCTTGGCCAGCGTCAGCGTCGTCGTGAGCTGCTGCTCGTCCAGTGGGCACGCAATTAGGAAGTTCTCCTCGCTGATCTTCGCGATCGTCACGTACTCTGTGTGTTTTGAGAAAGAGCGACCATTAAATAGGGCGTCCAGAACCGGAGCACACTGCTGCACACTTACCAGGCACGGTGGAGGAGTGTGTCCCTGTTTGCGGCGAGATGAGCTTCAGGTTGAGCGGCAGGCACGGATCCGACTGCATGATGAACCCGATCCGATGCACACAGTCCCGGCTCAGCTGTTTCGGTTTGCGATGGGGCGACGACTGTGCGTGTTGCTGCTGCTGCTGCTGCTGGTTGGATTGATTCCCAGCGTTCGTGCCGGCGCTACTGCTGCTCGTGTTGTTCCCGTTCAGGCTGTGCAGTTGATGGTGATTGCCAAAGTTGCCGTGCTTCTGCAGTACCGGCGCACTGTGCTGTTCGATCTCGTAGAACTTGCCTTTGGCGGACAGCGACACGTAGAAGATCTGAAGGTGGGTTTGAGGAAGCAAATTGGTCAAAGTGAACATGCCAAATTCGAGCGAACCTCACAACAACTTACCTGCCGATTGTCATCCAGCAGCTGCGCGTACTTGCCCCGTTCCTTCTCGCGCCCACCGACGTTACCGTTCCCTGCGCCCGACCCATCCTTGTGACTAGAGGGCGATGTGGCCGATTTGTGATCGCCGTCCTGGAAAACGGCCAGCAGCCGGTACACCTGCCCTGCCTTGGCCGTCGCCTTCACGTAGTGCGTTTTGTGGCTAAAGTTGTCTGTGTTTGAGTGTGTGGAAAAACAACGTTAAGGCACACATCTTAGGGCGGGATTGTTTGCAATTGTCACTTACCGTGCGACTCGGTGTAGGCGGAAAGGCTGTCCAGCGACAGGAACTTGTACACCTGATCCCGCACCAGCTGCACGATCGTCGTGTAGACGGTGGCCGTCGGTGCGCCCTTGTCGTTGATGAACGAGAAGTACCCTGGATGGGAAAGAAGCACAACACACAAAGAAACCGTAAAGTACGACTGTCAATGGAGTTATGGAAAAAAGGGGGGGCTACCCCAAAGTTCCCACATGCCGGACAAGCTTGATTATAGCTTTTCTATTTCCCTTTTTGTTTGCCACCACTGGTCACAGTTCCCAAGCTCCGACATTTGCATATCAGCGTGCATACGCTGGGTGAGGGGAGATGGGAGAGAGGTCGTCCGTCGTCCACCCGTAGAGGTCATTAAAATGTGACAGATAATGACAAAGAATGCATACGAAGATCCCTGCTCTTGCCCCTTTTTTGTGATGATGCACCGAGGCAATTGTTTTCTCGATTGAGTTATTGTTGATGTGGACCAACCGACAAACCCCGTTGCATAACTCGATCGTGGGATCACGGGGAAGATCATGGGATAGCGCGTAAATGGCGGGTGTGTGCGATACAGGTTTTTCTTGCCTGCTACTGGTTGGCTGGCATTTGTGGACCAACCAGAAGCACCTAAACCCTATTAACATGCAAACAAATGGTCTCTGTCAGAGGCAACGCACGCTGATGAGCGTTTCTGGTAGCCGATCAAGATCATTCCCCTTGAGTGTGTGTGTGTGTGTGGGAGGTGGGATGCCTTCCCGTCAGACAGAAGCAGTAATTAGGTTAATGGTTGTCCGATTTGGACGGTGGATCGCTGCAAACGAGTTCGATTTGTCGACTGCTTGGTGCTGCTGCCGCCCTAAAGAGGCCTATCCTGAGAGACCCTGAGATAGCTCCTGTTGTTTTCAGTTATGGTAATGTAAGCTTAATAAGCTCCGCAAGAAGCGCCTGTTAGCTTGTGGGTGGACGAACTTCTAATCCAACTATATCTCAGGGTGGGTTTCATTAAGATAGGCACGCTTTTTCAAATGGACTTTGATTGAAATTCTACAAAAAAGTTCATCTTCATACCAAAACAAAAAAAAAACAACACAAACCGTTGCTGCAAGTAAGCCGGTGGGAAACTGAATTGCATATTCCAAAACGGTCGGCGTTGGGTTTCCCATCACAACAAAGTCTCTTTTGCGGCAAGTGTATGTGAAGGTCCCCGGCCCCTCGTGGGATTGCTTGTTGCATCGATTAAACTGCAGCTCTGTTTTTAATGATGTGTGGAAATTATAACCTTCTTGCCAACAACAAATAGAAGAAAGTGTCGTAATTTTTCTTTCTATCATCAATCTGAGGGAAAATAAGGAGATTTGTTGAGAAGCAGCAGAAATTATTAGCTTATTGGAACATGTGGAAAAGGACTGTATTTAAAGGTAAGTAGTACTTTCGTTGCCAACTCGAGAATGGTTATATGAGATGAGTGTTTTAACGCCATTTTTATTAGCCCTTGATCAACCGGCATCTTCAGTGTATTCTCTAGAGCAGTTGGTAAGAGCAAGACTGAACGAAGCACTTGTCATGAGTTCAAATCTCGGGATGTAACAGAGTTATGCTATAATTCAATGCAGATCTATTAGAGGCATATTCTATTGGAATTGCCAATATATATCTCCGTATGTTCGTTCTATGTAATCAAACATAATTCATAAAAAAATCAAAATAAAAAAAAATACTTTTTGCTTAAATCACACACTTCGTTTAGAGCTATGTGAAACCAAACACCGATTGTGATCTCATTCGCTCTTCTTCTTTACTTACTGCTGGCTGCTACTCTTCTCCATTTCCCTCATATCTCACCCAAAACTAATGGAGTATCGTGTGTCATTAAACGGGATCGATTGATCAAGATAATCGCATTCCACAAGGCGCGCACACACACACACCACATGCCCTTGAATATGAAACTGCATTTTCTCCTGTGCATTGTGTGCAGTGCAATGGTGTGAGCTAAGGAACCGAAACCGATCAAACACAAGCACCTTCTCCCCCTGGCCCGAGGTTCAAGTTCATATCCGCTGTCTGTTGTTAAAATGCGGGTTTGTGCGTTGTTCAATGAGACGGCGCATCGGTCGGTGGTGTGCATTGTTTGCTGTTAGTAGCTGCGATGACGCATTCTTCCCTAATTTTATACCTTAACCAGGGGCTGAGCAGCCTTTGGATTGTAAGCGGAGCAGAAAGGCGGCCTTTGAATTCCAATTAAAATTCTAAAAAAAGATAATCACCTCGATGGTTCTTGGGAGGGTGTTGAGACACACAATACGCTTTAACGACCCGGGAAGAGTTGGGTACAAAAAAAAAGAAACCTCAATGAGATGCAAGATCGCAAACGTTTGACAACGATCCACACACAAAGCTTCCCTACTCCCCCTGCCAGCAACACATGCAGATTACTGCAGCCGATGCAGCACGCTGCTGTTGCTAGGCAACCGGTGCCGCCATGTTTGATTAATGATGACACGGCCTCAGCCACAGCCACAGATTCTATTCTGATACAGTTCTCGTCCATCCACCAACCTCGCGTTTGCTGATCTGTATTTTCTGCACTTTTTGGAGCGCCGCTTGCTGCTTGGCACAGCGCGTGGATCTAGCCTAGCAACGCAACGCATCGGAGGCGATACGCGAGGCGATAATGCGCAATGCTAACGATACAGTGTTTGACGCTGCACTTTTGCCCACCAGCCTGCCGCGGCGTCAAACGGCACCGAGCTAACAATAAGGCGCAAAGACAGGAAAGGAAAGGGAAGCCGTCCACACAAGCCAGAGCGCGCAAAGCCAATCTAAATGATGGCGCACAACGCAACGGTATCACACACGCAGCAGAAAAAGAAGCAGCGTGGTATGCAATTTTCCCTCTTCCATTCGTGCTGCCACCCCACCCCCCCCCCTCTCTTTCTCTCATCCCGCTCTCCCTCTGTTTGCATTCAATTAAAAATGCATCGTCATACGGTTGGGAGGGATTGTGTGGGAGGGTGCATGTTTGGTGGTTCGCTTTTTTACCTCACCCAATATTATTTGCCTACGCGTGCAGTTTTAGAACACATTCTTTACACGTGATCTTCGCTGTGCCGTTGTTGGTAGAAGGGGGAGAGGAGTCGGTGTTAGTTTGCTGTTGCGCTTGGAAGAGATGAATCAGCAAACCAAAACCCCCCCCCCCCCCCCTCGTTGAAAAGAAAAACCACGGCCAAAGGAAAGCCATCCACACAGATTGATTGGTATGGGGCGATAGTGTTGGGAGAGTGTTGTGCGCATATTAGCATGATTGGTATCTATCGTTCGAGTTTGCGTTCCATTGCACCATCCCACCAGCCCCTCCCCTTCCTTCGATTGTCCATCGCCAAGAGAGAGAGAGGAAGGCGGAGGCAATTGTTTGCCACCCTCAACGGGCGGTCGGTGAAATAATGTAATTTTCATTGCCAATCTTGCAGAAGAAAAGGCAAAGCCAGCAACAAACACCCACATGCCTGGAGCCCTCTCACCGTTTCTGCTGCTGCCCCTTTCCTTCTCTTCCTCCGCTTTCAAGCGGAATTATGCAAATGCTATCGACGCCGGCGTGTGGTGCGCGCTCCGGCCGGGCGGACGGGAACTGTAGCGCGAAGCGTAGAAAATTATTGCGCGAACGAAACCATTCGCCAGGTTACGCGTCGGAAGCTCGCGCGCGGAGCTTTTTTTTTAGGGTGTGTGTGTGGGTGGGTGAGTATTGGGAGGGGACGTTTTGGGTACCCCGACCGATGCAAAAAAAGGTGCGAAGAATGGCAGCATGATAGATCGCTTGCGTTAATCAGCTGGGAGCGTTTGAGGAGGGAGAAGAGTGGTTGTTTTCACTTTGAATGAGAAAACGAGAGGAATAGAGCATCTTTTCCTAATTCAAATTGCAATACTTTAGTAAAAAAAAACACAAAATTTCCAAAAGACGGACCCAAATACACAGACTTTGTTATATCATGTATGGCCCTTTTGAAGCGGATCGTCTTTGTCGTTCGATCGTGCAACAAATTATCATACGAGCAGTTAAAACCATTAAGCGTGACCAACGACTTATGGAGGAAATTCTTTTTTTGTGGTTGTTGAAACACTTAAACTCAATTAAGTTGATTGAAGCGGACAGCGGCGCCAACTTTCTCCCCAACAGCCCATTGCATTAGCATTTAAGGTTAAGAGCACATCACAGTGCGCTTTAAAGCTTAACCCGCGCTCACCTGTAATTGACACTACAAAACTACCGAAAGACATTCTTAAAGCTGCGTAGTGACTTACCGGGAAAATCGTGCGGTATCTTGTAGCCCTTTTTCCGGCTGGTGCCCGCCTTCGTGTTGAACACGTGGTAACTCCGATAGCCGCGCATGTACCGGTACAGCAGAAACAGATCGCCGCCGATCGGGCCGCCCTGCCCCGCCTTGCCCTTCTTGCCCTTGCCCTTCGAGCCGCTGGTCGGCCGCTCCGCCGTGCTGCTCGATTCGGCCGAACTGGAGGACGTCATCGTCTGGTCGCCCTGGTGGCCACTGCCCGCTGCCGGCGAGACGGACGACGACGAGGAGGAGGAGGTGTACGACAGCCGGATGACGCGCGGCAGCGAGAAGCGCTCGAGAAACTGTTCCGCAAACAGTGGCTCCGTGGTGGACTCGCTCGAGCTCAGCTTGGAGCCTTTGCTTTCGCCCGTCGAACAGTCACCTCCCCCTCCGCCTCCACCACCACCACCAGAGGACAGTGAGTTCAGCTTGTAGCGGGCGCGCTGCCGGAGCAGGGCCGCATTTTCCAGCTCGTTGCGCCGTGCCATTCGGGCGTTTTCAAACTCCGCCACCGAGAACATGTTGGCGCTGGTGTCGTGCGAGTTGAAGCGTCGCAGCTTCGGTTTGTTGCCTTCGCGGCCACCCCCCGGGGCTAGGATCTGCAGCGGTAGGTTCGTTTGTGAGTTGAAGGTGGACCCGGCGCCGAGCGAATTTCCACCCGCGGTAGCGCCACCAGTACCGGCACCAACACCCGCACCACCACCACCACCGACCGCTAGGTTCATGTTGTGTCCGATCTTGGCCAGCAGGAACATGGGGTTTTGCTTCAGCAGCTTGCTGGCCGCTTTCGACTGCTTGCTGGTGATGGCACCGCCGGCCGCCAGCTGCTGCAGTTGTTGCTGCTGCAGCTGGGCCTGGTGCTGCTGGAGTTGCTTCTGCTGGGCGGCGGTCGGTTTGGGCATGTGCGGGCTCGACTCGATCAGCCAGTTCGCCAGGTGGCGCTGCCGCTCGTACTCGATACTGGCGCGCTGCTGCATGTCGGTCATCTTGAGTGCGTCGGTCATGATCAGTACTGCATGGGGAGAGAGGGCATGAGAAGAAGAGAATGGAAAATCGTTAATACACTCACGTTTACACCATTTGCCACGCCGTCACGGGTGGAAAAAAACATTAATCAGTTCTGTCTCCTTTATCTATTTCCTGCACTTTCTTCGACTCCGGGCTGGGCACTATGGCGCATTCGGTGGACAAGAGTTCAATGGAGAACTAAATTCAATGGACCAGAGTTTAAGGAGTTTGAGCGAACGGGTTTAAGGTTAAAAAGATGCTTTGAGTTGTTGGAAGTGAGTTACATAAAATGTTTAAAATATTTCCTTTGCTTTTTGCTAACTAAACTACCACATATAACATTGCTCTCTGATACATACAACTTCAATAGCAAACAGGAACAGTTTCTGTCTCGCTGTTCCTTACATTGGTGCACTCTCAACTTTCACAAATGACTCTATTCCAAACACCCAAACAAAAGAAAGTAAAACGAAACCAAACTCGTGCACTCTCCGCCACTAGAGCAACCAGCGAGCTGTGCATTAGTTGGTCCGACCTGTGTTCCAGCAAGGACCAAATGTGCCCCCTGGCCTCCGGTGGTGTGTAATAAATTGTTTGAAATTTATTAAAATATATTCACGCCACACCCTATACAATTGCTTGGTTTGGTTCCGCATGGAACGATCACGCCGGAGTGTGATTTTGATTCTAAGATTTGCGCAAATTCGCACAACGCTCCCCCCCTCCCCCTCTCCAGAGAAAGTGATCGAAATGGTGAGATACTGCACCACAAAACTGTGGAACTGGCTGTGTTTGCATCAGTGTCATATTTCGCCTTCGGTGGGCCAAACCCACGCAAAAAAGCGCAACCGTGAAGTGAATCTGAAACCAAAACGGACCCCCGAGGGCCCTATTTTTAGATGCACCCTCTACCATTCCTCTTGCTGGAGATGCTGCATTGCTCCCCCGAGGTTGGAAGTAAAACGAGAAAATAATTCAATCCCCAATTAGGCGCTGTCGGCGGTTATGCGATGGAATTGAGCCGTCACGTTTTATGGGCGTTTATGTTTGCCATTTTCACCGGTCTGGTTGAGCATTGAAGAGTGTGTGTATGCGAACCTGCCGCAGAAGGGGCGAAATTCACTTATCGTTGGAGCGATATTTTTGTGCTCAGCAAAATCGGGAGTTCTAGGGTTGCTTGAGTTCCTTTTTGATCTTGTTTTGCAGTCATGTCTTAGCCACAGAGTCACAGAGTACGGGCAATTGGAGTTTGTGGAGTTTATCTTGTAAGCCTAAACACTTGCATACATCAACTACATCAAAGTACATGAACTATTTACTGTTTCCTCACACTTTGTATCACCGGTTGCGACGGCCTTGAAGAAGGACGCATGCTGCTTCTTTTGCTTTGATTCAAGATTCACCAACAGTAGCACGTGCATGGTCGCTTAAGCGGGCGCTGGGCTGGACGCCTTGGACACAATACCACACACTGCACACACCACGAACTCACCAGCGCAACTGACCGACCGTAGACCCTTCCCGAACCGATGCCTGGCGATGAAGCCCAAAACGGTCCGGAAAGCTTCTTGTTTTGCTTTCGTTTGCAAATTTATTCACGCGCGCACGAACCGTCGATCGAGCGCATCGTTTTTCCTCCCTGCCGAGGCCCCATCAGTGCGCCGTGTACGCGTGTGAGTGTGCTGCTCGAGGAGGCGTCGGACGGAAAGGGTGGCCCCGATTTTTTAGTGGGTTGTGTTTAGTCGGATTTAGGTGGTTAATTTTTAGCAATCAGCTAATAATTTGAGTTACCCTCCCCCCAGCCCCTTTTCCTCCCTTTTCTTTTCCAAAGCCTCGATCGACCTTCAAAGGGAAAGGCTGCTGAGTGGAAATTGATATGGTGCTTCTTGGTTGAGGAAAGATCGATGCTTTGGAAAGCATTGTGCATTAAGGTTCGGCAGCCATGCTTGTTAATTCGTTGTTTGGCGGGCAAAATGGGAAGTGGGTGTGAAACATTTTGGGCCGATTTATTCCAAATGAGTTAACTTTAAAAGGATTTTCAAATGATTATAGGCTTGATTAGTGTGCATGGAGTGTTAAATTATCTCACTGTTATGCAAGAGAGAGAAGAATCACAATCTTTACTTACAAAAAATATCAATTTTTATTTATTTTCCCCTTTTGGCATTGGGCGTTTTCACATCTCCATTTGGCAAAGATTTCATTTCGCGTGTTTTTTTGTTATCTCAGCCTGAAGCGTAAAATGAGAAAAATCGTTTCATCAAAACGCACCCTTGATAAAATAAAGAGCTGAAAAAGGCGCCACCTCATCTTTGCCGCAAACGGATCGCTCTGATGAATCATCCGTTTCGTTGCAGTTGCATAGTTGCACCCTCCGTGCGCCTACAAAAAAAGCGCATCAGTTTCAATTTCGACGTTTTCTTTTTGGGTTGCGAGGTTTTTGCTTGAATCAACAAACAACAACAAAAAAAAGCGACAACCTTCAACCATTGGGGCAGCCGGCTCGTTTTGCAAGTGGCTGGCGCCCCCGGTCCGAATGACGCTACTGCTGCATCAAATGACAATTCAGTTCTCTGGTTAAGTGTTTTCATGTCCTCCCTACCAAACCCCTCATCCTAGGGCCGCACCCAATACCGTAGTAGGGAAAAAAGTGCATTAATTGCATTTTTTGTTTCCGATTCCGATGGATCAGTTTTGTGACTGTGTTGTGTTGTGCGAAGTGCCTCAGTCCACTAATCGTGTCGAATTACGAACCACTGCTGGAAGGTGCTTCTTGAGGGAATGGAGAAGGAGGGGCTGTTTAGCGATGGCGCAAGACGGTAAGCAGTAGACCACCCAAAAATCAACGCCACCCGGACAGGCGCAAGCTGTGGGGAAATATTATTTACACCAACCATTTATCACAATATTCCACCAATTGTCGCTGATCGTTGCTATGGAATGAAGGTGTTAGAAAAAAATATCTCTCACTCGCCACTCCTTCCTCCCTCTACTTCCACCCACGGAATGGAATGGCAATTTTACACCAAATCTCTCAAAAAAGACACAAACCCGTGCAGGTGGGAGAAGGCGGCGGCATCATGCCCGCATATGGATCATTTCTTTTAAACTTTTGCGTTTGTTTTCTTTCCATTTCGCGCACAGCGCACGTGAACGGCGGGCCGGGCGCGTGATCGTGTTCGAATTCCGCACATCGATGCATAATGCATGCTCCACAGACATCCAAACTTGGCGTGGCGGAGCTGGTGGTGGGGAGCTTTCAATTTTAAGCGCTCCGGACCAGCCCCAGAGTCGCCCGATTGCGAATTGAAAACACAACCACCGCCATCGATCGGCACACACGCACGCAGCAGAAAGCCGGTCGAGTGGACTAATAAACGCCGGTAGCGATGCGATGATGATTTATGTTCATTTTTTTCGGGCGAAGGTGAATTGCAAATGCAATCACGTACGGTCGTACACACAGACACACACACACGGAGGAGTGCTATGCGATGATGCCGTTAGATTTCACCAGACTGAGTGGTAAAGGTTGGGCAAGGAAACGAGTGTGTTAAGTAATACGATAAGGAGAAATAGTTTTGTGTTTTTTAGTCAGAGAAAATTTGCAAAAAGGTTGTTATATGAAGTCGCCTGACAGTATGCAAACTGCAGCACAGAAACAAACAAAAAGCGTTTTGATGGTAAAGGTGATTTTTAAGCAACATAAAACCGAACGATAAATTCGTCTTGTTGGACCACCTTTGCGTGTGAAAACTGTGTAACACCTGCCCCAATAAGCAGCAATGCGCTTTTGCTCATTAAAGCCACTTTAAAATCACTTACGACACTTGCACGCTGCACGCTGTTTAAAGTAATCCTGATCTCTCTAACCCTTCAGGACTGTTGAAGGATCTCGATTACCGGCGCACTAAGCCCTCACTAAAGCCGATCGGTGTGATGAACGATTCACCCCGCTGATTAATGAGCACACGCATCTAATACACGCACGCAAACAGCAGCATTGCAATGCATTTGCAATGCATTTTCGTTTCCCTCCATTCCAGCAGCCTGCATTCTGCATTCACCGACGACCACTCTAATGAATGGCCAATTAGAGAAAAGCACTGAAAGGGTAAGCTTTCTGTCGCACTGGAGTGTGTGAGAGGGGGCAATGGAGATCGCAATAAACGACCCCACAACCCAACGCCCTCGAGAGGCGAACGTCATTACATGGCGTACCGATTGCAATTCATCACGGCGTGAAATGTGAGATGAAGCAGCAGGACAAAGCAGCGCGCTGACCACAAAACATCCCTCTCCTCCCTTGCAGACCACACCAGATACGGGCTGATGATGGAAAAGAAAATGATGAACCATTTGCCACTAATGAGCCTCGTTCATTCTATCTTTCTTCGAGTGGGGCATGTGTGTGTGTGTTGCCGTGATGAATCACGCACGGAGTCTGCCTCGATGCATTGGTTGCATTTTCTATCGGATGCGTATTAATCATTGGATTCGTGCTCATAGTTTACGACGATAAGCAGACCGGCGAGCAAGAGTGAAAACGGCATCCCACGAACCGGATGGGCGCGCGCGATCACTCTGCATTTTTATATCGCAAACGCAATAAAAGCTGCACTCGGCGAAAAAGATAAGGCGTTGGTCGTGATTCTGCTGTCCCTGCTGCTGCTGCTGCTTTGGGTTGTACAAATTGTGATAAGCACGAGTTGAGCACCGATATATGTGGAATCGATTTTTACTCTGACCGATGTAATTAAAGTCGGTATCATAAGGTCTCGTTAGCCTTTATCTGGAGCTTGTCTATTTTTCACAGTCGAGCAGCAGTAACACACACGGAAAGGTGAAAATGGCCTCTCACGCAACGAATGGTCCCTTTAAACGTCTTATTGATTTCGACGCTCATAATGATGGCCCCCCCCCCGGGTGGGTGATAAATTCGTGCGGATTTCATGCTGAATAAATCATTGCACGATCAATGCCGCGTGTGCGCACACCACTCTACTACTTTCAAATGCCGATATATCTGCGCGCACGTTTGCAATTGAATCACACGCTAACGCACACAGCAACTTTCCATTTCGATTTCGCAGAAAAGGTATAAACAGATGCCTAGAGTGAAGAGTATGTAATTTGCATAAAAACAGATAATCACTGCACCGTTTGCATACATGCAGGGGTTTATCTTACGTGTAGTCCGAAAATTGACATCATATATGCACGCGACAGGAGAGATTACAATTGAAAAACGTGCAGGAATTGGCAGAGCTGGCAGCCAGCCATCGAGTAACGAGTGAGGAAAGGATCGTTGATGAATACGACGTAACAATAACGATGCGTTAAGCTGGTAAGAGTTTTGCATGTAACGTCAAGATCACGTCGCTGTCGGGCGGTGACTTTCTCGCCATAACAGAAGTGTATCGTTGGGATTTACTTTTGTTTTTTTGGTGCGATATTGCTTTTATAATGCCTTTTCTTTGTCTCTAATGGATTTTATGACAGTTTTGCACCATCTAACGCGGGAAAATAAAAATCCACAACACCATTATCATTATTTAAGCTCATGTCCATCGTTTCATTCTACCCTCTGTCAAACCTGACAATGCTCCATTAGAGTGCCCCCTTGGCCCCCGCCTGGTTGAGAATGTGTTTTTTTGTAGCAATTTATGAAGTACAAACTCACGCAAACTCTCTTGTGCCGAAGGGGTGGTGTGTGGCAAGGATTCGCTTCGACAACACTTTCACTTTCGATTCTGCACCCTCAATTCATCAATCATCATCATTTACATAACCTCCCCAAAATCAATGTCCCCCTTCCCTTCCTTCGCTCGGTTTCTTCTTTCTGCGCGAGCAACGAGACGGAGATGTTTCTTTCTGTTTTTGTTTGTTGCTCTCTTTATTGGTCTCATTGTACTTACAATTTGCAACAACAATGAGTTGCTCGTCCGTGTTCTGCACTGAGCCCAACAAACACCATTGACATGCATCGCGTTTTTTTGAGGGCATCCAAACGGCACACGCTGGAAGTGGATTGTTTATTTATTTTCCTTTCGTGTTAATTCAATTTTGGCAGCACCAGTAAGACGGCAATTATCTTCTACGGCTTTTGTCGAACGGACGGACGCCTTTTGCTGGCCCCCGCCCGGTTTCTCTTGGCGTTCCAACCGAGAAATGAGACATCATCTCTCCTTCTCCCGGATGCTGCAACACATGCAGGCCCGCGCGCGCCCCTCTGACATCATTATGCGGAGGGCGGCGTACGGTTGTAGTAGGTGCTACAATTATATCATAATTAGACGCTTGCCATCATTACACGCCGAGAGGACGACGACAACGTGGATGGAAAGAAAAAAAAAAGAAAAGCAGAGGACGGCTGGCTGAGCCAATTTAAAGCCACCACCCCACCACGGGTGCCAATATTACGGAGAGCAAGCGCACGATCGTGCGATCGCGAGATGTTTTTCTGACCCAAAGGCGCCGGGAGTTTTAAGGTGCGGGCGTACGAGAGGCGAATGTTTGTCGAAAAAACCAACACATCAGGCCAACGCAGCCGCATTAGATGGGAGAGTGATTATGCTAATACTCTTGCAGGAAAAAGTGCTCTCCAAAAGCGCCGAATATACATCATCCCCGTGAGTGCTTTCGCCGTGCAGATAATTGCAGCTGCATAATTACCAGACCGGCGAAGGCGGATGGTCGGACGGAGCAACCAAAACCAAACACAACCGAAACACATAATCCCGCGATGACAGCGCTGGCGGAGTGATAATGCGGTAAGCAAAACATGAGCGTCCTCCTCGCGATCGGATAGCATAATCGCATACCATACAAGAACGCCGCGTGCAAACCGATGATGGAAGCAAATGGCGGAAATAATGATGTGCGCGGGGTAGGGGAGAGGGAAAGGGTGAAAGTGCACTACGCTACTAATGCGCCATTTGCCGCGAGGAAAGTTGTTGTTTTCCATTCGGTGCAAACGTTGCGTAAGCCGGACGCAGAGTGTTTGGGTTGTGGGGGTGTCGATTTCCAATGGGTACTGCTGGGGCCACCATAGGGTGTCGAGTTTTCTTCAATGCGAGTGGAAATTCTATTTACTGCATCCGATCCACGACGGAGAAGGTGATAAATAAAAAGCTCATGTTCGGGCGCGCTACGCTTTGTTATTGTCCGATCGATTGTTGTTTTGTGTTTGCGGAAGGAAGACTGTGTCTCAGGTTGGGTTGGGTTTGAAATTGGAATCCTGCATTGCGGATTTAGTCGAAAACAACTTCCAGTCTGTTGTTGGAGTTTCACTTGTGGGGTTCGAATTTATTTAGAAGCTAGCGAATTATGTCACGTTGCTTCTTGTTTGAAATAAACAAGAAGGACAAGAGAGTCACACGATCTGATGAGTTTCAGGCACTGACGCCATCAAAAAAATATGATGGAATGCGCCAACAACAGATCATGTTCAATTACGTATTGGGAGGAGGAGTAAGAATAAATGAAAAGCTATTATCCGACTGAACAATTGCAACTTGATTATGTGATGCAATTCTATGATGCATATTGAGCTGAAGGGTTATGCAAGGGTTCGTATGAAGAATGTCTAGACGCGACCTCTTCATCAGCAAAACACCGAGCGACATATCCTCTTTCCGTATGCTCGACTGGAATTCGTATGATGTCATACAATGTTTCGAGCCTTATCTTGGTGTACGCGATCAAACACGAACCGATCCAATTCGATGAAATCGTATTGAGTTATTGATACATTAAACAGACCAGAGGCCAGAAATGACATGTTAAAAACGGGAAAGGTTTCCGGGAAATGATACTTCTTTACACATTTTACAATCCATAAAACTGTCCCCTAATAATTCCAGTCCTTTTCTTCGGAAGCTGCCGCGCTTATCACGATCGATCACTTACTAGGGAGAGGGAAATACAGCGCGCCTTCAAACACCCCGTGACCCAAGACAGCTAAATTAACAACAAGCACAAGTGAAGGGCGAACTCCGTCGTGGCTTAAAAGCTACACAACCGCAAGAGCGACAGAAATTGTCATCCTAACTAAGCCAAATGTTCCCTTTGAAACACACGCACACACACCAACCGATCGACACCCGTGCAGGCGAGAGTCATCGCTCCAGTTCCAGAGATGCGGCAAGATTAATGGTGGGTAATAAAATGCTTTAATTGTTTCTGTCGTGTGTTTTTTGTGACAGAAAGATCGCTCGTATCTTGGAGCCTCCCGCGGAAAGCAAAGCGAGCACCATGTGTCGCGCAGATTTCTTCTTTCTGTCCCACCTCGTCGAACGTACGGGGGTTCAACTTGAGCCGCTTTTTCTTTAAGCACCAAAGGAAGGGTCGAAATGATTACCCCATCGGTTTCGGGCATCTGCCCGGACGAGTGAATCTGCCTGTTATAATTAGTGAAGTTTGTTGGGTTTTGTCATTGGAAACAAAAACAAGCCCCTGCTAGTCCACCGATCGCGTAACTCCTCTTCACACGCTGTAAACAGATCCCATCCTAACAACAAACCACTGGATCATCGCTGTTCGATAGAGACTTTAAAAAAAGCCAGACAAGATGAGTATCGCGGAGAGATTGCCACTTCATTTTAACTGATTCTGCATGGGAGATTCGTTGGCAGATTTGTTTGCTGCGGTTTATAAAGCAATTTGACGCAAATAAAGCGTGTCGCGCACGCTGCAGTTGCAACATCGGTGGTGGTCACCCCAACACGAAAATATGAACAAAAATGCGCTAATCATTTAACGAACATGTGTGAAATGTAGCGTTGAAAAAAGGTGTACCATTTGCCCAAGAAGAGAAAGAGGGCGAACTTGACATCAACCATAATGATATGCCCGGATCGTCGGTAGCTACACGTTTCTAAATCGCCCTTGATTGAACTTAATCCGAATGATCGAACGGGTGATACTGTTTGGTTATGAAACGAATTCACCAGCGGTCCGCGGGTTAAGGTTTCCAGAGCACAAAACTGTGTGCCGATGAGTGTTGATGAGCTGCTGTTAGAAGCACTGTATTCAAACAAAAAAATCATACTAATAAACGTTTCAAAAGTGCTGCTCGGACAAACAGGACAGAAACTAACAACTTCACTCTGATTATTAGCTCCAATCAAACACATTCGATAGACCATTACGTAGCTCAAAACACGCACCATCGTAATCCAAATATACAACTCGGCCACCGAATTGAAATGTCAAACATTCGATCTGCGCCGCAATGCAACTGAAGCTAAACAGCCTAAAGCTGTGACGCCCTCCGGGACCAAGCTGTCCACGTAGTGCCGCGGTTTCCTTACGAACGTTGCAAGACAGTCGAAGGTCGTCACCGTATGCATTCCCCCCTCTGTATATGCACAGCATATACACAACGTTGGTGCGAATGATTTATGATCGTCATACACTCCGCCGATCGTTTCGCTCAAAACCCAGGGGAGTTACCGTTGGGGTTGGTCCTCTTACTCGAGTAAAGCGAAGAAAAAGGCGAGCCGGTATATGTGAAGATAGCGGGTCCCGATACGATCCTGCCGATGACCTAGCGACCTTTGAAGCTAATTTGGTCCGCAGTGATCCATATATCAGAAAACTGAGCTATTGGAGATCGGGGTACGTAAGTGCACGGTGCTCCAAACGGGAAGGTATGCTCCAAAAGCTGATAGAGAGGACGTGCCTTTAGGAAGATGGACGAGCGAAACCGCCATGGAGTACTTATGGGATCGCTTTGGACATTGGAAAGGAGCTGTGCCGACACTCATAGGATTAATGTTGCTGTATGGGAGGTTTTGGACACAGCCGACGACACACCTCATATTCGTCCCACTGTCGGCTAGGAGTGTTTGGCCGCACACTTCGCCACGCCTTGTGCAAAAAATAGCATGTTAAAAGGCTAATTTTTACAATTCATTATTGCACAAAAACACAGTGCACAGAACATGGAGCAGCACCAGAAACTATTAGAGAATGTCTTGTAGACAGTGTAGACACAGTGATCGTTTTTTCTCTCGTTTTACTGGCCACTTGCTTATACATGTTTAAGCTCATCGATTTTAAGGCTCCAAAGCGAGTTTTTCAGCATGAAAAAAAAAACAAAACCAAAATTGCAACAAAGGCGATAATTATGCTTCATAAATATATCACAGCGTTACTGCAACGTTCAAGCGCCGAGCTGTATAATAATCTTAACACTTAATCTCCTCCAGCATGGTACGTGGACGGGTTTTTGTTACCTTTCGTGTTAATGTGTGTGCAGCTCCGAGCAGATTTGTTGCACAATGTCACGTCAGCAGGAAGCAGGCGCTAGGTGCTTGTTCTGGTCAACAACGAGCACTCCCACCTTTTCCCCCGTTGAGCAACATGTAAAATTTCATGCTCGGTGTTGCGCGAAGCAATAGCGACACAATATTTTAGAATACAGAGAGATAGAGAGAGCGAGAGAGAGAGAGAAAGAGAGAGAGAGAGAGAGAGAGAGAGAGAGAGAGAGAGAGAGAGAGAAACTTCTAAATGTGTGGCGTAGTGTTCAACATGGGGTATCTTGCAGCTTGGCTGGAGGGGTTTGTTGTCTTTCTCCTGGGGCGCGTGTTGATCAAGCGCACAACCCATACACGGTAGCCGCGCGATGCACATACATACGTATTTAGTCAGGGTCGTAAAAATGCAATCGAAAGCGGAACTGCAAGCCCGGGCCTGGGTTGACAATCGCTCCATCGGTTTTATTGAGCATGCTAGAACAACCATACAAGCAAGTCTTTTGTTCCAATCCATACCACCACCCGCTCAGGAGAGGCAGATAGGGGATACCCTTCCGCCCAAGAACATCGAGCGATAGCTTCACTGCAAATAGAATAATCAACCGAAAGTGCAAATACAACAGGGCGCTGCTGCGGTGAATGTGTGCTTGAAAGTGCATGTTTGGTGCTTTGACCACGTACAGCAGCAGCATTGCCGTTGCCCTGTTCTCCCCACTATCCCCGTGGCCAAATGGGAATGGTTGCCAGTGGTTATGGCCTCAATTTTGCTACAGCCGCTCAAATTGACCACAGGCCTGCACCGGCCTAAAGTGTTGCGCGGGATGTTTGGAATTATGTTGCAGTTTAGTAGCTGGCCTACTCTACCTTGTTCCATGTAAGGAGTGTGGTAGTGGAGAGGAGGTTGGGTTTTTTTTATTGCTCTTTACCGTTTTTCGTTTCCCCTATTGTTTTCTAACGCGAACGGTGATGCCTGCCTGCCGTTTGCTGAACGCCGTTTAACGAAAACGAAGCAAACGAAAACGGAAAAGTATATCCAAAGCCATAAGCGATGCATAAGCGGCATAAATCCGCTCTCCGCAGATGGAACGGGTAAGAGGAGGATTTGTTGGGGCGCGGTGGAATTAGACTAAACGATTCGTACAATCTGATCCTATCCGGTGGCAAGCGGCCCGAGAGACAAAGAGAGAGATATATGTGTTATGAGACAGTTATCGTAAACATATGTACACACACACCACTACACAACAGCAAATCTCGGTGGCCAAACGGCCTCGATTAGATTTCGGTGTGCAGCAGCCTTACCAGCGAACGAAAACATTGAAACACATGGAACGTGCCCAAGAACTGCTGCACGAACCCAATCGCTGTGTATCGCAGCAGCAACAAAGTGTCGAAGTGTTGTAACGACGGGAAGTGTGCTTGCGAGAGAAGGCTGCGGACACACGAAGCACAAGCAGCACATATGTACCCGTTTATGATGTTTCTATTATTGTGCAAAACTGCCGAGAAAACTGGCAAATCGTGCACATTATTGCGATCCGGGTCGGTCGTGTGTGTGTGTGTGAGTGCGGGAAGCAATGATCGGGTATCGAATTTGACAATCGAATGTCACCACACACAGCCCCACCAGTGTTGTGGAAAGAATCGAACCATTAACCTCAATTGGAAGTAGCGAAGTAGTTTCGTAAAATTAAAACTGATCATCTTCAGGGAAATTGAGCTTCAATGGTTCTCCAACGGTAGAGAGGCTGCTCTCCCAGCTGCTTTGGCCCGCTGGCGAAGGAGGTCGCAAATTTTGACGGCGTGATCGAACTACCGCACCACTTCTCTCGCACCACCAGCATCACGGATGGAACGGAAACCACGGAAAACGTTTTTCCCTTCGGGCGCTAACCTACTAAAAGGGCTGTGGACCGATGGAATCTAGTTCAAATAATTGACTACTGAGACTGAGTGCGGCTGAGGTCAACCGTCGGTCCGAGAGGATGGTACCGAGACAAACACAGTTGCACAGTTGGTTACCCAGCATCTGGGGCCCCAAGACAGCGAAAGGTGCCAATAATACCCTAATTTTGGTTTCACATGCCTCCGAGAGAAAGAGGTGTCTATAAAACACGTGCAACACCATCGAGACGCTGGGACACACAAATCACAAGCGGACCCTGCGTGCTCAATGTGACCGAGGAGTGAGGCACAATTTATGGTGTACCATAAAAATATTTGTTCCGCAATGAAATTTTAACGAGATGCGCACACAACATCTCGCGCATTCTTCCCGCTTTCCTTGGGTCATTGCGGCAATGGATGGGTTCGACTCGAGCAAGCCACCCCCGAAGCGTCTCTGTATAAATCTGCTTGCGGCGGCGTAGCAAAACCGGCAGAAAGAAGGCATTTTGCATGATGAATCCCTCCAGTCGCCCGCTTTGTGTTGCCTCCTTTCCCAGAGACCATTCCAAGAACTCGCAGGGCTCGGGAAATGTGCAACCAGACGGTCCGCGCCCGCAGGTCATTGGCTGGCCTACCCCATTGGGAAGTTAACTCAAGATCAGTGACGGACGCGCTTTGTGCCAGGAAATGGAATGTAGTAAATCAATGGATGGAGTGTCTTACCAGCGCGGTTTCTCTGGGATCGATTTCTGCGCTGGTTATTCAAATGAAGTGACACTCACTGTACTGCGCGCAGAAAGAACTTGCACAGGACGGTGGCAACATTGTAATAGGCTAAGTTCCGACGCTGGAATGATGGTTTATTCATATGAGAATGAATTTTGCACAGTGCGAATTTGGAATTTAATGGGCAATTTTGAGGATGGCTTGTGAATGGAGATTTGTATTTATCGTATTTTACAACATCTGCAAGATTCATCTCGTTTAGTTGCCAGATAGTTCGGAATCGCATAGATTTTGTTGGATCGGGGTCTGGGGACTCCTTAAGAAACTCATTGATAATCTCTTGTCAAAAGCCTGGCAAGTCTGACGATAGTCTGATTGACTATGAAACTATTATTTAAGACTACGAATTCTAAGAATAGCTCTAGCTATTTCGGGATTCCTTTAGCTTACTCTGATAACTGATTATCTCATCCAAATGTTGCTCGATATGTTCTCCGTCTCTCGGTTGTTGTTCAAACGCACCGATTGGTAGGATAAGCTCCAACAAAACTTTTCCAAACAAAGTGTGCCGATTGCTTTGACCTTAAGAGTGAGCTATAACTGCTACGGGCGCAATTTATCATCCAGCTCTTGCTTTGTTGTGACAGCGAGTTAATTTTTGCCTCTTACGTACAAAATACTTTCAGTGACTAGCTGATCAACACACAAACAAATTCGAGATCCGTATGATCTGATTATCTCACACACTATCTTGTCGTTCGATCGACTACGATCGATCGATATCAAGCCGAAAACCACCGTGCTCAGGCAGCAAGAGATCAAGAGGAAAACGTCAGCTTGGCGACGAGAAAGCGAACCTCTGGATACGCCCTGGAGCGGCAAATAATCGACAGGGCCGCACACGGGATGAAGCGGGCAGGGTTGATATCTCCCCTTCAACAGTCCCTTCGCCGTCTGCCGTCCCAGATTTAGCTTCTCATTTAACATTCGCCGTATTGCATCATACGACAGTACACCACCAGGCCCCGTCGCCGTTAAATAGGCGTTCGAATTTTTTGTCGATTTTCATCGAGCCCGTGCGTCCGATTTGCCAAACGGGATTTCGTGGCCACTACTGCGCGCTGGATCGTAATCTTGGTCAATTATTATGACAAGCTTCCTACCGGTTCGTTGGGCAGCAAAGGCAAACGGCCGGGTTGTAGCATTGCGTGCCGGGTGTACAGTGCCCCCAGGGGCTTCATCGAAAACGGTGGCGGGAGTAGTTGGACAAATTACGGTCGTCATCACAGGGAACGGGGTGCCACCCTGGGTAGGTCAACTTTGCGCGTTATCTTTGCATAATAGCCCGACAATCCAATGCCCAGCATCCAGTTGGAGGTGCTAATTGGAATTGGGGAAGATTGCCCTGCCACATTCTCTGAATAAAGTCTCTAACGCATGGAAATGCTAGGGTATATCAAAGGCTATATCGTAATAGCGCTCTGGAATGTATCGAGCGAACGTAAGTGAAACTAAATCTGTCACCATGCCACTCAATTTGATGTGTCTGTTGAATCAGTGTGCCCATTATGCTGACGCGATTGTAACTCTCTCGTAACTCCAGCAGCAGCGGACAGTAAATTATGCTGTGACGCTTTTCCTTCCCAAAACGCGCTACCGAATAATAGGACAATAAACATGTCGAACGATTTCCATTCTCCGATTGTCAAACACTTTACCACCTTTTGTGGCGTGTATGTGCAAGTTGTCGCAGCCTTATGCCCTGTACGCTAAAATGTCAATTGTCCACTGTACGCCACGGCACAGAGAGCAACCCAAATCACTTACTTCCATCCGACACTGGTCAGATGCAAGAGTGGGCGGAATAAATTATGCAATTTGCGATACGCTTTAAGTAATTATCTTTGCTTCATCGGTACGTTAAAGCAGTACACTGCACGGGGAGTAACCCACCTATTTCCCCCTGATCAACGGTTAATCGATCACCTTCGCTCCCCGTTTTTTTTTTTTTACATTATTATTAGACAATCGCCTGGCACGGCAATGTCACAGCCCGCTGATTTGCCTATTCTTTTCGCCGGATCATTTGTGTGCAGCCACTTAGCGTTTGCTGTGTGTGTGTTTTTTTGCTGAATACTTTTTTTGTTGACTCGACAGACGTGAACTGTTGCCAACTGCAACCGAGAGCTGGTGTTTGGCCTGTTGACATCGCAAGAGCAAGTGGCTACCAACGTAGCACTAACGTAGCGTATTATGTAGAAAATGGTTGTTTCTCGTGCCCTTCTCGCGAGGGTGATTGATAGCGAACACCGCCCGCTTGTTCGCTGCGCTCCATGTGTGTGAGCTTTTGGGACGTGTGCTTGCAACATGATCGTGGGAGTCACCCTTGAGACAAAGTGCGATGCTGTGGAGGGTATTTGTTTCATGCACATTATTCTGAGATTGGTTGGCCAAAAAAAGGTCCCAACACAACAATGCCACAATAGCACTGATGCTCCTAAACCGCTCGTTATACATTCCCCATTGATGATTCTTCATTTTAAGGAAATTAATGCAAATTATAGTTCCGAAGCCTCGATTTTCGTTAATCCTTCAAAGAGTTCACATTTAAAACCGCATCTTGCGCTCACTGTTATTAAGATCAAGATTGTTCAACCTTACCAGCAAAGGCAACTTAAATCTTTCCGTTCTGCCCAGCAACTTTACCTGCAACGAAATAGAAATCAGATAAATAAATTACTACTTTGTGTACAAAACAATGCTCTGCGTCAGGAAAACAATAAAGCACAAGCTAGCTGTGGCACTGCTGACACACCCCAAGGACACCACCATGACACGGATGTAACGCCTGAAGACACAAAGTTTAGTTGCGATTTAATTACAACGTAAACGATCGGTGAGAATATGTCCCCGTGCCCGCATGTGCCGGCAATCGTTGGCAGCGGCGGAAGTAATGCTGACCGGTCGAGAGTCGCGCCGGACGCACTTGTCCGGACCGTCGGCGTCATCGGCGTAGTCGTAATCGGTGGTGAGTCGGTGCAAGAAACAAATAAAAATGTTTAACATCGATTTACATAACACAGCCTCCCGGTGATGGGGGTTCGGGTAACCCTACCCCGTTTGTGTTTGCGCAGGGCGATCTTACTATGTCGGTGACCTTCAGAGCAAGTTAAAGACGTGTAGTAGTAGCAGTAGAGGCAGCGGACACGGGTGACAAGAAAACAAAGGCTCTATCTGAAACGGACGTTTGTGCAGAGAGCCTTCGTCAAAAGTACCAGAAACTTCCTCTAACCTTCAGCAATTTCAGTTCTCCTGAAGTACTTCTTGAGCACACGTGCTCGCGACCACCGCGTCTCTTTAGGTCGTTAAGAAATGGCGCCGGTGTAAACGAGCGCGCGCGCGCCGAACAGACATTTGACCTGGCGAACATGCTAACAGCTAGTTGTGGGTATGATATGTCGAAGACAGGATAATCTTTGCCTAACGTATGACCCCGCTTATGGTTCGTTTTTTGCTCCTCTCCTTCCTGGATGGTAATTTAACTCCAAATTACCATATTAATCTTGCTTACACAAATCATTCGAGATCGACGACCTTGAAACCGTTGCTCGCAGAATCGTGAGGTTAAGGTTCACAGCTAAGCTCACATACTTCATAGTCGCTGCCCAATATGATCGTCAAGAAGAATTACTCGCTTTTTGAAGAGTTACTCACCAAGGTAACCTTCAATTTGTTGGTGCACTAGGTCAACCGAGCAAAAAAAAAAACGAAAAACAAACAAACAGAAACGTAGTTCCATCATAGTTAAGCCCTTGGACGATTTGTACGATCAGATGCGCGCCGCCGTGGCGGTTACCCTTTTTGGTCAGTAAAAAAAGAACATCGTACCATTTGGTTCTACTCCGTTTAACACTACGCGCTGTTTGATGAGCCGGCTTGGCCTGATGAAGAGAAAGTTTTTAAGGCAGTAAAAACATTGGCCAGACTTGAGGGCTTCGTCACACACGGTGGTGTGCGCACATCATCGTAGCTAACTGGCCACCCCAAACTGCCACTGAGTATGCAAGTGACGCACGGTTTAGGTCTCGGTCCACATGCAGCGTAGAAGTTGCCGCCACCGTGTGGCGTGGAAGTGAACGGAAGTGAAATCACGTCGGCGTTTGTAAGGCGACCTCAATTGTCGGTACGGATCAAGCCACTGGAAGCAAAAAACAAATGCTCAGAAGCATAACGCATATCGAACGCTGCATAATCACAGCTAAACGCAGAGAACGACTGGCGCTTTCGGACGCAGGCCTGGATGACAGCAGCAGCAGCACCGTCCGGGCTAATTATGCTTTATGAATGCATAAACGTCACAGCTGGTTGGCGCCGTCAGCGCGAGATGGATTTATCCTTCGCTCGCCACCCTGTCCGAGTCGTCTATCATGCGCGCGAGAAATGTTAAATGGTTGTATGGCACGCGATCGGTATCGTTCACGATCCTTTCAGACATCCAACGAAACGACCGAAGATCACTCACTTTCGCAGTCACCCAAGCCTACAGAGCGCGTGTGTGCGTACGATGGCTAGCTTGCAGGAATATGAAACCAGGAAGCAATCCGGGAGCGTGCTATTTCCATGTCGCGAAAGCGAAAGCAAACCTCCTTCAGCGAGCGTCACGCATTTTACAGCAACGGCAAGAACTCCTCCAACCGGCCTTGATTGCAAAGAAAGGAGGCATAGAAAGGTTAGGAGGCGCTCTTATAAGGGGCAAAGCGTAGCGACCCTCCCCAGGAATCTATCCAATAGGCAGTCGTGCGGGTCAGCAGTTTCCGCATTGATTCGTGCACAGGTAGTAAATACGCTGGCGGCAAAGACGGCTGCTCCTACGCCTCAAGAAGCCATTCGTTACGTCCACCGGGTGTCCTCCTACGCACGCGTCGAAGAATGCCGTCAACAGGCGGTAGGTACTCGGGCGTTCGCCAAACCCGAGAAGATGGTTAACTTCGCTTCAGCCGCGTTAATGCCCGTGCCGTGCCATACCGTCGAGTCGAAATCATTGTATTGTCCTCTTTGGCATCGATTGCCCTTTTTTGGCAGGACACACTATTTTTTATCCACATTCGGTATTCTGGGGTATATTCTGCTAACTGTGAGGGAAATAATTGATCGCCACTGGAGCAGTGTATGCATGACCCTGCGGATACTGAAGAGATCGACAAAGATGTTCGTGTACCTTTATTAAACCTTCACTCTACGTCCGTACACGGTCCGTGGTGGTCAGCAGCAAGCACGAGATGAATGATAATTAATAGCAGATTACGTTATGCCGCAAACCGCTACCGCATACAGAATATGGAACGTCTTGATGAGGCCCGTACAACGGCCCGGAGTACTGCCACCCCAGCAGGGGTACGGCGAGCATTGGTGGGCGACCATCGGTCAACCAACGAAAAGACAAACGGTAGTAGTAATCCGGTGGTGATATAATCAGGACCACTCTTCTCCGGTAGCTGTGGCTGCGGCTGGCAGTTTCTTGTAGGAGGGTGCCTTTGTTTATGATAAGCCGGTTTTCAGCTGCCCAATGTGGCTGGACAGTCGGCGATTAGTATCGCTAATATGTGGTCCGCCTGTCATCAAGGTATGCGGGATTTATCGCACCGGGCCGACTTTACAAGTCTGATGGTAGTGACGACTTCAACGAGAGGATTATACCGTTGTAAATCGTTGCATTTGAGTGGAGGTTTGAAAAAAAAAATGAACTCTTCCGAAGGATGGCTTGTCCTTGAAATGTCACTGTCTATTAAGGGGATTAGTTCTTCATTAAAGACATGCTACAGCCAATGTGATGTGCGGGTGGAATCAATTTGTTTACAGCTAGCTTTTTCTAATGCCACCGATGTCCATATTTATAGTTCATTAGGAAATAAATCTTTTAAAGGATTAGTTCCTTATAGTAATTTATTCAGGAAAAACGACCAGGGGTTGCATGGCCGGGATTAGTTCATTATCTTGACATCCCTTTTGCTATGGCTGGTAAATGCGAAGGACAAATATCAATAATCCACAATTTTTGGAATGTACTAAAGAGAGCCACTACAACTTCAACCACTCTGTGTTGCACTAAATGATGCGTGAAATAAAAACAATCTCACCGTAAACAAGGTATTTTATTCGCTCAAAAACACATACAAAAGTGTCCAAAAACCGGAATGCATGCACTGTTCATGACGCAAATCTGTTGCAAAAGTGTCTACGTTTTCTGTGCATTTTTTACATCTGGTTGTTATTCCTGTAATCCTGACAATGATCCTCCATGGACCGAACATCCTCCCACACGATGTCCTCCATCTAAAGCAATGCTCCAATCCCAGCCCTGCAACAACAATCATAAATTGTGGCGACTTTTTGCCACAAAACCCACTACACCCGCCCGCTAACTTAACACCTCCGATTGGATGACTTGCAAGCACAGCGTAAACATCCGTCCTTGCAATGCCATTCGGCTGCTCGTGATGGGAAGTAACCCGCACGTTCCTTTGATTCTGGTGACCGGTTAAGAAGCTCAAAGAGTAGCTGCTTATGCAAAGCCTGAGGTGTGTAAGAGACTCTCGAAAACGAAACCATTTCGCGCAAGAGGCAGCGTATATAGCCACACACTTCATTCCCGGTGTGTTGGTTCCGGATGGTTATAATCAATATACCGAATACGTAACGAATTGACCACCAATTACCCTGGGACAGCGTCCACGGCGTAGGCGACAAGGTTTTCGTTTTCAATTATACGCCACCTCTCCGCTGGCAAGGAGACGAAATTATAGGAGCAGCATCACTCCAGCGACATTGGCCTCTATCCGGTCATCCAACCAAGTGGTCATCCAACCAACCAACCAACACGTAACAAGTATTCATGGCTGTGAAGTGTCATATAAGTCGAAACTTCTTCATTTGGTAGTGGACAACTTGAAGTGGCGACCAGATGTGCTAGCGATGGCATGCGACGTCTGAAGTTACCGCTCAGAAAAATGCACGAAGAAATGAAACCAAGTGACCGATCCGATAATTAATATCGAAAGAATCGTGCTTATCCATAAATTTGAAGATGAACATTTTGCATCCTTACTGCGAAATCTCCCCGCCGTCGGGTGTTCGGGTTCCGTTAGATCTCTTTCGTGCGGGTTTTGCGAATGATCTTGCGAGCCCGACGTGGGCAGACAATCGGGCAAACAATAATAATCTGCCTGTTTTACCGCCACAGAACATCACTCTCGCGAGCAAGAGAAGCCGACCGTGTTGCGCTATAGAGTGCGGGATGCGGTTTTTACGCAAATGCATTTTATGCGCCTGTTGTGGTCAGACGCATTCTCTGCCCCATACGCCAGCCAGCGCGGCGGCGAGGTCCGGCGAGGTGAGCTAAGCTAGGTAGTAAAATAAAATCAAAGCGAATGCTCAAAGCCATTTCTACCGCCGAGTAGTGGTGGCGGCGGCGGCGCAAACGACTGTTTGCGGTTTGGGATGGCTTTTCGTGCATTCCGGCAGCATTGCCATGGCAGACAGCAGCATTTTATGGGACCATTTTTAGAAGGACTGTCCGCGAAACCGCGACTTATGCGATAACTCCGGAAACCGTTAGCCGATCCGTGGTCGCGGTCGGTGGCATTTTATGGCTGCACCGTATGTGTGTTATAAATGATTTTTGCCGACCGGTGGACAATCCGTGGTGTTGTGAGGGGGAAAGGAGACTGGAGCTTTGCTTTTATGCGACATCCTGTGACTTTTGTGTGTGTATGTGTGCGTGTGTTTGTTTCAGCGGATGGTAATGGAGGCAGCAACAAGGGCGCGAAAGTAGGCGGCTGGATGCAATCGTGCGGCAAATGTCAACTGATCAACCCAGGTGCCTTCCTGTATTTTGCTGACCGATCGAGATGGAATGGTAGTGACGCTGGTGGGTTTGGTATCCAAACGCGACCTTGGCGTATATTTATATTTGTATTGATGGCTCGGTCCGATTGCCGGATCCGGTGAAACTTGTTCAATTTAAATAATGCCAAAGGCACCCCAGAATGATTGATCGTGCTGGGATGTGTACGGTTTAGGCATTAATTTGTTGTTTTACTGGTGGCATGCTGTAGAGTGGAAACAAAAAAAAAGTGCAAACTAAGCGCATACGTGGCGGACAAAGATAACACATATGACTGACAAAATATAAAATTCATTTTTCACAATAGACATACGGAAGAGCCTTTCGGTTCGGTTTGCCGAGATTAGAAAAAAAGTACCGCGGCAATGGTTCCATATGTAATATCATTGACATAAGAAAAACGAATTAGTGAGCGTTTACATTGTACAAAACACCATTCAGATGTGGAATTCTTAAAGACAACGTCGCTTTTGAATCAAACCATCTATCTTCCATCCCCAGGGAATTATTGATGATAAAAGATCTGAAATGACCGTTGCAGTTCATCACAATGATCATCAGTGCCAATTAGCATCATCATAAAATACTCGAGAAAACATTAGTGTTTACCTCCCAAGATCTCGAATCTGTCCGGTTTGCGAATTCTAAGAGCGACTAATTACATGCTAAGAAGGGTTAGCAAACTTTGCCTGAGGCGTGGTACGAAGATGCCCCACTACAGAATTGTCCTTTGGCTGCTAATGAGAAACAGAGGCGGTGCTAGAATGAAAATTATGCCGTTTCAGGCACGATAACGACGCCAGCTAATTTCAAGTCTTTGATGGATTTATATTTCCCAGTTGGCGCAACAGGTCGTTGAAAGCGAACACTGACGAAAGGGCCTATGGAACAGAACTCGCAATATGCAAAGGCGAGATTAAAATGTATTACTTTGATAAAAGTACTCACTTTTGAAATGTGTGGAAAAAATAATGAGCCCTTCTAAGTAGATTCAATGCCGGGGCTATACCCGAGGCTAGTCACCCCATGCGCGTCTAGTGCGAGATTAATAGCCCAAACCGAAAGACGGTGGGCATATAATTTATACATTTCTACAAAAGCCTCCCCCTGCGTTCTCTGTAGGAAATAAGGATGGCACGGGCAGGAGGGCAAGAGCGTCGGACCAGCTCTGGCGAGGCTAGTGTTGTTGCTGCGCCCTGCACCTATCGGCATTGAAATGCTGACGAAGACGAGCCGTGCCATCGGCCAACAATTCGCATGAGTTCTTTGAGGTGGAGAATGCGCTTCAATCGTTCCCTCGGGACGTTGTGGTGCGTCGAGAAGTCGTCGCGTCTAGAACAACTCTCCAGGCCACTTCAGGCCGCTGCATGCTAATGATGGCGCGGTCTGTTGGGTGCGTGGTTCTTGCACACCATCGCTATCTGTTAGAACGGGAACAGGTTAGAAACGCAGCTCCCAGCCGAGAACGTACATCATTCTCGGCCATTTTTTATGTCGCTATCTTTGCTTTCGCGTGTACTCCACACACTGGAAAGTGTTTTATCTCTAGCATTTCGCCCCCCCCCTACACATCTCATACCCACGGCCCGTCTTGATGCACAGTTTTCCGTTGCGCTAGTGAATAGATAAGCAATTGAAAGTGTCATTTTTCATATTTCGGAACCAGCGGAAGCGAACTGTGGGTGTGGTGGAACAAGGCAGAGGGGACGCGTGCAAAGTTCTTAAGAGCACAGCCAAGGGAGAGGAGAAGGCAGGCAGGGCCACACTTTGTCAATATTTGCCCCGGGAGAGTTACCGCTTAATGATGACGCGGCGAACCACTGGCATTGACACTGCGCAAGTGGGCAGAACCGTCCGGGGCCTCTGGGATGGAAGGATGACCGGTTAGCATCGGACCTTGCCCGAGGCGTTTGTCCACCATACAATGTATGCCTTTCAACGAGGGCAATTGTGTGCCGTGCACTTCAATGAAGAATGTAGCTGTAGGAAAATAGTTGTTAAAAAAAGCAAAAAGAGATTCGAGGAACAGGAACTTACGATGGTAAACTTTTGCATATGCAAGAATGGTTTTTCCGAGACACGAAATGTGAAGAATTGGTAGAAAGTTATTGGACGGAATAAACAGTATATGTGGAACAGGATGCAATGTGTAAATACCACATAAAAAGAGTCATTTAGTCATTTCCTGTTACACACCGTTGTTTTTTGCAGTGCGTTGTCCGACTAGCATAAGAAGTTATACCTTTTTGTTTTTGAGTTTCAACACGATCGCAGACACTTTTGCAAACCATCTTTAACATAACACAGCCAGCGAACAAGCAATGTGTTCGTAGCCATTCGATGTCTTGGGTCACCTTACAAAACCTTCCCAACAGCAACACACGCGGAATGTCTACGAAAGGACCATTAATAAATTTAATGTGACAGCTGGTCACAACCATAACGCTCGCTCTCCCTCTCTTTTTTGCAAAGCAAACAGCAACGAACACCAAAAAAACATGCTTATTTTCACATGACCTTGCAACAAACCCAAAGGCTGTGCGTTTGTTTGTCGGAGAAGCCCACAGAGCTAGGAAGCAGTGGATCATAGACCAAGAAAACTCATCGTCTCTCGAAACCACCGTGTCATCACGAACGCGAAGAGGTTAAACAAAGCAACAACAATCCACACACACACACACACACACACACACACACACACACACACACACACACACCCAAACAAACAATTACGGTAGAAAGTGAAACAAAAAAGAGTGTAAACTGTCAACCCACCGTTTCTAAGGATACCGGATGCCAGAATGCCCCATGCCGAGTGCTGCGGTGGTGCGGTGGGGCAAACTGTGACATGTCCTATGAATTATGTAAGAGCGTTCCCCACTCGAGGGGCTATAGAGAGACTCCCGAAAAGAAGCGTGACCCCTTACGAGAAGCGCGTCCCAATTCGCCTCCGGGTGCGGTCAATGTGGCGCAAAAAAATCAAGCTTTAACACTCGGAGGCCGAAACCGATTGCTTGCCCTTAGCACTGCACAGCAAAACCTAGCAAACGGGGACCCGTGGTAGATCTGCATACAATGCCTGCTGGTGGTGCCCGTGATTCAATCTCCTGCCGGGCCTGATCGTTGGCCCCGATTCGACAGCCTGCCAAAGGTGTTTTATTCCATTGCGTCCAAGGGAGTGTTCGGATCGTGGTTGCTGTTTGAAATCTTCTTTATGATAGCCATAAAACACATCGAGCCCCTACGGGCTCTCTACTTTCGTTCGATGGACTTCGAGACACGGGCAATGCGCAGAACCGCGCTCAAGGTCTTTTCGTTGATCGTGTTGGGTTGGAACGCAACAGTGTCCACGATATTTTTACGTTTTTTTTGCTATATGTCTGAAAATGGGTGTTGTTCATAGAGCTTTAACAGGATCTAGCCGCTGCAATAATCATCTACGCTGCGGTGATTGGGAACATTTCGCTAACAAGATTGATCCGAAAGATTCAGTGAGCGCGTTTCGCGTTGATTCAGCTAAAATTACCGTTTGAGACGCGAAATGGCCAAAATTCCATTCTAACACGAAAGCACCCAATCAACGGACCCCAATCGACGGGACCCGAACGAAATTCTGATCGTTAGTGACTCAATTTATTAGCACTCTATGGGGCGCGGAAAAGTTCTACGTTTGTTAGTGGAAAATTATCTCGCAAAGTTCACGTCCCAAAAAAAGCCCCGCACACAATTAATTCCTAATGAAAAAGGGACCCCGAAGAACATCGTCGAAGATCGATGATCCGCGAAATTTCACCTCCAATAATTAACGCTGAGATATTCCACCGATTCTTGCACGATTAGTACCGTTTGATGGTTGTTTTAGAGCTTTGCCGCTTTTGTGAATTGTGTTTGTAAAGATTCGTAATAAATAAAGAAAACCTAACGGATTATTCTGATACCGGCGTGCGCGCGCGTTTGTGTTGTAGCATTAGGTCGTCACATCTGTCGAGGGCTGCGAATGGGTTCATAAACCGTTTTACAACTCACTCTCAGCATCTCGAATGCATATACTGCTATCCGTGACGAAATAATACCGTAACTAAAGCAAAAAAATGTGAATGTTTCTGCGTGCCTTCCACTGTTTCAGAGGTTCTTTGCAAACTTCTTCACCCCAACTCTCCTTCGCTCTGGCTATGCATGTGTTTACTGAAGAGGACGCCCTTTTTCCCGCATATTTAAGCAGTACACATATAGTTTTATTTTTTCGCTAATGCAATGCCGTCTAAACCGGCACCTGGAATGGACCATAAATCAATGCTTGCAGCACGCAGAGCCCACCTAGAAGCCCTGCGGGTTACAGTTAGCTTCCCGTATTACGCCCCTTAAAGGTTGCACACGCTAAACACGTCAGGAGGGTCTGAATCCGCATCTAGCGGTCACCAATAACCGTACACGAATGTAAACGCTTAAAAGCTAAACTACGGGTCATGGCAGTGTTTAGACGAGCACCCCGTTGCAAACATGATCTTAGGGCACGAAAGGAGAGGGGCCAGAAGAAGGCTTCCTTGCGTTAGAAAGGAAATTAGTTGATTACGTCATAATCTGACGGTGGTAACCTTGAGCGCATACGGACAGCATAAATTCATAACCGTTAGTGGCGTGAGCGTATGGCGCACTGGCGGCGCGTTAGACATTAATCGACTACGGACGTATGCACGCACCAATGCACGCACGGTGCACGGTCACACATGCAATCGCCTACTCCACCCCTAAATTTTCCACCCCGATACATCCAAGGCTTTAATAGAGGGCTTGCGAACTGTGACTGAGCAAGGCAAGTGTCGGCAAGTAGAGATTTGACATTTTGGATGGCAATTTCCAATTACAACAGCACCACAATTTTCTCCCACCCTATAACAAGACAAGAAACCCACCCCGATTGATTGCTTTTACTATTGCTTACATAAAAACGCATTGCGCTATGTTTAGGAGGTTGATTATTGGAAGTTGAGGACCAAACCAAGAACAGGTGTGATCTCAATTTCTGAAATTTAATTATGAAAATGAAGGACAGTGCCGTGGTACAGTCGTCAACTCACACGATTTTAACAACGTGCACGTCCACGCGTAACAACATATCCGTCGTGGATTCAAGTCTAGAATGGACCGTCCCCCGTAGCAAGCACTAACTATCCGGCTGCGTGGTACTTATTATGTCTCGAAAGCCTGTATAGGCCGGCATGTCCGCGTTGGACGTTACGCCAATTAGCAGAAACTATGAAAACACACAGTGGCTGGCTTAAAATTCCAAAGACTCAAAGTTGTCTAAGGATCTAAGCATACGCTCCGTGAGTGTTCACACTTAAAGCCATCATTATCATTTAATGCAAACTTGCAAAATTTAATGCACTCACACACAATTGTTCCGTTTTTGGGAAGGTTTCACTAGATCCGGGGCGTTCCAGCCAGTCCAACAGTATTTGCTCGCTTGCTGGTAAACCTTCAGCGCGCCTTCAGACAATGGTGTCGAATGTCGTTGACCTTCGGTAGCAGCATCTCCGCCGCCACACCGAAGGATGCAATTTGTTTCCCGGGAACCAACAAAATAAGCGTCGCGAGCGCCACAAACACAGAGGAAAAAACAACATCCCCAGCAGCATCAAATCACTGTATAGAAATAAAGGCTAGACTTTTCCATAATTAATACCTTTCGCGAGAGCGTGATTTCATAACTTATCTGTTTCGCATTGACCACCGCACCGCGGTCATCATGAATGATGAAGTCATTTTCGCGCCGTTTTCGAAGCCTTCGCGTGAGCCTCATCTCTCCTGTACGGTAAGTTGGACGACGACCGAAGACGAAGAAGCTCGTGGCGATTGAAAAGGAGACACAGCGAAGAGGGATCGAAAGAGGGATCGCAAAAAAACTTTTGCAAAATGGTTGTCCAGCTTGTTCGAATTTCTTTATTGCGGCTGTTCGGTACCACAGGTATGGCAAGCACTCGCGTTGTGACTTTGGCTTCGCGTACCCTGTTCCATGAGTGTAAGCTGGCTTTTTGTATAAAGAAACAAGATGAGTTTGAGACTGAGATATGGTCGCTTTGAGATAACAACAAAATTAATTGGAATATCAAAAATATACAGCCACACATTTACAACGCGTCTTGAAAGACTTGAGATATTGGATGCTGATGGCCAGCATATTGTTGCAACAATATTCATGATTATAACCAAACAAAAACTCACGTTGCATCATGAGTTGCTACAAATTAGTAGAGCAAACTGGGTACTCTTGTTTATAGCCAAGAATACAGCCTTACAATACACCTCGATTGAAAACAAACGCGTGCATCACTCTGCTTTATTTACATTCATGTCGATCCTTGTGCGATTAGCCGCAATTTGCACTGCCAAGGTAACTTTGCGATGCTCCGATGTCAGGGTTAATGAAAACAGCATCGCACGCTTCTAACCATAAAGACACATCCACAGCAACACGTCCGGTGCACAGCCTAGCTATAACACCGTTGGATTCCATCGCACATCGCACGCAGAATTGCGGCCGATCCTTGAACTCAAATCGTGAAATGTCCATCTGTGAGAAAGTGGAACGTTGTCTGCTTTTGACGAGCAGGCCAGCATTTTTCCGTGCCGCTGTGGCGCGGATTGGCATTTTCGGAAATACTTGATCACATTTTCTTCATTGCTCGAGCTCTCAGTGGTGCTACCGTATAGGGAAATACTCCGATCCAACCGGAGAACCTTGGCACGGACGTCCTCATCATGGCAAGTGCGTTCGCTCATAAAATAAACAGAATGCAGAATGTGCAACTCCACACGACCCAACCAAACATGTCCACCCAATCGAAGAAGCAATTGAGAAGTATGCGTGTGTGTGTGCGGCACATAGTGCATGGAAGCAGAATGAAATCTGACACCACCGACATAAATGCGCGACGTGAGGCATGACAAATTGAAGGTGACAAATCATCGGCATCTCACCGCGCAGAGGACGGATACCCTCTGCCACCGGTGTCGAAGGCTTGAGAGGCAGAACGACGTGCGTGGATCGAGTACAATAAATTCCTACACGATCCCGGGCATGATCATCTAATTATCATCGAGAAGAATCAGCCGTCGAAACTTATCTTGGTGGTTCGGGAAGCCTGGCGACCACCAGATGGCACTGCCGCAAGAGCCGCACGAGTCGTCCTGCCGGCAACGTACGTGTTGCCATTAAAATGCGCCTGTATACATGAATATTCATCCTTTCATCTGCGTGAACTGGGATGATGGTGGAGCTAAGCTGGTTACATGTTACGTAGACCTTAGCTAGGGCAATGTTCTTAGGCAAAAAGGTAATCTTAAAAACACAGTTGAAATGGAAAGTGCTCTGCTGTAAAAAGCCGTTTGTCTGTGTGAGGGGCAACGGTCAGTTTAAAGGGTAATCTATTTAAATGTATACATGCGAAGAAACAAAATACGCGTACAGTCCCCGAATGCTCAATGCTCATACGTAGAGCAATTTACATAAGCCGGAAGCTGTAAAGCAGGAGGCAAATAGAGCTTACCTTGAAAAATAATATCATGAGCAACGTCATAAAACCATGGTATAATTCTGCAAAGAAAGGAGAAAGAATTCACATTAATGCTCATACTTCAGGGTGTCTCGGAAGCTGGGTAATAGATCTGCCCCAAACGCCTAAACGCCATACACAGATCTGTCAAATTGAAAACTGAGT